>NC_057886.1:19766624-20075034 GCF_019740435.1 Gambusia affinis
GGATGCAGAGTAGATGTCATTGAACAGAAGCCCTGTGTTGAAACATTAGGAGAACATCAAAAGTCTTTCACAGTTATTCGATTTGTCTGAAATTCAGTTCATTAAAATAAAACCCACCTTGTATTCCCATAACACTGCTCATCACCACAATATGGCCGCTCTGCCTTTGCTTCATGTCTGGCAGTACCTCTTTCACCAGTCGCACCAGGCCAAAGAAGTTTACTTCAAAGAGCTCTTTCATTGAGGTAATACTTTGGCACTCCAGTGGTCCAATCATGCCAATGCCCGCGTTGTTCACTACAACAATGCAATATTCTCCTTTAATAATGTTTGCTTGTAAAGTGAAATTTACTTTGAATATTAATATGCAAAGGAAACAGACCGAGGACATCCACTTGTCGGTTAGGGATGCTGTTGATGCACTCTTTGATGGATTCTTCACAGCAGGCATCCAACTTTTTGATCACCAGGGTTTTATTTAATAAATCACCTGCTGCTTTTTCCAAAGGGCCACGTTTATCCAGATCCCTCATTGTGGCAACTACTAGCTCAGACAAACACACAGGATATCACTCACTTTGATTACTTATTATCTACTGGATATTGAATTTTTTTTAGGTGCAGCAAAGAACATCAACAGCTTACCTTTAAACCGTTTGGTCTCATCCTTGGCCAAGCGTACTGCCACAGCCAAGCCAATACCAGAGGAGCAACCAGTAACCAGCACTCTCCTGGTCCCCATGGTGTCGACCTCAAGATTTACTAGTGGACTATAATAATAATAAAAAGCTCAAATATATTTTCTACACTGTTATGGCTTTCTTGTGTTTCAAGGTGTGATAAGCCACATCTACTTAAATCTAATGGTGTTCTCCCTGTGCTCAAAGTGAGTCAGAGTCTGCCACTGCCATGTTTGCATAGTACATCTTAAGTGTAGTTGCATAACAAGGCTATAAGAATGCTACAGGTCTAGTGAATAACCACTTTCATATTTAAAAAAAAAAGACCAGAAAGTGCACTGAGGTAAACAAAGAATAGAAAAGCAAACTCATTCAAATAGCAACAGTAGTTTTTAAAGTAAAAACTTTAGAATTATCATCCAATTTGAAATCACAGTAGTTACAAAATGTCCATAATAACATGGTTATTATGCTGTACATAATGACCTTGAGAAGAAATCCTAAAATGTTTTTCTTCAAAGGGGAAACGTTGTACTTTTAGTTGTAATAGGATTAAATATAGTACAGGATAGAAATAGGTCATATCTACAAAGGAATATAGTATACTGCATAACGACAGTTTAAAACATAGTTTGTTGTGAGATAAATAGCTGCTCTTGAAATAAGACAATACTTTTTATTATTATTTATTGTCTTTTTAAGATGGACTTGGTCCATCTTAAAAGCTGTTGTGAAGTACATACATATTGTATTTTCTTTCTGACTTTAAAGACGTTCTAGTGGTACAGTTTTTATTATTCCTATCACAATCCAAATTTATCTGAGAAAGGTTTTACCACAAGGAGTTTAAAATCTTCTACAACTGAAGAATATTCCAGTTCAGATTCTATGAGCTATGATCTCCGGTAGAGGATTAGGGCCAGTGGGGAAAAAAATAAGACAGTTCTGACTTTAATCTCAGAATTCTGAGATTAAAGTCAGAATACTGACTTTTTTTGTTTGTCTAGATTTTTGACTTCACTCATCTGAACCTGCTGCAGTCGTCTACATAACATAGTTAACAATAGAATTTTAAAAACCCCAACTATTTTAGTCATGCTGTGTAGGTTTTAAACTGAATCTATAGTAAAAGGGCTGCAAAAAAGAAGTAGGACATCTACTTCTTTCTGACATTTGGAGAAACACAATATTCAAGACCTGACACTCAATGATCTATGCATAATTTTCAATTACTCCAAGGTCACGATCTGCTAAACCTTTACAAAACACTCTCTACTGAGGCAGATGGTTTTGTTTGGCACTCGGTACCCACCTGCGGAGCGAGCTGTTTGGTCCTCACTGATGTGGAAAACAGTTTGTCAACAGTGCATCGATGAATTGCTGCAAAAACACTGAACAAACATAACGACGTCTCAAACGTCGGGACAGGCAGCTAAAGTCTCAGGGATTACTCAAGCGGCTCTTGTATTATGGGAGTTGTAGTTTTTGGGAGACAAGTAAACAAAGAACCTGTAGGATCACTTATGTTACGGCTGATGTTGATTTTTCTTCTTAGTGCGTATCTTCTACTCTGAATTACTCACTGTAATTATTTCTTATATGTTTCTTTTTTATATTCTTCAACATTTCGTGGAATCTTATTTAAAGTCTTATCATAAACGTGGCATGCAGTTTTTACCTAGTTAAATTTCTGAAGAAAAAAGGTATCTGTGTGTCCAATATATTTATAAATGTCTAACAATGTATTTTATAAGAAAAAAATAAATAAAACACCGCTCTAGATTTAACTAAGTCTTGCGGTTTTTGTTTTAGCCACTGGAGGGCAGACTCGTCATTCAAATATTCTGTTCAACAGTCAGCGTTTTGGCTCAGAAAGAGTGAACTTTTATGGTTCCCACACTGCCAGTTAATGGTAGTACGTTTTCCTAAAACACAAATCTTTTATTGCATCTCGAGGTAGATTATTTTACAGCAGCTTAGAGCGAGAATACAAAGGATTCAGAGTAAATATGTGAAATTTGGAGCTGTGTCTAAAACAGAAATCCAATTTGGCACCTGAAAGTTTGGTGCAGCTCAGTCAAAACATGTGGAATTCAGAGCCAAACGTATGGCAACGGCGTTACAGGTCACTTTGCCACGCCGCCACGCCCACCTGTTACCCACGTGTGAGATGATTTCCCTTTAGATTTTGAGCTGTTTGTCTCTGAATAACACTTCTAAAATGAAGGCTGACTGGCAGTTCTTATCAAAATGGATTTGACCAAGGACCATGTCAAAAAGTTTCAAGCATGATAAACACAAGCTGTTTAGGTTGTTCTCTGTGGAGGATATGTAGCGCTTTTAATTGATACCATAGTTGTGAATCCTCTCTTTTTAACAAAAATATTGTCACTCACCGGAAAACTTCCCTGAAAGAACTCCATCTATCCATTTGGGGTACTGGTGCCTATCTCCAGAGAACGTTTCGGGCGAGAGGCGAGGTTCACCCTGGAGAGGTTGCCAGTCTGTCACAGGGCAACACCGAGATAGACAAACAACCATGCACTCACATGCTCACACCTAGGGAGAATTTAGAGAGACCAATTAACCTGACAGTCATGTTTTTGGATTATGGGAGGAAGCCGGAGCACCTGGAGAGAACCCACCATGCACAGGGAGAACTCATGAGTGCAAAATAATGTTTACTAAGCAATATTTGATTTAAAGTGTTATTGTTTTGTACTAGCCCTCAAGATCAACTTAAATCACTAAAGTATTTTTACCATATTGTCTAACAGATATAGTCTATACTGAACATTTGCTTTTTCTTCTATTTCTTCAGATTTTTTCCACAAAAGATGGAAGGGATTTACTATCAGAAGCAACGAGAAGTTAGCTGGCCTTGAACTCGTTGAGGTGAATAAATAATGTTTAATCAACTTTTTATGCCTCTGTAGTAACTAGAGCAAAATCTACAATAATTTCTAATTTGACAGCTCCCGCTTCTTTGTTTCTATCAAAATTATTTCATAATAACTCTTGACCCAAAAGAATCATTCAGAGCCCAAAGATAAATCAGTTTAGCAAATATAAATAACATGTGCATTTTACAGATGAAACTGAAATAAATAGTTTCAGGTCATTCAATCACACAGACATGTTAATGTAAAATAAAGCTCTCCTCCTGAAACTCATACAGAGGAACATGATATAACTGATTCTTCTTTTTTCTTTCATTTGTTATATAAGGATGCATTTTGTTCTTGCAAGGAAAAAAAAGAAAACATAAATTTTGTTTTGCAACAGTGGGAGGGTTTCGTTTTGTTTCAATCCTTTTTCTCAGTGGCAAAAGAGAAATTGTTCACATCTGTTTGACAGGTTATATAACCCCACATGCTCACACCATTGTGCAAATGAAACTCTGGATGTTTTCTAGCTATTTTTCATGATTAATGGCAGAGCATTCTGTTAGACAAAGCAGCATATACTTATCTGTATTGTCTGCGTAACAGCTTTGTGTCTGTGTCAAAAGTCTTCAAATTATTTTCTGCTCCTGAAATCCTTTTGAATCAAAGAAAAAATAATTCTGTTGTTGTAACTTAAAACCTTTTCCCTAATAAAGCCTGGTAATCATTTAATTTAAATTGTTATTTTTTTAAGAGGAGAAAAGTTAGTGTGGTCATGTGCATTCCTTTGAAGCACCCACTCTTCTTATGATTGAAAAACTGCACATTCATAACACAACCAATTCTGCTGAATGAGTAGCTTTTTTGTCAATGTTATGAAACTTGAAAAACATGTGTTAAGACAATAAAAGGACTGGAAGTTATATATATTGTCATTTTGTTGAGTAATTATGTGTCTTGTTTATTTTGATTTGATCACAGAAAAACTAAGAGACAAGAGGAACATACAACCATACCTATACATGGCTACCTCTAAACGTATTTTAGAGAAACCCAACTGACTTAACAGGAATATTTTCGGACTATGAGAGGAAGCCTTGAAAAAATCCAAACATTAGCTCGGGAAAAATACTACAACACCTCACAGAAGACGCTAAAGCAAGCCCTAACAACTACTACTCTCATGAAACAACAGTGTCTTCAGTCAGAGCTTTCAAACGGTTGCTGCAATACTGACCACTACAGGAGACCCATGCTCACAGCCATCAGCATCTACAGTAACTCTGAAGAAAATTGTCTGGCATTACAACAACTTTTAATTTCTGTCTGGGATTGATAAAGTATATTTCTAATTGAATTGAATTGAATGCAGAGGGTGTGACTGAACATTCTGTCTCCCAGCCCAGATCAGGTGTCACATGAGGACAAAACAGGTATCGTGAGGGCTTTAAGAAAAGATTTGGTCAATGCCACTAATTCCCTCAGTGGTCCCATTATTTCTCTCCCAGGAAAGTTTTTGTCTGCTTGCAAACCGAATCCAAGGTATTTTTTACATTGTTCCTATACAGTTCATGTAAAAAACTGTGTGTGAACAAGACAATCAGTCAAAAGCACAATGTTCTAACTCGCTCTGAAAACAGATGATAGATACTTATTTATTTTTAAAGTGTCAATCCAACAAGCTGTGCCCACTCCTTTATAACTCAGCTGAGGAACAAGAAACACATATTAGGTTACAATAAAAGCAAAATGAACTCACAAACAGACAAAAAAAACATATAAAGATCAAATTTCTGGTTTTCCATCAGTGATCAACAGCTGAGGGCTACTGCTCGGGGTATTGCTTTTATGTTGGATATATTTTACTCATTTATTTATTTCAGAACAAAACAAATCGGAACAGAAAAAGCACGTTTTCGTGTTATTCGAAAGAGAGAATTATTGTTTCTGGTTCAGTAACCCATCCACCTACATCACCGCATGTGTACACATGATGTTACAGTCAAGGTTACAGTTGCTGACCTTTGTGTCATGTTGTCTGAAGTGCAGCATAACACTTTCTTCAACAATATGGGAGTTCTAATTAAATTATACAAAATCTATCCTTTATTATTACATCAGCTGGTGTGACATAAATGTAAGTTTTACATCTATATTACGCAAAGGCAAGGTTGTATAAGTGAGACAGCAAGTATTCCCTTATGGAGATTTTCTCACATGTCTTGCCTCTCTGTTGTCTGGACTGAATTAGGAGTTCAGGGAGGAGCCTATTTTCCTTTCATAACCAGAAGGGAATAAATGCTTGCTTTGGGTCAGAGTGGGACTATTACTCTTTGAGACGCTGAGAACTCGACAGTGAGCTACAATGTAAGTAGTCATTCGTTTTAACTTACATTCTTGCTGAATAGAAATGCATTGAAGTTCAATTTAATAACAATGAAACAAACGCTCTACATTTGTGTGTCAGGATTTGTTTTTCAGGTCTTGTGGGTCTTCTGCTGGTTCTCACTGCTGAAGCCAGAGTTGGGTATGAAAAATTAACTTACTGACACTTTCACTCGGCATGTGGTATGAGTAGATTTCCTTGTGAATGCATACAAGAGAAAATAATGTATGTTTTGACTTTACAGAGACTCCTCCCAGCTGGAGTTCTGCAATGAGACAGAGCAGTGCCTGCTGTTTGACTTGATTTGCAAGAACTCCGTATATGAGGTGAGTGTCTACGAGAACAAATAAAATGAAAATAAAAATGGTTTATATTTGCTTGTAAGTGCCTATTTCTTGTCTAAATCTGTTAATTCTTGAAGGGTTGAGCAGGGTCTAGCAGCTAGCGCCTATCTCCATCAGTATTCGAGGGAGAAAGTTTCTGAGAATGACATGAAATAATTCCATTATTAATAATAATAATAATAATTTTCAGGTGCGGCATTATGACTCTGTGAAATGGGTTACAACTAACTACACCACCTTCTCTATGGAATTTATGATGGTACCAGCGTTCTGGAAGTTGTACAAGTACATCACCGGTGAAAATGAAGCAAGTTAGTATGTGATTTGATGCTACCATTTTTTTCCCCTCACTTCTTTTATTGCAGCTATTTCTGTGGAGAAACAAAAATAGCAATTAAAATTCCATACAGTGTGACTTATAAGCACAAACACAAAGGCAATACTGTTTATAATAAACTAAACAACAGACTTTAATAGCCTGCAGAAAACATTTGGTCTCAATTCTTTACTGTCTTTCATTCAAAACTTGACTTCCAATTTAAAAAAAAAAAAGGTAATTGTCTTGATTAGTAATACTGAAATACTGTGGTCCTATTTTTTGCTCTTTTTTAAAATGGTCTTCATCTAAATGTGGAATTTTATTTATCCAATTGCCATGTGTATTGACAGTGTGTACATATTTTCTTTTTGGTACATATATTCTGTTTGCAATAATTCTGTTCCCTTGCAGGCCAAAACATCCCTATGACCGCTCCAGTTCTGATGGGAATGCCTGAAAAGAACATTTTTAGGATGGATGTCTTCACAATGAGTTTCTTGCTGCCAGCAGAATATCAGCTGGATCCACCAAAACCTACTAATGATGATGTAAACTTTGTTATGAAACTTGAATCTTTTTTCTCTGAGATCTGCTTTTGGTTTCTGCAGATAAAACATTTTTGCTAATTTGCAGGTTTATATCCAAGAAACGCCTGCTATGAATGTCTATGTAATCGACTATGACGCCTACATGAACAGCTGGTCTGACAGTAAGTACGCCAATAAACTGTCGAAAGCTCTTGACTCTGCCAAAGCACAGTACAGGAAAGGATCCCACTTCGCAGCTGGATATGACAGGTAATAAAATGATAACTAGCACAAATGCTTAAAACAACCCCCAGTGTGTTGAAGTCATATTCTAATATCTCTGTGTGTTTTTATGTTCTTGTAGTCCAAAGCCCAAGAAAAAGAGACACTGTGAGGTGTGGTACGTTGTTGAGGGGGATCCAGTGTGTGATCCAGCTCTTCAAATGTTTGCATAGTTTACTGAACACAATGCTTGTGCTATAGCTGAACTTCCCTTAAAATTGAACGTAAACCCTGTTTGAACACATAGACAACAAAACCATGATTATAAGGGATTTTTAAAATTTTTTGTGTTTGCTTTCATTTTTTTTTGTTGTTGAAAAATAAAGTAGTTTTTGCAGCAATCATTCCGTTTCTTTATTCATCTACATAAGAATGATAGATCTTTGTCCATGTACTATGTAAACAAAAGCTTTGCACATCTGCACCAGTAGATGGCACTAATGGTAACTAAATCTTGAACGAGCTGATGCCACCTTGATCTCATGACAACTTGACCAATTAAATGAAAGCTTTGTTTATACTACCTGGAGCTAAATATGTAGTTTAAAAGATAAAGAACTTAGCATGCAATGTTGTATAATATTTGAAAGTATCCATGGTAACCATACACCTTAGCTGCCGTTATGGCTTGACTTTGACGTCACTGTGTGACTGAATCAGTTTGTGTTAATAGTGTTTCATCTGTATCTTATCACCACTGTCTGAAAGGTTAAGATAATACATACAGGTTTTTATTACGTAACCTGTTGTACACTGCATTTTAATAATGTATGTATTATTTGCAAATTGGAGATTTGCTAAATTATAGCTAGCCATAAAAAGCAATGGATTAATTTTACAAACCTCAGTTTATGAATTAACTGCAGTACTAGAGACCATAGCTTTATTTTTTAAATATTACTACTATACAGGACAAAGTACATGCCTTCTATTTATTTACCTCAAATAAATAATTATAACTATGCAGTTTTACATAAATACATTCAAATGTATTACAGCAGATTGAAGGAGTTGCCATTATTTTCACTAAATTTAAGTGTTTTATGTTCAATAGAAATAAAAAACATACAGCTGGCAGTGCATTAGACAATTATTACCAAGTTTGTTTTGTTTTTTGTTTGTTTATTGGGTTTTGGGTTTTGTTTTTGTTTTTTTGCAGAAATTGATAGCTATGCAACAGCTAAACTAATGTTAACTGTTTTGAATAACAAAAAACAGAAAGGTGGAAAATTATGTGTTCATCTGTAAGTGAGCTATTCTGTAATGATATTGTGAAGAGTAATACATAAACACTCTTATCATCAGTGTTGGCAATATTTAGATATAACTCCAGTTTCACTCCAAAAACCAAAAACAGTTATAGAAAAGGAAGAAGCTGAGAATCAAGCAAGCAAGAAGAAAACTGAACCCACATATTGAGCAATCTTTTTGCAGTCTTATTAAAATGTTTATGTTCAGCACAGTTTGGAGATTTATTAATTTAATCATCGTTTTTAAACAGGATAAACATTAAAGTATGTTTTGGAATGGAGGTGTGGTTTCCACAATTAGCAAACCTTAAAATTGGAATACAAGAGAATCTAAAGTCAAATCTGCATGTTTGTAGTTTAGCAGTGGTCCTATTTGCTCTTTAATGGACTCTTATCTTATCTGCTGGGATTCAGGTTGGTACAGTAATCCAGAAGTGATTTCACTTCAGTAAGATTCCAGCAGGTGGCTATCTGTTCCCCATGAAGGGGCCGGCGGGCTAGCTTGCTTCCTGATACACTGACTGGTTAGGAGTGCCAGTCAGGAGAGGTTTTATGACACCCACTATGGGCCAAAGTCCAAATGTGGGCCTCCAACAGTTGTCAGTCCATCAGAGCTGTTGGGGCTGACCACCACCTGGCTTTTCTCTGGCTCTCCTGCTGTGACTGTCTTGTCTCTTGGTCTTTGAAACAATGAAGATCAAACTAAGCTGACTGTGGCGTTCATGTCCCAAGAAGATGGACATACCTGGTTATTACACACAACAGCCCCAGACTCCTGCTCATTTCTCTGGTAGCCATCCAGAGGATTTGTTAACCCAGGAGGGTTCATCAACATGTGAGTACGGCATGGATTGCAGAGTGAAACTTTTTTTAAATTCAAAACATTTTATATGATGATACTTTTTGTAAAATGTACATGCGTTGTTAGCAAGGCAATGACTCCTTCCAGAGGAAAAAAATACTTTAAAAGACTTTAGATTCAGAAATTTATGTGGGACCGTTTTCATTCACTACACATGGTGTAGGTAGAAATTATGTAAGGGTCATGCATGTTATCAAAGTCAAACAAATCTAGATGAGTGATAAGATACTTTCTGCAGTGGAGGGATGGTCCCCTTGTCTGCTCAATAGCTGAGCAATAAACCCCCATTTTATGTGAGCAGTATTAATCTTAATACATTTCCTTACCCATAAGTATGTGTCAAAAACTTAATCGCACATTTTGATGTATCTACTGTCTTTTGGTAGCTCAGGAACAAAAGACTGAGGCAGACAGTCGGTCAGAGTCAGAGGAGAGCTGTCCAGTTTGTGGTGACAAAGTGTCAGGATACCACTATGGACTGCTTACCTGTGAGAGTTGCAAGGTATGGAATAAGTTGTTGATATGTGGTTCTTCTGTGATGATGGAGATCCAGATTTATTTAGGTTTTGCCCCCTCAGACAGAATCAACATACTAGGAGTATTTCTTTCTCACACAGGGCTTCTTCAAACGCTCAGTGCAGAATAACAAGCATTATACCTGTTCAGAGGAACAACGCTGCCCAATGAACCTGTCCCAAAGAAAACGTTGTCCTTTCTGCCGCTTCCAGAAGTGTCTGGCTGTAGGCATGAGAAAAGAAGGTATGTAATCTCTCAACACTTTGGATGCATTTCTGCTTCTTTGTCACATCCACTGCTGTGAAAAAGCATCACTAGACATCTTCTGTCGGGATTTAATTTGTCACACTTAAATGTTTCATGTCAGTTACACTGAAAAATTATACTGAAAATATTATTATAATTAAAAGGTATATTAATTTGCAGTTTTCAAATTAGGATTTTTTTCTATCAAAGGAAAAATGCCTTCCAAAACCAATACAATCCTTTGTAAAGAAAAAAAACAACAAACAAATATGGTTGCCTCTATTATATAATTATTATTATTTTTTCTTAAAGGTGGTATTTATGATTCCACAAAAGAAAAAAAAACTGAACAACATCTATTGGGCTGATCTGCTGTTCTAGATACCTTATTCTCTCTTAATAATTCAAAATGTCATTAGAAATTAGTCCTTTGTATTAACTCAATACTATGATATGTCTGAAACCGTTAGGTGTGACTAATAAAACAGAAAAAGAAAAAGAAAATACCTCTTGAAAGGAGGGAATACTATTTTCCTGGCAGTGCGAATGTCCATCTCTTCCTTATGAAACTAAATCATTCTAGTTTTGGCTCAATTGGCAAAATTTCAATACAGGAAATTTGTAAATGAGGGTCAAATATTATATGTTATTCTACTTGGGCTCCAAGTAATGTTTATTTATTTATTTTTATTCATTATTTTCGCCAAAGATGTTACAAGTGTTGCCTTTTAATTATGACTTCTTTTTCAGCTGTAAGAGCAGATCGTATGAGAGGTGGCAGGAATAAGTTTGGGCCTCTGTACAGACGTGACAGGCAGATGAAACAGCAAAAGGCAAACACAAATCCCTACAGGATTAAGATGGAAACAAGGCAAACACCTGGTCCCCAATCTCCAAATGACCATCGAATAAGTGGCCCAACAAACAATACATCGTCTTCAGCTGCTTTTCATCTATCCCATATTATGTATCCGTCTGGGATGGAGCGAAGTTGTCAACCCATGCCTCTGGACTGTACCATGAACAATCACAGAGGTCTATCACCTCCATCCATGCCTTTTCGTGGACTTTGTTGTAGTTTCCCTGAATACTCACAGGACAAAGAGGAACCCAGCTTCAGCTACAACCCCGTTCCCACACACTTTTCAGTCCACCCATTCACACCAACGTGCACACCAACATCTTCCCCCTGCTCCACACCAAGCTCAGCACCAGCTATTTCCCAGGCTGGTACTCAGACAATACCTCCACCAAACACTCCTTCTCCCAACTTCCTTATTCAGCTCCTGGAGGGTGAACAAGATGAGGATCAGCTATGCACCAAAGTCTTGGCTAGTCTGCAAAGAGAGCAGGCCAATCGAGGGAAGCATGACTGCCTAAATACATTCAGCATCATGTGCAAAATAGCTGACCAGACTCTGTTTGGACTTGTGGAGTGGGCCAGAAACAGCAATCTCTTTAAAGAGCTCAAGGTAAGGAAATTCTGCTACACTACCAGTCAGCAGCAGGATAAGATCTATGCAGTTTCTGGAGTTCAAGGGTTTATATTATATTCACACCTTGGTGCTTCTGATAGGTGGATGATCAGATGTCACTGCTGCAAAGCTGTTGGAGTGAGCTGCTGGTCCTAGACCACCTCTGCAGACAAGTCACTCACGGAAAAGAAGGTTGTATTTATCTGGTCACAGGTCAACAGGTGAAGTATTAGTCACTTATCTGTACAGATTTAGAGGCATGTTTATTTTCATCACTCACACACTTATTTCTAACAGTGATTTATTGTGATGCAGATTGAAGTGTCAACCATTATGTCCCAGGCTGGAACGACGTTAAGTAGTTTAGTATCAAGAACCCAAGACCTTGTTTTCAAACTTAAGGCACTCCATTTTGACAGACACGAGTTTGTTTGTCTTAAATACCTTGTCCTGTTCAACCCAGGTTAGTGCTCTTAATTCAATAGTTGTTAAAGTCAAGTATTTACCTTAATTTTGATCTGTCATTAATACAGTTGCTATTAGTGTTCAACCCACTTTTTGTGCTTTTTTTTTTTTAATGCATCAGATGTGAAGTCAGTCCAGAACCGCAGACAAGTAGAGCAAACTCAGGAGAGGGTGAACAGAGCTCTCATGGAACATACCCAGCAGAGCCACCCGGGACACTCAGACAAGTTTGGGCAGTTGCTTCTTCGGCTCCCAGAAGTGCGCAGCATTAGCTTGCAAGTTGAGGACTATTTGTACCAGCGCCACCTTCTTGGAGATTTACCCTGCAACTCTCTACTGGCGGAGATGCTGCACGCTAAGCACAACTAGGAGGGTGTTGAAGTTTGAAAAATTATCACCTTCAAAGATGCTCTAAGATGAAGATGGGTCGTGCTATGAGAAGGTTTCTTTATCAGTGTTAAATTAGGACCCAGGTGTCATCTTATTTCATGTAAACAGGAAAGGCAAAACTGTTCAACAAAAAAATAAAATACATTCAGTAAAGTCAAGCAATTTTGTGCCTAACTTTTATAAATATAAAATAAAAATGTGTTGGTCATTCTCACTCTGCAGTATATCTTTTCAAAGATACACATGCAAATTCTAAAACAAAGATATGAGGGAGAAAAAAGATGATTATCAAATAATGAAAAAAAAAAATCTATGTGGATGATTTAAAAATGATTTTATTTTTCTGGTCCAGTTGTCAAGGAGTCACTTAATGAAATGAACATACAAAATGTACTGGCAAATAAGAAAACAGAAGAAAACAAAAAAAACTTATGACATCTTTTCTGAAATGGAAATTTGACATATTACCTTCATTTAAAAAAAGAAGAAGCATAAAAGAAATGGAGAGAAAAGGACAGAGAACCTCAAACTAAAAAATAAATTTGTCAAATAATTCAAATGGAAATAAATATACCTCTGGATGATGAGTTTTAGGGAGAATTGCACAAAATCAATCACTACCACATTTGAAGCTTTACAAGTACATAAATACAAACATCTATTAAATTTACACGTAAACCCCCACACACACACTTACTTAATCAACAGTTTATTTCTTATTTATGGTTTCAACATTGCATCCATAGGAGTCCCCTTCAAACAACACATTACATGGAGGCATTCTGTGAAGAAGGTAGCTGCACTGTGGCAACTGTAATAATGCTGCAAGACTGCAAAGAAAGAGCTAATTTTCAAGATGTTTTGCCAGTATTGAATTAATCAAGAAATTCTGGAGTCATTTTTTAACCAGCACTGAGGAAAAAAAAAAAAAAAGCTTTTGGCATTTTACATTCCCCTGTTGTACATGAAGGAGTCTCAAGAGACTGTGGGGTAGACTAGGGCTGTTACAGTCCAGAATGATCCTTCGTTAAGAAACCTACTGTTTATATGCCCGGACATATAAACAGGGAATAATGCATTAGGAAACAAGCTCAGTGACCTACACGATTTATTTATCCTAAAACAGTATCAGGAACTTCAGCTGTTGAACAATTCAAATTCATTCTCATTCACTCATTGTCATCTCAAACATACACCTCACTAATGCTTAAGCAGCAGGCTAGCTTATTTGCAGCTCACAAAGGTCAACTTAATTTTTACAAATCATCATCAAAAAAGAAAGTATTCAGCATTCAATATATATTAAATCAAGATTGATTATCATTGTCATACAGAGCTTTATCCAAGTATTGATGAACATGACGAAGCTCTCCTTCATCTTTGTTCCCCCCGGTGACAAGCTCAAACCATTATTTCCATGAAAACAACCAATAAACAAAAAAACAAAAAAATCACAGGATATTTTATTCTTCTTTCAGTTCTCATTACTCAATCAGTTGCTAGGAAAACATGTCAAAAAGTATTAAAAAAAACATCCAGATGTCTACAGCTGAAGGAGTGGAGTGCAGAAAATATGGGGCACAAGCAGTTTCGAATGTGTAAAGCAATCTGCAGTGAAAGTAGCCTCTGGTATATCTATGGTATTTTCTGGTCCTGACTAGAAGTGGGTAGCATGTGCCCTACATTCATATGAGAGCAGCGTTAACTGCCTATACATTTCAGCCTTCATTTCCAATCAGAGTAAAGAGCCGAATCATGTGTCTCAGTATACTGGAGGGAAACGGAGCCCTGGAAGAAGAAAAGGCAGCGAAAGGAAACCAAACCAAAACTTTGAAGGGTGGGAGCTGCTTGTACCCAAAATACTGTTGTGCGGGCAAAGGCAGTGTAATTCTCCACTTCCCTCCCTTTTCGAGTCAAAAACAAGACTCGGACATGGCAGGGTAAGGCAAGGCATGAGGAGGAAAAGGGAAACAGTTGTTGTTGTTTATTTTGTCCAAATGAAATTTGTCCCATTACATTTTACAATCTGAGTGGATCATTCAGAACCTGTCAGAAGCTCTAGAGATAAAGTCTTTTAGCTCGAGTGTC
Source organism: Gambusia affinis (assembly GCF_019740435.1). Lineage (NCBI taxonomy): Eukaryota > Metazoa > Chordata > Actinopteri > Cyprinodontiformes > Poeciliidae > Gambusia > Gambusia affinis. Next base: position 19,781,340 of record NC_057886.1, read on the forward strand.
TGTATTAAGGAGTGATTGACTCCTTCTCTTGGCCAGTCACCAGTTCGGTTCTCAGGGTTCAAGCTGACAACGGAAAAATACCTGAGCAGTCGTTCCATTTTTTCCCCCCAACAGAACGATCTGACACTCCACACTAGCCAGGGAAGCAAAAAGGAAGAATGAGTCAACTGTGTACATTTCCTGAATTATAGCATCTTTCCCAACCATAGGCGAGTCTTTAATTTGGGGTATTCAACTTTTTAGGTGTTCCTGGGCGCTTCTGCCAGAAGTGGTTAGGAATGGTGAAGGCATCAACACTCATTGACATGGTTTTGGACGGGATGACGGTGAACTGTTTACGGTCAGAGCTATACTTGTAAATGGACTCCACCATCTCAGGTTTGATGTTCCGTGGGCCAATGCCAGTCAGCCGGTCCATGTCCTCGGTTTCAGGGTTCATGGTGTAAACTGCTCTGAATTGGCAGCTGGCATCTCGGAAGAGGATTAGGAAATGGTTGGCTGCGCTTCTTTCCATTTCCTGAAAAGACAAACACCAACAGACAAGCAGAGTTTGTAAGTAAGAGCCATGTTCATGTGGGCCTCTTAGTGAGACCGTAACGTAGCAGCATTGTTTACCTCGACAATCTTGTTTTTTTGTGGTTCATTAACCTTGCCAGCCAGGCAGCAGCGAGTGATGGCATTATGGATGATGAACTTGTTGGACTTAAAGCTCGGTTCCTTGTATAGCTTTGGTCCTGAAAAACAGTTTTCACACATGATATGCTTGCTGCTCTAATAAAACAATGCTCACATTTTTAAAACAAACTTTAGCCATGAATTAATCACTCACCTGTATATTCTGGAATGGAAGCTGGGGAGGAGATGGTGGATCCATTTTCCCAGTCTTTTTCCCCATTCTGGGCACTCCTTCGCCCTGGTGACATTAGCCGTGACCGAGAGGGAGAATGTGATCGGCTAGAAAAAAAACAACAAACAAAGTGGGTTGCAGACATTAATCGTCACCATCACCTTTGCACCTGATAGCACTGATAACGACTACCACAGCAACTGTAACTAGAGGCGGATAAACACAAACAAATAATGAAACAACTTGGTCATTGTAAAAATCCATTATCCAGGTCCTCTTTCTCAGATGGTTAATGTAATGTTCTTTGACCTGTCCAGGGCAAACAGCGCCAACATTTAAAGCCCCTACATAAATAAATTTAATCCATCATCTCTGTGTATGTTACCTTGGAGATTTCCTGACAGTCAGCCCTCCAGAGTCATTAGCCATAGAGGAGAGGTTCATCATTGAGTGGAAGTTCCCTTTGTTCAGCCTGTTTCCTACACAGAAAAAAACAAGAGCATGTTATTAAAAAAAAACAAGCAAAAGCAAAGATAAAGTTTCTAACACTTAGAAATTTGGTGGTGGTGTCAGAAGCCTTTACCCTTGACGGGACTATTGGACAAAACCGAGTCATCTCTGAAAACTGTCTTGGGTCTCTGTTTCTTCACATCACGAACTGTTGTAGGTTTCTTCCTCAGCACTTTGTCCAGATCTTCCATAATCTTCAGTTGATGTCGTCTCTCATACTCCTGCCTGGTGAAGTCTCCTCTGCGCTGGGGAGTGCCTTCTGCTGGTGGGGTACGTGACGCCGGAGGGGTGCCTGAGGTCTGGGGTGTTTCTTCATTCTTGCCCCATCCTTCAATGATCATCCACTGGGGCTTGCTAAGAGCAGAGGGAGACAGAGAGCACAATGTCAAAATGTATAATACTGGGAATACAGATACAACAACTGCAAATATGATTTAAAAACTACAATCTAAACATACTTGACTGTACAGGAGTCATTAGGGAGTGTCTATTGTGCTAAAACTGTTTTTATTGTATGCACTATTACGGTTCATATTTAGTAATGCCACCAGCTGCATAAGTGGAAAAAAGAAGAAAAGTCTTACTTTGATTCTTTTTCCTTCTCTTGCTCAAGTTTGCGTCTCTTCAACTCTTCGGTTCTCCTTTGCTGTTTCTCAAGAAGAGCTGCTCTTCGCTGTGCCATCTCATCCTCTGTTCGATCCCTGACATCCTACAAAGACAAAACCAAGTACACATGAATAGCTATTAACACACTGACCTAAACCACGGTTTACCAGATACCAAAATAATGAGATGCAGTACCAACCTTGAAAAAGAAACCAACACCTGCCTTTGATTCTGGCTCCGTTCGATCACTCATTGAATCTGATAATATATCAGGCACTTCGTCATCCTCTTCCCCCTCTGCTCCCAAGGCAGAGAGTGGGATCTCAATTAAACTGCTACGTTTGCCATTGGGCATTCCAGCCGGGGCTTCACTCTCGAAGGAGCACTCTGAAGGGGCGCCAGAGCTGCATCCTGCACTCGCAAGCCCTTCCTTCTTTACCAGGGGACTGTGTGAGCGCCCTGCCTCCAGGTCCATGCTAAAAATACTCTGTCCATCATTGGAGCCTACTTCTGATAGGTCGTCATCTGCTGCAGGGTGAGGAGGTGGAGTTGATATAGGAGTCAATGAAGGTGTGGGGACAGGAGTCGGCCCAAATGAACGTAGCTCATCCAGGCTATCAGAGTCACCTATAGAGAAGGAGGAAGAAGTCTGAACCTGGGACTGCAAATGATTTCCTCGACGAAGATGGGGTATACGGTCCACATTCTGAGGGGGGTTGAGAACCCTTGAATCCTTTGGGAACTTTGTGTCCATTTGGCGACTGTGTTTTGGACTTTTAGGGGGTACAGACTGAGCTCTTCGATGAACTTTAGGAGATTTAGGAGGAGCAGAAGGGTTTGCCATTTTGCGTGATGGTGAGGGAGAAGAGGACGCTAAATTAAAACCTCGGGTGGATTCTCGTGAGATGCGTGAAGGAGGAGCTGAGTTGGAAGGTTTGGGGTCGGCTGGAATAACCCAGGATTTGTTCGTGGATGCTGCAGGTTTCTTCTTGATTAGTTGATTCTGCTGTTCACTCAGTCGTTGCATGTCAGTTTGCAGGGAGGACAATGCTGCAGTTAACTTGGACACAGCATTGTTATAATCCCCTAAAGGGGCTACCGTTTTTTCACCAGGTGTCTGACTGGCCTCCTTGATGAGCGCATGTCCTCCTCTACCACTTGCATCATCCTCCACCAAAAGGCGCTGTTGATCTTGTTCCTTCCCTTCCTCCTCCATTTGAGCAAGTCTTTCCTCCAAAGTCAAACGTGAAAGATCTTCCTCTCCTTTCTCCTCAGAGTCAACATCATTGTGCTCTTTTTTCAACTGTAGAAAAGCACTCTTCCCCAGTCTTTGACGATGCTTTGCAAAAATGGCCTCAATACGTTTTTTCTGGGCTTCAATGGCTTTTCTTTTTTCTTCAAGCCGAGCTCCCAGTTCAGTCATCTCATTATTTAGTTGTGGGCTCTTGCTCGGGCTTTCTTCAGACTTTTGTGCCCAAGAGGTCATCTGAGGGGAAGATGGGTCGCTACCTTTAGGAGAATCCATGCTCTGTTTCTTTTTGCGTTCTGCAAAGCTGGTCATCTTCACGCCACTGTCAGGTGAACCCTTAACATAGCCAATGGAAGAGTTTGCATGGGCAGCTGGTGTGTTTGGAGTTGACTGGGCCTTTGGCAGGTCTTCTAAGGCATCTGAATCTAAACTGCCATCTCTCAAGACTGAGTCATCATCCCGTGAACATCCTGAGGTGTTTCTGGTGCGAGCTGGCTCCCTGGTGGACTCTTTAGGCTGGTACATCATTCCTGAGTGTGTAGGGGCAGAGCAGCTGATGGGGGTCAGGTTGCCATCATATCTAGAACTTGCAGGATCGTCAGGCGAGTGGAGGTAGAAGCCATCAGGAGCACCATCAGGATGTAATCTAGGTTCCATTTTGCCTTCGTTGTGAATTATTTGGAGAGCCTCTTCAATGGTGGGCAGCTCTCCAGTTTCATTTGTCTCAAGTCCGTTCTCCTCAGCCAGCCTTGGAATAACGGGAGTCTGTGTGGCCCATGATGCTCTCTGAGGACCATTTGGTCCAGGGGCCTTACCAACCAAATGGCTGATGTCTTCAGGAGTAGTGTAGGGATGATTAATGTTTTGGCCTGCTGGGTTGAGCTGATCTGAGCTCATAGAGCGGGTTATTACAGGGTTGCCCATCACTATATCAACGTCACTGTCAAGGCCAAAAGGGATGCTGAAGGATACTGCTGACAAGGGCCGACTAAGAGAAAGAGCAAAGCAAGTTCAAGTAAAAATAAACTGGTGGATGTAACAGTTAATGTACTCTGTCTACTAGCACTACCTGAGAGGTTTCTTGCTCCATGTCTTTCCAACTCCTTCTATATGAGACATTGAGGTAGACTGAGTCAAAGGTCCTGAGTACAATGGGACACAGACAAACATGTAAAGGCATGCAAACATCACAGGGATGCACACAATAACCAAACAAAATATACATGAAATATATATATGGAGAGATAAGGACAAAACACCACAAAACTGAAACAAAAACAATGACTGAAGGGAATCAAACTGACTTAATACCTGATGCAGAAGAAGAAATGGGGAGAAAAGGCTTCTTGAAGATGGAAGGAGAAGTACTGGAAGGTGGAAAAATATCTAGTTTTAGCTCTCAATAAAATAAATATTTATTAAATGCATTTATTCATACAAAAACAAAATAAAAACATTTCTGTACCTGTTACCACTGGCGTTACTTTGTGTCACTGGTGTGGATTCATCTGATGAAAAGGGAGAACCCAGTTGGGTCCATGTTAGAGCCATTAGGACTTCATCTTCAGAGTAATGATCAACATTTACAAAGGAACGCAAACCTGCGACACTCACCTATTGGTTGAACAAATTCTGGCCTTTGTACTTCGAACCAGTAAAGCAGTTCAGACAGGAAACTCAGAAAATTGAGCTACAGGATGAAACGTATCAAGTCAGACATTAGAGAACCATCATGTAATTTTAATGTACAAGTCAAATAATGACAGAGTGGTTACCTGAAGCTCTTGTGGTGTGTATAGCATATCTTCAAGTGCCAAGTGACAGCAGCCCTTCAAACAGCTGTCACAAAATTCTCGGATGAACTGCAGGTTGTACAGGCTGTCTGATACCGACATGGAGTCCTTCATACAAACATCTTACAGACAGGAGTAAAAGTGTTAAACTGACAGACATGGCCTGTTGTCATCATATTAACTCAAGTAATGAGTAACTAGGATCAATTTGGAATGATGTAATTGACTTGGGATCTTACTGTTGATTGAGTTGAATTGACTTTTTTGTAAAGTGCCTTGAGACAACATTTGTTGTGACCTGGTGCTTTAGATATAGATTGAATTGCACTGAATTGTGAACAGAGGTTAGCACACTACCTGTGGATTCCAATATAGTTACTTAAAGAGCTGTTTCACTTGTTGAAATTTTGAACTACAAGCAATATGCCAACTTCAGTGTTCCCATGTGAACAAATGTGTGAACAACCTTTGAGCCATTTATCAGGTCAATGGACCCGTACCAAAATAAATAATAATTCGAAATAGTTTTCAAAATGCCTCTAAATATCCATTTATTTCAGATATTTATGCTAAGTTTAAATTCCATGTGAAATAACCATCATTACAATTGTTACGCATCAAGAACAAGTCTTAGTTTTATTTTTCACTAAACATGACACTCAGGATTAATTTTTTGTTATTGGAAGTCCAGTCTTATTTGTTCTTAGTTTTTCAAATACATTTAAGTTATTTTAATATTTGTAGGTTTTTTATTTATTAGGAAAAAACTTTTAAGTTAAATATATTGATTTTTATCCAAATTGATATATTTAATTAAAAAATAATATTGAATTATGCCTTTTTTGCTAGAGATAAAAAAAAAGTTGAATTAAATTAAAATCACTTTGTCAATCTCAATGGGAATTTAGTATTGTGTTGTTCTTGCTGTATGAGCTGCTACCACAATCCAATTGTTGAGCTATAATTTATATCCTGCTAAAAGCCATTATGTTAAAGCACAGAATTAAAAAAAATATCAGTACCTTCAAGCCTTAGTAGTCCAGGGCAATAGTAATGTATGACAGCAGCAACAGCACAACCACTGGAGAGGTCTTTAACTTCATTCACCTCTGGAAAGATCGGTTTCATTTTGGACTGAATCTTATCCTTCCTGTAGCGGAGCTATAAAAGCAGACAAAAAAAATCATAATTAATTCATATGACTTTACTGATATCTTAATCTGATGTGTTAAGTCATTCCTTTAAGGACACACGTGTGCACTCTTGTGCCCACCTGATGCTTGCGACAGGTTAGGAATTACTTTTGAATCAGATAAAGAGGACAAATAAAAAGTAAAGCTAAGGACATGCAAAAGGAGGTGAGAATGGTTGAGTTTGTTATTAAGGCAAAGACAAAAGCTATTTCAGAGATAAAAAGTGAGAAAGGGGGTCAAGAGAGCCTGAAGAAAGAGAAAGACAGGGAGGAAAACATTTCAGGTATAACTGCAGAATACAAAACAAGGCAGGAACCACCTTCCTAAACTCGTCTATGATAAAACTCGTGCAAACACACAGCACCTAAAAAACCTGCATACACATGGCAAAGTCCAGCTTTTTTAAAACAATGATTCATGCACTACTCATGTCTCTGCAAATAATGCCTTCTGGACCTGTCCTGAAACTGCATTGCTGTTATATTTTTAATCAAGTGCTGCTCAGCGCAAACAAAGATTTGATGCAAAAATCCAAACTCAAACCGGCTCATGGGCATTAAAAGAACAGACCTGATCAGAATTTTGAGAAATTTGATGAGGACACTGGAAGGATGGACGGATAGGGATGCAGAAAAGAGGAGGGAACTTACAGGAACAAGTTTCCAATACCAGCGTGTAGGACACTGTCAGAGCAAAGGAAAGAGTAACAGAAAAAAAAAAAGAGGAGAATAGAGAACAGGAGCACAGGGACAGGTATTAAGATTATAGTGGAGGAAAAAGACAAACCGGACAGCTTCTTGAAAGTGCAAAAGAAATTTGACTTTTCAAGTGCTTTATGTCTGAGGTTGTTGTAAAGTTTGCAGAAGTCCACTTTTATTTTGTGTCTTTCTCCCTTATTGATTTTATTATACAAGAGATATTACTGATCCTGAATTTTTACAAACAGTCTGTCTCCAAAAAACAGTTAGCCATAAACTAGTGTTTGTACAATTGCACTAATTATTGGCCATTACTAAAACTCACTCTGACTTCTTTAGATTAACTGCACCTGAAAAAAGTCACTTAGTTTACAAAAATTGCAGAAAATTAATTCTACGGATCAAAAGGTTTTTACTTCTTATGACAAATGTCTTCTTCCTATTTTAAATATAACCCATTTAAATAATCCTGAAAAGATTCAGAGGTTCATGTGCCGAGTTCTGGATATCAGCAATACTCACAGAAGGCTCAACAGGTTGCGGTTCTGTTGTTGCTTGAGACGAGTCAGTCTGAGCTCCTTCAGTATGATCTCGCAGCTTCTGGTTTAACTAAGAACAGATTATCAGAACTGTTAAAATCCATACCAATTATAAATATTTGTAATTAAACATACAATAAAATCATACATCACAAGTAAATGTGAATTACATAATATGTCTCCAGCAAGAGGGGGATAAAAATAAACTAATAAGTTCAAAAATAATAAAAATCCGAGTTTAAAACATGCTTTGTTTACTCCTTACCACATTAACCCAGTGAAGCAGAGCATCCTCCCAACGAGCAGCTCCATCCAGTAATTCAGCAGAGCCACACAACTTCACTGCAGTCACAGTCTGCATGGCTCCCACCGCCATCAAGGCATCCATCACTGCAAGATGGGCACTCTGCAACAAAAAAATCCCAAAAGACAAAGAAAAGGAATTCAACTCCAGACCTGAGGTGACATCAACTAATTAGCGCATACAATATTGTTGAACAGTTGTTTTTATCAACAGATATCGTTTCACTGTCACTGTTTACTAGCAGTGTCCTCTAGAGGTCACTATAACCCATTGATTGACCAGGAAAAAAAACAAAAAAAAAACGTCTCAAACTTTTTCAGCAGGCAAACACAAACCACAGTAGATGTGGGTGAACTTTGGACCTGTGTTTGTACATTCATTAAATGGACAGCAGACTTGTAATATGATAACACAGGTCCTAGAGCCGTCACTCTTCATCTATTTTACCTTTTACACAGACAAATATTTCCATATGACTCATGTAAAAACGCACACATGCAGGATATGCCAGATGAAAAACAAAAGGCTGTTATGCAACAAGGAGAAAACACAAATGGAAAAGAAAAACTCCATGAGCGTAGAGGTGTATCTTATTAGGTTTAAGACTAAATAATGTGTTGAAAGTGAGTTCAGAATATAAATGGAAACATTGATATTTACAACTATATGCTTTGGGTATTTCCTCAACAGCACAGTAGACCATTACAGAGCTCATTAAATGTAGTACCAACCTTACCAGCTCAGTCAAAGCGAGAATGTTAATTCTTTAAACCTGTTAACTTATTACTGTAGTAGTTGTGCTCTGTTTGCACTACAGCGTTACAATTCAAACATATTTAAACCAATTTTTTCCTAGTTTAATAACAATTTTCTTTTGTTTACCATCAACAAATTCCCAGAGACAAGAAATTTACATTTAGACCGGATCTAATTACCAGTCGTTACAGAAGGACAAAACAGTTAAAAAGATTACAATAATTTGTACATAAGGTTATTCTTTTAACAGCTTGTCCCTCATCATCAAACATGTTTCTCTGCTTTTATTGATTACTTACAAGAGAAAAGACTGAGCAAAATCAACTCATTCCCATCAATAGGCTACTCAGTTGATCAACACTTTTGAGCTTAATCTGGGAAAATCATTGCCTAGTTCCTTTAACTACTAACAAATACAGCTGCCAGACATCCTTTCCCTTTTACTTTTGCCCAGATACAGAGTAGTAGCAGTTCAGTTGACAATCAGCCTGGCATTTATGTCTGCCTACTGAACCCAGCGGTAAAGTGCTGACCTGGGAAAACCCCTGGCAGAGCAGGCTATGCTAGGAAACACTTGTCAGATAATATTGGGATATTCTGTAGAGCAGGGACTGAAGCCCTAGGTGGTTTGCCCTCCAAATACTGTTGACAAACTAAGAAGCAGATTGATAGACATAGCTCAAAATTTTTTGCACTCCACTAAAAAAGAAAATATTCCAGAAAAAATATATTCTGTAATGTATAAAAATATAATTAAAATCTATAAAACACTAAGTAATTTCTAGTTGTAACACATCTAGCTTAGATTTCTACCACAGCTCAACACGAAAGGTAACAAAGAAAGAAAAAAAAAGAGCCACAAATGTATCCCTGAATGTGGCCAATTCTGCCTTTGTTGGGTTATGTGATTTTTAAGATATTTAAAAAAGTTAAACAAAACAGGAAGAATGAGCTGCAGCCACTTGCAGATTTGCCACTGCAGGCCCAGGGGAGTTTGCTAAGCTAAATCACAAGGTTCCCTAATGAGTAGAGAGAGAAGCCACTCCAGCACACAGCTCTGAGCCTGCCAGATCACCATAACAACCAGCCAGATGACCCATAATGCATCTGAGAACAAGCCTGACTGCAGTACTGATTCGTGCTCCTGGCTTAACCCTGGTTCTCTGAAACATCCTCCACCTCTGCAATACATTTGTAGAGAGCAAAAATAAACAGCAAATCCCTTTAACACTAAACATCTAAAACATGACTACAAAACATTTGTTAAATAAGGTAAGAAAAAAAACATTATGTTGATCATTAGACAAAGTCATGTTGAAGGGATTACGTCTGAAATATGACTTAACCCCATCCCCCGTCCCTGCCTTGTTCCTGTTTGATGGGGAGACAAACAGGGGGATCAAGCAGGCCTGGGGCCCAGCCAGGGATTTTGGAAAAGAGGTTAATACCCATATGTACATGAACCTTGCACTTAACCACGGGAAATCAGCTCAAAATAAATGCAGCACATTTCAAAGATTAATTAATAAAAACAATTATTTTATAAACAGTAACAGACCAAAGCAGAATAAATGGTGTAAGGTGATTGTTACTGTTTCTGATACTCTGCCACTTCGGTTTCAGCTAAGCTCTTGACTGATGCTCGCTTAACCAGAAACCTGCCAACACAGCACTATTCCCTAAGACAGTGTCTCTAACATAACAAACGCAATACAGGACAAGAATGAAATCTGGCTACATTATGATCAACTTTATTAAATCAATGTCAATACCAGATATTGTAAAACTGTTTCAAGGTGTGACTAAATAGTTTGTGTTACGCCCACCCATCCTGGCAAACGCTCACTAAAGGTGAACATAAAAGTCAGAGCTGGCATGGCGGGAGAATCCAGCTAGACAACAAGGCTGATGGTTTTCAAGTCACACCTCTGATTTCACAATTTTAACAAGCATAACTCACAGGGCTCAGAGTTACTGAAGTAAAGGAGTCAATGAGACCTGGTTGTGGTACATGGTTTGTTCAAAAAGCACTGCAATTATCCACTTAACATGTGAAACCAGGGAACTGGGGGTTAGTGGTCATCTCTAGGATGTTGACCAATCATGAAAGACGACGTTCAGACTATATAGAAGATTATGCCTAATCTTCAAGGATCTTTATCCTCAATCTGAGGAGTAATGGAGGCCAGGCAGAGGCAAGCAGAATAACCCAAAAATTGATAGATCCTCATTGACTAAAATATAGAAGACTTTCACTACAACTACATAAACATCTTTACTTGATTAAGAACATTTTACAAAATATTAAAGAAAGCAAGATCAAAATAAAACATAATAAAGTAGAATCCATCTTAACCTAAATAACATTTTTACTTTATTAGAAACAGCGTATACTTTAACAAGGGAGCTATGCCTCTGTTTTTATTACAGTTTTACAGATTAGCAAAGCACCAGCCCTTTGTAGATGCAAGAAGAGACAAAATAACATCAACTTTATTTGAGCCGGCGGGTTTGGATTTAAATATAACCCAATTTTCCAAAAATCAGTAAACAATGTTAATGCAACAACCTTGACCTTTCCAAATGAAATCTGCAATGTAAAAGCAAATTACTTGGCCGCTTCAGTAGTAAACAGGCATAGCTGCGTATTCCATCTAGAGAAATGTGAAGCTTTAACAAAGAGCCAACCTGCAGCAGATTGCCACTGCTGCAAAAGCTGTTTTACTGGCAAGGAACCACACTGATGTTCCATCCTTGTAATACTGCAGCATGACCCACTTTCTCTGCTTGCCATAAAAGCTGCACTGCCAGTCACTGGCAGACAAACTCCAAAAGCGGTCCATAACTAGGGATAATACACTACAGTACCAAGTAGCGACTGCAGCAGTGGCAGAGTCAGTCAGAGAAGAGCTTTATGACTAAGTGATAAAGCAGAACAGCCATTGTCAAAAGTGGAAAAATCTGAGGAGCACAAAATGCATTAAATGACAACCAAGAACAACAGATACCTGTGTATTTACATTTAGAAATCTTTTAGCTTTCCTTTAGAGTCAGCTATTTCAGTATCGTACATGAAATTAGAAGAAAATGGCAAAGCTTTTAAGAGGTTTAAGAAAACTCTTGATGCGCCAATGTGCTTGTTATTGTGCAAGTATGATGATGAAAATATGCTGGATGTAAACAATCAGAAAAACATGTGAAAGGGTAAACAACAAAAACACACTGAAGATTTTATAATATGTTTTTTGGTTGAAAAAGTTTTATACAGCTGTAAAAACATTTACCACTCATCTCTACTAGAATGATGTGGATTCAGATTAAGAACGCAAATAAATCAAAATAATAACTTTAAAAAAAAGAGTAAAGAAAAAAGTTAAGTACTAACCAGTTTTCTGCAAGAACTGCTTCAATTGATGATAGGGCATATTGCTCCAAGCTTGAAATTTGGCTCATCATCAAAAAACTAGCCCATTTCAAACACCAACTCTTATGCATAAGAAACATTCTTTGCACAGTGGAACAAAATCCAAAGTGCTGCCTATGGAAGTTAGCATGACAGCTCTGTAACCAACAACACTGCCGGCCCACTGATTGTGCATTCCTGTCTTTTGTTTTGTGTAAGCTCTTACTGACCTGGTATTAACCCATCTCTGCTGGATTCAGTGAACAAGATTTCATTTTTACGTCACTGAAATGCAACCAATGACTGAAAAGGAGAATGAAAAAGACTGCTGTCATCAGGTGTACAGTACAAGCTGTGGTACCAAGCAATCGGCTGCAGTGGCGCAAATATGAGTCCCTGTACAACAATGTTCCCTACAAATCCCTGAGGAGGGCCTTGTTTTCAAAAACAGCGTGTGAGTGCACACATTTTGTGGGCTTTTGATTAGTGTAAATGGTATGGCTTAAATAAACTGCATTGTAAACTGTCTTAAATGTCATCTTGCTAATACAAATCATATACAAAAATTTCATTTTCTATATATAATAAATTCATTTTCAGGCTAAAGAGTTGTGAGTCATAATGTCACAAGAAGAGTGAAAGACATACAGAGAGGCTTTGTCAGCAGCTAAGAGGACAAACCTGTTTCTCTTGATTTAAACTCATTGAGCCAGCTCAATGTATTCTCTCAACACAGCAGCTAAAGTTTCACTAGAACTCTCTAGCTATTGTTCTGATCTGGACCTTCTATTGTACATGGACTCCATCTCCCTCTCACACCCTGAAAGTAAAGTAGTCATGCCCTCGTCCTTGCAGCTGGAACCACTCATCTTTTGAGATCAGTTAGGGACGTGCATGGCACTGGGGGAAGGGCTCAGTGAGTAAGGGTCTTTTTGATGTCCTTTAATCCCCAGAATCAAAGCATAAACATGGCCCAGTAACAGCAAAGTGAACCCAACCTCTTAATTTTTTTTCTGAATAACAGAACTGGCTTCACTGGAGAAACATAAGGCACAGAAAATAATAAGCAAATCATGCACACAACACTGTTCATTATGTTACCGTTCTCAATTTTAGCATAAACTGCTCTGGTTACATGTTCGCTAGCGCTGGATTTTGGAGGCAGTTTAGTGAATAAGGAGGTGATGCAGACGTCTGTGCAATTATCTGTTTCTTACATTTTAAAAATAATTCAAAATCAGGTGAGTTTAAAGTCTTAATTTAATCCTATTCTGCAAAAAAGTAAAAATGCTCCACAAAACATTTGGCAGATATTACCATTTTGATGGGTTTATGTCGCAGGTCTGCCTCAGTCACTGAGGATTCTTGGTCTTTGGCGACTACTCCTCTCTGGGTGAGGACCTGCAGCAGGGCGACGTTGTCTTTGGGCTGTGCCTCCGATCCAGTACTCCCCGTTACGATGCTGTAGGTCCGACAGTACAACTCTGAGGACTGCAGCAGGCGTGTGACTGGAGGTTTGAGATGCTCCTGTTCATACTGGTCACAATAGAAGGGGTCACGCAGCTCTGCAGGGACATTTTCTATTAATGGACAAAAACAGATTATGATTAGATCATTTAGATTTAAGATATTAAAGTCACAAGGATATGTGCAGGTAATGTTATGGAGGAACTACTTAAAATATAAAATTAAAAAGGGCTAAGCTAGAATCCTGTTTAACCAGGAAACACCTTCAGGAAGATTAAACGGATGTCTAAGAGGTGATGCACTGTTCATTCACACCTGTAAACAAAGCAAGCATAACCCTCAGCACAAAAATAACAAACCTGAGGAGTTTGGAAATGAGCTACTACACTTACTGAGTAAAAGTACAACTTAACAAGTAGCGTAGGGGAACATTTGACTCAGCCAGAAGTGTGCAAACCACATTTTAAAGTAAGGCTCTGGAAGCATATAAAATAATAAAGACATATTTGTATAACAGTGGGATCTTGCATACAATCCAAAGACTCAAGGTTAGCCAAGACCGACACACTTCTGAAGTAAACAGAGAAAATTTACCGACAACCAAACAGCTTCACATATCAGATGGCTCAGATCACAACAGCAAAACACTTTTGTAGAAACAGACAGAAACATTCCCAAGGAAGGACATAAATGACTCCAAGGAAACAAAAACACTTCCTGGATGTGAAGTGATACAGAAAGTAGGATGGGTTTAAACATTTGTAGAAAAAAATGCGTGCCTTATATAAACAAGTTATTCTTTGTCCTGCTCAAGTAGAAATGCTAATTATTTTTATTCTCTCATAAACTAAAACAGTAAAGAAAAAGAATTTGCTTGACATATTTTTAAGCCCAGAATATGTGTTAAAAAATGTTCACCCTTACCATTTTCAATAACTTCAGGTAGAGACCAAAACAAAAGAGTTAGCTGATTTCAAAAGTTGCTTTCAGGCACATAGAGGGGCAGATTAAGCCAGCTGTTTATACCACCCAGTTATAATTACAGAAGTAAGTAAAAAAACAAACATCACAAAAAACCCAAGAACTTGGCACTCCCAAGTTAAAAGATGCCTTGCTACTTTTTTTTCTTTGCCATTTTTATTGAGCACATGTGCTTTTCTGAACTAGCTGACAATTTTCAGAGATTAATTGAAGGTGCCCGACTTGCTCAGGTCAAAATATCAAGAGGCAGTAAATCAAATTATTTTCAGAGAATCCTGATTTTCAATTACCTTTTCAGGATCTGTTGCAACTTTAAGAATCTACTCTCAGGATATAATACCATGAACTGTTCAATGTATTTGAGAATGAGGAAATCAAAAAATTTACTTTGTCTGTAAAAAAAAAAAAAAAAAAAAATTACAAACAGATGACCTGAAAGTTCTAGACAACAAGTTTAGTTGTGTAGTTTTTAAAATTCCCCTGTCTGCTCATCAATCATAGGACGCTAATAAAGATCCATCTTTCAGTCACAGCATTGTTACAACACATGTATTTGAAACAATACAGACTCAAAAAAAAAAAAAAACAAGAAAAGCAACATTCAGAAATAGAAAAAAGTCTGAACATTAAATGACTTTGTCTCTGTGGTTGTAGATTAATTTATAATTGTATTTTAAATGTATGGTTCAAAATGAAACACAAAGATACAAAAAACCTGGTAAGTTTTAAGTGACTAGCTCTCCTGAAAAAAAACAAAGAAAACTTACAAGTAATACACCTTAAAAAGAATTTGCTGTCTAAGCATACACAACAAACTAATGGTAATAACTTTCCAGTTCCAACATTCACCTAATGCACCAAGAGTTATGACACACCTTTCTCCTGCAAATCTAAATAAGAAAAAAAAAGAAAACTAAGCACATCTTTAGGCTGGTCATTGAGTATCTAAGACCTACATTACCAACATTACACTAAAAATAATGTGTTAAAACTGTACTCGACACACCCACAAATAAAGCAGTTTTTAGTGAAAACATTAACAATGGTGTCTGTAAATAAGTGTCTCACAGTTCAACAGGTCCTTTAGAAATGGAAACATCAGCAACGAAAGCGACGGAAAACATTTGGACGTTTGAGTCTAAAACTGGACGTCACTTGTTATATTTGTTTCAATATTAAAGTCTCAAAAGCTAAAACTCCAACAGCGCTCACATTAAAGTTATAAATACCTATCAGCAGCTAAAGTAGATAATGTATACATACATAAAAATGTGGTAAGATCTCCTCTAGAAGGCAAAGCGGATGCAAATACCACAACTCAGCGAGATGACAAAGACTGATCTGAGAATAATTTCCCTATGTGACTTACCATGAACAATGACTTGGTCCATCACATATCAAATTTAAAGCCAGTGGCACATTTCAAGTAGCAGATGCATAAAGAACTCACTATAAAGTCCAATCTTTGCCATTTAAATCCTAATGACAGTGAAACAAATGGGAGGTTATGATATGAATGCAACTTATCATAAAATAACAAAACATAATTTGCCGATATTGAAATGCATACAATAGTTTAAAAAGATTTTTATTTTAAAAATTATATTTGTTTGCTTAGGCTGGTGCAAGAACCTCTCGTTTTTACAGGTCATCAGTCAGTAGTTTATCTATTAGCTTGAGTGAGAAGGCAAAAGTCAAAAGTTTGCAAAGTTTATTGACTCAGTCAGTACCTCTGGCAGATTACTCCAGGTAAAAATAGGGAAGCGACTGTCCATCTGTGGACCAAATATGGCAAATCCTGACAACAGGGGCAGCTCACTTTGACCTTTTTATATTTATGTTAGCAGAAAAGGTAACTGAACATATGCAAAACAGGTATTTATGTAAAGCTGTAAAAAGTTTTGAAAAGTCTGGAGGAACTGACAATTTACAAGCAAAGCTGCAGTCAGGTCTGCTGTGCTAGCTGGTATCTAAACTGACCTGGACAGTTGGATAACAGAAAACGTGTCCCTCTTCATTGACTGACTGAGCTAGTATACCGGCGGGGTCATAGAACATTAACACGTCTCTCAAAGTGGTTACAACACACAGCAGAACAGGCTTCTGTGCAAAACTTTGGCACTCAAATGTTCCAAGTAACAACTTTCCTCAGAATGAAAGAGCCTCTGCTGGTTTTTAGAACAAACCACCAGCACCCTTACAATTTAAGAATAGCATATTTAAAGAAGGTCTGATGGACCTGAAAACTTTTTAAAACTCTGTTATTTAGGAGATAATTCACTGACATTCAGTGTATTACTGCTTGTTGTTTCAAATATCCTCATCATGTGGCTGAAAGGATCAAACACATATGATTACCGGGTTTTATTTTTAGAACAAAGCAGGTACTGTTCTGTTGCCCCAAAACTTAGCACTAGTCAGAAGAGCAATGTTAGCAGCCCACACTCCACATAACCACTCAAACTCAGAATAACAGAGACCACCATAGCTAATTTTTATAAACTACATTTCAAACATTTAAATTCAAAACACACATTGATCATCATCATTAACGATGTGCAGTGGCACGGTTTGCAAGTAAAAACTCTTCAGTTTAATTTACATTAAAATGAAAAAAATAAATAAAACAATATATTTTCTTTGTGTGGCTAAAATAGTGTTGAAAGCAAGCAAATATTGATCTCTGAACAACAATCTGATTGAGAGATAAAACACAACATATGAAGCGTTTCGTCTTCACATGCCCTCAAAGATCCACTTACCATTAACTTGCTAGCCCTGAAAGCCCTTTGTATCCTGTAACATTAAGACAGGCTCTACTACGGCACACAAAGCTTGACTGCATTAGAGGGCCGGTGTACACCGAGCTACATCCTAAAGGGTGAAAGTGATTACGTTACGAGCACCTCAGAAGTAAACAGGACAACAATAGAGGAGAGGGCAAGTATGCAATATGAAAAGATGATAGAAACAAACTCTAAATTAGATCTTGATGCCCTTAATTAAAGAGTCTTTAGCCATATAAGACAGAATGGGAACTAACCTTTCTTACAGTGGTTCATACAATAGTGGGTAAATTTTCAGGTATTAACTTATCTTTGAATAATATTTTACATCAAATCTGAGAATTTGTACAAACACGTTTGTCTGTAATTCATGAAAGTATGTAAATAGAATACACATTACACTAAGACAAAATGGTTTATGTCCATGGGTACAAAATGATTTGTTTATAGATTTAAAATGGAGAATACAAAGACACAAAATGGCTGTATGTAGCGGCAAATGGGTAAATTGACCTGAAGCCCCTGAAATTTAAAGAAAAATTCAGCAACAGTGCGAAAGGCTTGGTCTTAAAGAAAAATCACCTTGTAGATAATTTAAACTTTCTGACTGAACACTAACAACAAGCAAACATTCTAGACCAGGCGTATTCAACTCTAGCCCCAGAGGCTGGTGTCCTGCAACTTTCAGATCCGTTTCTGCTTCTTCAAACCTGAGTCAAATAATCAGGATGATGGCAGCACAATGTAGAGCTTGACTGTATACCGTATGCTTAATTGAGCCAACTGATTCCCGCTTAAGTTGCAGGACATTGGCCCTTTGGTACTGGAGTTGAATACTCCCATCCTAGACCATAATACCAACCTTCTCTGGTAACATATTTTTTTGAATACACCCGGTTTTATCATACAACAGCATTAAAATAGACATAACATAGACACGTGGCTTAAACAAACTGAAGGCATGCAAGTGTTGCCTATTGAAAAACAGACTTCCTCCTAGCCTAAACAGGTAAATCTTGAGTTTCATTCCAGCTTAATGGAGCACTAGCTTGAGTCACCCTCGGATGATTTGTTAATTATTTGTCCATTGTGACACTCCAGGTGGATCATGCTTTGTTACCCATTTAAATATCCAAGTTCATTTTTGAAACAATGTCACAGTCCTCTAAGAATACGTGCAACACATCTAGATGTCATTGCCAAAAGCTAAAAGAGAAATTAAAATTCTAGTTCAGTATTTTTAGCCTTTCAATTATTTCCTTGAATGCTCCTTTGCTTAAATGAATAATGATTCTGTTTAACCTACTTGCTGTCCTGGTCCCTGAGCCTCAATACCTTTTGTCATGGCAACATAAATATTTTAATTCAACCTCTTAAGCAGATTATTATGACTAAACAGAGATTTATTTTTGAGGAGGTTATACATTCGATGACAAAGCTTTTCATACATTTCTGGCACATGTCTTAGAAAGGTCTTTGAAAACTGCTATTAAAATGTGTTAAAATGTGGTCTATTGTTTTAAATAAGCTAACTGCCCTTGAAAAGCTAAAACGACCTATCCTGGCTCTTCCTGGGCTATCCGTCCTAACCAGCTGAATTTCTGGGAAAGGACTTGATGATGCTATCCTGAATTTGCATGACTCCATCAGCAAGGCTACCAAGTTGATTAAGACAGAAACTAAACATGATCACAGTGTTTTGTTGTTATATCCCAGTGGCTTGGCATGACTTTGACCATAGGGTGTGGCTGAGGTGCTAAACTGAGTACACAAAGGTGGCAACAGCCTGGAGTCTTAAACACAGGATCAGTGTAGCACAGTGTAACAAAATAGCTCACACACACAAAATAACTTTATTGGCAAAATAAGAAAGATTTGTAATCTTCTCTAAACCTTTCAGTACATAAGATTAAATTATCTTAAAGTTGATTACATACCATTTCACTGATGAGAGAGTCATTTTATAAAATTCAACTACAATGAAAAGACACACATGACTACTTGGGTGTCTCCTTTCCTCTGTGAGAGTTTTTATGTTTTCCTAGCTGGTGTTCTAAAACAAAGCCACACATCAACATTTCAGGGTCAAAGCTGACAAGAGTTTAAGCAACCAAAACACATATCTGAGTTGTATGTAAAAGATGGAAGTTTCCTGTTTCCACAGTGGCTGGTTGGTTTGTCAAACAAGAGTTTTGCTGACTGGAGAATGTCTGATAAATTAAAAGCTGCCATAGAGGAATGCAGAATATCATTTAACGTGGGAATTCATTTATCCCTATTGGTTCTGCAGTTCAGTCTGCCTGGTTTAAGCTGCTGTTATCACAGATGAAAGAACATATTTGAGAACACAAATGCCTTGTGTACCATTTCTGTGTAGCCTGTCATTTCAGACCTCAGGGCTGGAATTAGGACAGAGTGGTTAGCTTGATAAGGGAGGCCTACAAGAGGAGGCCCGTTTCTCTGACATACATACCCAAAGAGACAATAAATGACATGTGTCACAGTCCCAAAAAATGCATACAGTGCCAGCGTCCTCTTTTCACACGCGGCTCTTTGTGCTAAAATCGCAGAACAATACAAGCACTGCAGTTGCTTTCCGTGCATGTGCGTTTCACTAAAATAATGTAAACACCTTACCAGACAACAAAAGAATGGGGGTCCCGAATAAAACAAGGTTTTAAGCCAGCAGGCCCGAACAAAAACCTACCTGAACTCCCGTAGGACTTCGCCAACAGCCATCCTACACTTGCGCATATTTTTGATTTACTGCAGTCATACAAATCCAATGGCTTTATGTCTGGGACCACAAAAGTCTTCCTCTTAGTGGGGGAGTCCACCATAGCGGCACTGTAAAAAAAAATCGCAAGCGATGCTGGCAAAAAATATATGCAAGAGTGTATAAAAATACTCAGGCAACCATTATTTTAGTTGAGTATTCCACACGACCGCAGGGTTGGGAATACGGATGTGGTTTCAGGTTTTCCTCGGGAAATATCCGCCCCGGTTTGGCTTCCCAGACAGCTAATGTCCTCTTCTACGTCCTTCTGAAGACGAAATATCCGCTTGGTTATACTTTACAGTCAGACGAAGCTCCGAAACACCGAGATGTTACAGAAAGCCGGACTATTCCCAATCGTTTCTGCCTCTCTTCGTCCGCATTGCTGTGTTGTCAGTTCACTGTACACAGCTCCACTTTAGTCCAGCCGATGAGTGACTACCAGGTGCTCCACACTGGCATCACTCGCTCACCCAACTGGCCAATAGGAATTAAGGATGCACAACGAGGGCGGGCCCTCCTTGTGAAAGGAAACAGCAGGTAGAGGTGTGGCGGTAGTTTTGCTACAGGTGCATCTGGTACGTAGATGAACCCCTGAGGGGACAGCATTTTATTGCCATAAAGCTGTTGGAAGTTAACTTAAAGTGCAGATCATTCGAAATCTGTTCTTCTGTTATTACATTTCAAAGTTTTATAAACTCCAAAATAAAATAAAAAAAAGCCTAAGTGTGGAAATCACACTGAAAAGTATATAGGAAATCATACTGAAGTATGCCAAAATGCACTCCTACGCAAAACTGAACATAGCAAACGTATTATTATGGAGGGGTGTTGCTGGAGATTATTCACAATATTTTTTTCAATGATAAGGAATCTGATTCTAACATTGTTGACTTGCAAAAAATCCTCTCTAATGTTAACGGATAAGTTCATAAATTAAATGGCTTATTATAATATCAAAACCAATGGACATCTCACAACTGTGGAATTTTTTTTAAATTGTTTTAATAATTCGTAATCCTAAAAAATTTTGCATGGTATTTTTCTCTATTACCTTAAGTTTTCAAATTACATTTGACAGCAACACAGAAATATAATCTTACAGAATTCATAACATTTCATAAACTATATCTTAAAATATGCAAAGAAACAAAATCAATGTAGCATCTTCTTTCAAATGCAAGATGAAACAGCTCCAAATTTCACAATATGAAATTTATACTACAACATTGCTATCAAGAAAATCAATTAAAATTTGATGCACTTTTTCATGAGGTAATGAAACCAAAATGCTTGAGGGCTTCAGTTTACTTTATCTTAGGCCTGGATGTTTTCCAGACAGTGTTCCTGCAACACCTACAACCTTGGTAAACAGCACACCCAACAGCACGTCATCACATGAAAATGGTTTACTGGCACTGCTGTGGTAACTTTGTAAGATGATTACTTTTCAGCTATTTTAATCTGTTGAAACAATTAGTTCAAGTCAGTACTTTGTAATATGCCAGTTTGTGTCTGATGATCTGGTGTCTAAAACTGAGATTTTGAGCAAGTTTGCTTGCTTATTTATTTCAAATTTAAGTACTTACCTCTTTATCCAGTTTTATAACATTACAATCTATATGAACAATAAGAAAATTAATTATACAATTTGAACAAAATAGAAATCAAACTACTACATAACATTTACTGATTATTCAAAATTTTATGTAATTCCACCATTCAACAACAAACAGTTTAATGTACAAAAGCAACCACAGCTTGAACTGAATTACTACAAAGTTAGAATTAATCTACAAATTTTCAACCTTTTAGAAATTCTTTACATTATCAGTTGTAACATTCAAAGCTGATGAAACAGTATTACTCCCCTGTGTGTTCTGGTACATGGCTTTCAATTAAAACATATTTGGAATTTGTTCTGGTAGAAAACATGTATTACATTTATTTATTTCGGAAAAATAAGTGTGAACAAATACCAACTCCAACAAAACATATCATTTAAAAAATAGCCGATAAAATAAACATGCTTGGCTTTAGGAGTTACTGACATCATGTGGTCGAAATAGACACAGCTCTTCACCTAAAAAAAACAAAAAACTTTAAAGGGAAAGTTCTCCTGCTAATTCTCAAGGATGTCTGTATCATTCTATCAAGCTAATGATACAGCTCAACATTCACTGTAATCTAAAATATGTAGCCACTGAAATATTACATAAGTTTGGATTTTTGCTAAATTTAATGAGTAATTTTTTCAGTCCTCTTTAAGACCTCCGAAGACAGCTGTTGGAACACTCTTCTGCTCAAGCTGCACCTCTGTAAAGGCAAAAAATGGAGAAAATTGCATTTTTAATGACTCATAGAAATGCTTAAACAAGCAATTCACCCCCCTCACACCACAGTTTTAATTTGTGTTACACTAACCATCGGGTTCTTGGTCATCATCATCTTCATCCTCGTCGTCGTCAATATTTATCTCATCAGGATTGGCTTGTTTGGAAAGCTCAGCCAACTCACTGCGAGAAGTATCACTCCTGTATGGAGAGATAAGGAAAATGGTGATGCATTGAAAGTGATGGCTTTCATAAAACCTGTGAATTAATATCTTAGTCAATCAAAGTTTGAACCACAAACCTGACAAACAGAATTTTCTCCTTGGGTTTGGGTTTGTCCTGCTCAGCTTCTGCAGCAAGTTGCTGAGCTTTCTGCTCCAACATTTTCATATCATCAATTCCCATCTGGCCAGGAGCAAGATCTGAAACTGACACCCAACAGAAAATATTGAGACAAACATATCAATTATTAATGTTTCTCCTAAAGTCTTTAACATCCTGTAGATTCAAAGTTAATATTTACATAACTGAATCCTCTGAATATCCCATACACAGATCTGTGACAGTTCACACAGATCATCAATAGTAGATTAAGTGATAAAACACTCCGGTGGACAGAAAATGTGTGGATTTTCTTCAGACCCAGTGTGCTTTATATTTATAATTCAAGAAGAAAGGTTTACTTCATTTCTGGAAACTATTTTTGTAAAGTAAAAAGGATCAATCAAAATTGTCTAAATTTCTGCCAGAAATAACCTTTTAGGCTGAAATAAAATAAATTTAAAACTATGTCTATCAGGTGTTTGAATAATTTGGAGTGCAACCTTAAATTTATTGGAATGTAAATTAACCTGCTAGGGATTACGGAAGTGCTTACCTTATTTTAGTGAAAAACATAATCTGCCTCATATTAACCCTTGATGAGTGCTTGTATTTTTCAGCTTTATTTAAACTATTTACTTTTGTTAATGTTAAATATCTGAAGACTTAAACTTGATTTTCCCAGCTGAATACCTGGAAAAATAATTGAATACAGAAATACCACAGCGTATACTTTTCCAACTTTGAAAGAAGTCAAGATATGAATCAATCTTCAATTCTGATAGCAACTATTGTCCTTAAACTGTCTGTGTATGGCTTTCATCATTTTATTTATTAAATATTAAAATTTTATAGCAGTTGTTACATCTGTAACTAATAATCGTACTATAGAATAAACTAATAATCTTACAATAGGACAAAACAAAACAGAAAGACAAGTATTTTGATTGCGGTAATAGCATAACAGACATTCATGAGTAAAGAATTAAACAGATACTAAAACCAAGGAAAACCCACCACTAAGGGCCCAACTTTCAAATATGGTGTCTTACCAGTGCCTGTAGAGCTTGTTGAAGCCTTCAGCATTTGTGAGGACATAAAGTTGACCTGGGTGTTGTATGTAGCCTGGACACTGCGCTTGATTCTCAACATCTCCCTGATTGTATCCTCATTTCCATGGCGAATCTCAAATTCCTTCCAGGTCTGCCAGAAATTTGCTGTCACCTAAAAGACGATAAATATATCCAAATGAGTTGCCATATTTTTGAACAATTTACTAAGAAAACATTTAGATAAGGTGGTTTCTTTCACCCTTGGGTCACAGATCTGAGAGCAGAAGGAGTAGATTGCTCTGGCACGGTCAATCTCCCCAAGTTTACACTCCATGTCAGCAAATCGCATACACATATCCCTCGCATGCACATCAGGAAGAACCTAGTGGAGTATAAAAGGTAATCTTCAGATGTCAGCCAATTCAACATACATAAAACAACACTTTTAGAAGATAAAAATATGCTATGTTAATTAAACAAATGTTGCAATCTTAGACGTGTTTTATCATTCTAGGCAAGCTCAGCACAGAAGTTCGTCAACTATAACTATTCAAGTTCATTGTGATTTGTGGGTAGGAAACGTGATAACGGAGATGTACTAATTTAAATAACTACTACTCATACAATAAATATTGCAATTAGAATAACAAGTCTTGAACGTAATACTCTTGATGTGCAACTATTGTGATGTTCTTTATTTCAAAAAATTCTAAAATGGTTTAGTGCCATTGTTGGTTTAGCTGAGGAATGTTTTTTTAGGTACTAAGAAAATAGAAATTCAGCTATCTTTATTTGACTGATTTTGTGAAAAAACAACTTTCTTTGGAACTCTATGAGGCATAACCTGCAGAAGAATGAGAAACACTTCCAAGTATTGTTTTATGTAACTAAAACGTCACCTCAATAGCCTTCTGGTAAATAGCTCTGGTGTACGTAACACCATAAATTTCAGCTGCTCTCTTGATGTAGATGTTAAACATATGGTGTCTCTCTTCAGTTTCCACTGCTTGTGTTGCTCTTTCATAGACAGCCATGGCATGCCGTGCCAATCCATATTCCTCTTCCAGTTTGGCATACAACAGATAAATGGCTAAAAACAAATAACAAAAAGAAAACAACAACGTTTTAGAGCAATTTACAAAATAGAATAAGAGCATAATATGTAATACTGAAAAATGTTTGTGCTGTGCTTTGAAGGATGTTTACTTTTGGCAAACTTGGCAGGGCAGCCATCCAGGGCTTGTTCAAATAAATCTCTGGCTCGCTCCAATTTTTTGCCACCATAACGGTCAATGAACTTGGTAAGGTAAGTGTTCCAGATGTCATAAACGTTTGGCCACTTGAAGAGAGCGATCCCTCGTTCATAAGCCTTTTGAAAGGAAAGAAACAATGACAATATTTTTAAACTGATCAAATAAAAATACAACTATGAGTAACAAAATACATGTTCCTGAATTGGTTCAAACGTTCTTACTTTAAAGCTTTCCTCAAAGTAGTTGTGTTCTTCAAGGAACATGGCATAGTTGATGACAATTTGAGGAGTGGCAATGCGTAGATCAATAATCCGGTCATACACTGCTTTTGTAGACTGATGATCAAAACCAGAGCAATAAGATATAAGGAATTAATAACTGAAATAGAAAACTACAGATCTGATTATGTGCTTTGTCATCATCTACAAATTTATATACATACTTGAAAAGTCCCGAGACTCTCCTCGAGGTCAGCCAGCATAGACCAGACCTTCAGAGACTTGTACACTCTGTTCTGGACTGGCTCAGATGAATCAAAGTACTCTGCTTTCTTAGATGGGATTGCTGTAGCTTTCTAATACAAAAATCATAAAAAGATAAACTTAGTGTTGTAGCTACAATAGTAATAAGTGACATGCCAATAAAAAATATAGTAGTTTCATTTGCTTTACAGTGATGCATTTGAAGTATTTGCCTTAAATGTTCATCTTTCACAAATTTGTGTTCAATAAGTTTCTTTTTAATGACTTGTCTGTTTTCATGTGAATGTTGTGTCACCAGTGAGTCCTTGAACACAATGAAGCCAACCAAATACAATGGAATATCATTAGATTCTTAATGCTTTAGGAACAACTAAAAATTTTACATACTTTTGTCATTTTTCTGATTTTTCTTTCATTTGTTACAGAACACAAACATATGCTTCATTTGCAAAATGTTTGTATTGTTGCAGTTCCTGGATTTGCCAAAAGATGTCCCTAAGCACCTAGTTTATAGAAAAGCAATGTGCTTGTTACTTGTACTGCATCATGCTGCATTGGTTAGTCCTTTGTTTTGAGACCAAATATATTTTCATAGCATATTAGTAAACAAATGGGGGCCAGGAAGCTTGTCAAATAGGCTATCTGTAAGTGTGAAAAGTTATAATTTAAACAGTCTTTCTGTAGCTTTTGATAGAGGATCGTATTTGAACAGAAAATGATATATTAAGATAAATGCATATTTTTTTAAAAAAAACAAATGCAACATGTCAGTTTCTCTGCACTCCAAATTCTTTACTGTTCCTCTCTTGTTTGATGCTTTTGTGTTTTTGTTCATCTCCCTTTCATCTAATCAATCCCCAGTGGGTGTAAGCAGATTTCCTAAGTCAGGCTTGGTTAGAAGTATTTGCTATTGCAAGGCAGCCTTAGCTCTCCACTGTTATCCAATGAATACATATGAAATGGAAATGATTCAAAGCTCTGACTGAGGAGAAATTGTTGGTCTGAACTGGAAAAAAACAACTTTCACCCACTAAGATTTAATAAATAGCATAGTAAATCTGGATAGTCTTCTAAACTTATAACTGGAGTGTTATGAACTGAAAGAATAGATTAGATTTATTGGATGATGTTCTAATGATATGCTGAATTGACCAAAATCAGATATAACTTCCAAAGAATAGTTTATGTTGGCAGGACCTTATCACTGAATATTTTTTTTTGAAAACAGATTTTCAAACGCTTTCTGTTTGGTGTGTTAGTATTTTCCTTGTCTCATCCAAGAAAAGATAAAAATGGCAAACAGCAATAAAGGAAAAAACATTAACAAAGTATGTTGATACAGCATCTGTAATCAACAAAAATATCTACTAGAAGAATTTTACCCTCAGTATGCGTAGTGCCTGATCATAATTCTCATGGCGAAGTTCCATCTCTCCATATTCACACCAAACTGCAGCAAGGTCATCCACTTGTTTGTAGTTTACTTTAGTAGCCTTCTCAAAGATTGTCCTGGCCTGAGTCAAAAAATATGACACATATAAATTAAAGAAAAAAACTATCATCCATCCCAAGTTCAAAGAATCCATGCAGCTCCAAAGGAAAGACTTCGGTAACTTACGTCATCCAGCTGTTCATTTTCCTCATAGAACTTAGCAAAAGAAACCCACAGAGAATGAGGTTTTCCAGTGGCCTTCATTGGATCCACTGTCTGTACTGCCTCAGTGTATGTATTGATGATCTGGAGTGGATACATTATATTTAATCCATTTGTCAGTACTGTGTGATAGATACTTAGAGATATAGAAATATTTTTAATAAAATGTATACAGGCCCTTAAATTTACCTGTCGTGGATTTCCTTCATAAAGTTTTACTCGCTTGTGCCACTCGTGCACATTATGGGGATTCTGCCTCAGCAGTACACTGTTGAGAAGCAGTGGCCGCCGGGCAATGAGCTGCTCAAAGCGGGCCAGACGAAGCTCCAGGTCTATGTCATCTGGTTGGAGAGGGGAAAAAAATTGGCCATTTATAAGTGGTACTGTGGAATAAAGGTGCCTTAATGCTAACTCATACAAACCTTCCTCCTCTTTTCCCATCTCAGCAGTGGTCTCCATCTTTGCAGCAATCATGCTCTCCTCAAACTGAGCATAGCTATCAAACACTTGAGTGAAATCCCTCACAGTTACTACAGTAAGTATGGCTTCCTCATAAACGTCCCGTGCCTGAAGAAAAAGAAACCATTATAATGACACATCATGCATCCCCTTTCAACAACCAAAAAAAATGTAATTCACAAATATAGAGCAAATGTTTAAAATAATAAATTAAACACTGATTTATACATAAAAATATAAGCAATTCAGTGAAACTTACTTTCTCAAAGTGACCACTCCTGATGTAATAATCAGCCAAAGAACACCAAAGTTTTCCAAGTTGGTCTGTAAAGCGTGTGAGGCCACCTCGTATGATGGCTCCAACATTTAAAGAGGTCACTTTATCAGGATTCTGAGAGATCAGGTCACACAGCTCGTGCCACAGCTAAACAAAAAAGTAAAAATACAAGTAGAATAAGGATTCATATGTTACTATAATCAGAATAATATGGGCATACTTGAAGATGCTAGACCTAAAATGACGTTTTACCTGATAGTTGGATTTGCCCTCTTTGGACACAAAGCTTTCATCGTTTACAATTGCTGCTAATCGTACAGCTGCTTCATCCAAGCGACCAACAGACCGCAAGTAGTCTATGTACTCTTCTGCATTCTCTGGAGATAGCTTTAAGGTATAAAGAGAAGACAGAATACTTTGGAAAATGTAGAGAAATACTGCACTTAAATTTCTAGAGCATAATATTTGTTACCTTTACAACAACGATGTTGCAATATGCAAATACCAGAAGAATGTTAGAAGATGTGCTGCTAAACTTCTCTTAATCAGAATCAAAACTATGTATTGATTAAAACACATAACAGTTCAGCTATTTTCAAAACAAAAAAACAATCAAATACTTTTATGTAAAATGTTACGACACAAGCAAAAATACAGCCTGTACAGTAAAATTACAGAAAATTTCCCTACATGCAATAATACCATGAATTCTTACATGACATGCGCTGTACATAAATGCTTTGAGCTCCATGATCTTACCTTAAGGTACCTTCGATATACCCGCAGAGATGTTTCAGGTAGGGGGAGGCTGTGAACGAAGCGCAGATACAATGGCCAGATTCGTGGGTGCTGGGTTACAGGTAGCGCTCTTAGAGCCCGGTCAAACGTTCTCCGACTTCTCGTGATCTTACACTGTGACACGACGAACTGACAGTAATCAGTCCATATCCTGGGCATCTACAATTATGGAAAAAAATATTGGTTAGTTTAAAAAAAACACACCCCAAGACCACACAATGTTTTCAATGTATGCATTATTTTATTTACTGTTATATTGCTGGATTTTGAGTAAATACTACCTTGTGCATAAACACAAGTGCTCTTTCATGGCAGTTATTGACCTCTTCATATGCTGGATCTGTAATGCATTTTCCTTTGACTTGTTTCCTCCTTTCTCTCAGATAATTGTACCACAATTTATAGCTGTAAAAATTAATGGAAATTTTGGTAAAAAAATAAATAAAAATAGTCATCTTTGCCCAAATGTGCAATTTTATCTTTCAGTAAAAGTTACCTTCCAGGCAATTCCTTCAGAGCCCGTTCATATATCATGTTCAGGGTGGATTTGGCTCCATTCTGTTTGAATTCAATGTAGCGCATCCAGCACTTGACTGAGTATGGATTCCTGATAATCTCCTCTTCATAAGGAAGATCATCATCCTCCTGAAAAAGTAATACGAACAGCAAATACGAAAGACAATGTAAGCTAAAATCTACGAAAGAGTGACGTTTGAATTTATTTAATTACAGCAAAATAAAGTATTACGGTTAATATTGCTACGATGTCTTGATAGCAATATAAAGTTATTATGAAGTATAACTTCATAAAAACACACAAAACACAACTGTCTCTTTCAATTTTATGTACCCAGCCAGGCTAGGTTTACGCTAGCTAGCTACAACTAATGTCAGATATAGCGATATATATAATATAGTATTTTCATTTGTATTACTTACAAATATAACGTCAGCTTTTCCATTTAGGGAAGGCATTTCTTTCAAGACAGTATCAACTCTGGAGTTAAAACTCAGTGCTAACTTTTGAAAAGCTAAACTAGCTTGCAAACTCAAAGCGTGTAGCCCTCCATATAACTTCCGGTGGTGCCGCTACAAAGCACGCAAGCGCATTCAAAAAGAACTACAAACCTGGAGGAAGTTTGTAGTTTTTCTGCGGCTTGTTGTCAACGAACAACAGGGTTTATTACTGCCACCAGCTGGTGTTTAAAGGTAAGGATGTAAAAATAAAAGCCAACACCAGCAAAATAAAACCACTGAAATCTTAAAATATATCTCTTTGTGTCTGTCTTTGTTCCAGTCAACGGTAAACATATGTTATTTCTGTTTCTTTCCTTTAACAAAATTTTTCATGTTTTTCTTATCCTGTAAGATATAATTAAGACATCTTTTCATATAGCCATATTTCTAACCGGTTAATCAATTTTCTTAATTTTTCAAAATTTTTATAACAATTTCTCTGCTGCTGTTAACCAATTATTATGGTATTTTTTCTTTTTATTTACAGTGGTACTGGAAACTCTACACACCTCTGCAAAAATCCCAAAATTTTGTTACTTAAAAAATTAAAATATGATAATAAATTTTTTTTTTTCAGATATAATGTTGTCTTCATCTTATACAACTGAACTGAAAAAAAAAACACATGTTATGTTGTAATATGCACCTTTTAAGCATTGAATCTTCTTTTGTAGTAGTGTAACAGCATGCCAAATCCTAATTTTTCAGAACACATCTGGTCAAGACCTTTGGGGAAACATTCTGTGGAGAGATGAGACAAAAGCTGAACTGTTTGGGAGGTGTGTGTCCCATTACATCTGTTGTAAAACCAACCAGATTTAAGAAAAAATCATTATACAGATAGTTAGTAAAATATGGTGGTGGTAGTGTGATGGTCTCGGGGTGTTGTGCTGCTTCAGGATCGCGTAGGCTTCCTGTGCTGAATGGAACCATGGATTCTGCTGTCTACCAAAACTCTTGGAAAAGAATGTCTGGCCATCTGTTTGTGACCTGGAGCTGAAACTATCTTGGGTTCTGCATCAAGATAATGATTCAAAACACACCAGCAAGTCTGCTACTGAATGGCTGAAGAAAAACAAATGAAGACTTTGGAGAGGTCTAGTTAAAGTTCTGACCTGAATCCTATTGAGTTGTTGTGACCTTTTCTTGCTTAAAAAATTATCCAATGTGGTTGTGTTACAACAATTCCCCAAATATGAGTGGGCCGAAATTCCTCCACTGCGCTGCAAAAGATTCATTGGTACTTGTCGCAAATGCTTGATTGTAGTTGTTGCTGCTAAGGGTGGCCCAACTAGTTATTAGTTTTAGGGGCAATTACTTTTTTCATATAGGTAGGTTTAGATTTTTGATCTCCTTTAATAATAAATACCTTAATTAATAAGCCGCATTTGGTGTTTCCTTTTATTTGACTAATATTTAAGTTGGTTTGATAAACTCAAACACTTAGTGTGATAAACATACAAAAAATAGAAATACTTTTCCACACACATTACATGTGTAAAAGCTTTTGAAATGATTTAACAAACTATTCTTTTTAAATTGTATTTTCAAATGGGTGTATAGATGTCTGAAAGTTGCTATATTTTCACTTGCAATATATAAGTATAAAATAGTTATTCATTTAATACACTTTTCCTCCTAACAAAGGCAACATCTCTTAACTGTCATGAGGATTCTGTTGTCCTCTTGGACCCAATAGATAACATGTAAGTGTTTCATGAGTGATAAGGGGTTAAGAATCAAATTGTATACCCACTTTATTCTCGCAGAGTTGGAGGACAGACAATATGTCCACTTGCACAGTTTTTTGTAGATGCTGAAAGGCAAAAAAATACTTAAATTTATATAAAGACTTTTGTGGGGCCTTCATGTGTTTGAGTGGTGGAGCAGAAGCAGCACATACCAAGGCTGTGATCCTTGCTGCAGCTGTCCCTGGTTTTAATCCTAGCCATTGGGCCATTTACTGCAAGTCTTTACTTTTTTCTCTCAGCTATCCAACTAATACTGAATAAAGAGTACTTGTGCCAAACAACCTCTTAGAAAAAGGAAGTTGCATAAAATTTTCAGTATTCCTGTTGATACTGACTCTAATGAAACCTGAAAAAGGAGTCTACTGTCTGAGCCATCAAATATAAGCTTAACCTTATAAAAAAAAAATCTAACAAATAAAACTCATTTGTTCTGTTCTTGGACAAAAAGAAATATTGTTCAAAACAAGATAAATTTTAAAATTATATGACACGTGTAATAAACTATTAAGTCAAATAAATAAAACAGATTCTTTTCTTACTGCCTAAAAATAGAAACTGCTGTAAAGACTAATAAATATCAGAGATGTATTATGCCAAGTAATCCATTTTAAAACGTATTACCCAGTTGCTTGTGTAATAAACATTTCTTAAGCATTGGTTGGTGAAGGATCAAAATCAAAGTTGAATAGTTTTGCAAGGACACCAACTGTCTACAACAGCAACAACATCGTTTGAATCAAATGAAGCATGAGGACAAAGATCTTGGATATTCAAGTGATACTTATTATAGATCTTCTCTCACCCTGGTTGTCAAATGTTCTTCCTTTCCTTTCAAGGCAAGGTGTAACACCGCTTGAACTTCATGGAAAGGGCCTTACATTCAGTTTTATTACAGGAATACGAGCTGTGCCAGTGTCCTGCAACCGTATACCAGCACCACTTGGGAGCTTCCCCAAATGAATTTCTGTTCTTGGCAACGGGCTTGTTTATTTGCAGGGCTAAGAAGACAAGACTTCTCACTACAAAGTTATCAGTTCTTTAAACTTACTCATATTTTAGAGAGTAAAAATTAAAATTTGGGACATACTTTAAAGATTGCTGTCAGACTTATGTTTTATGAGCAAAAGACATGCTTATATGAGAAAGACGTGATTAAAAAAGACTCATACTAAATAAGACACTCTCAAAATTAATTGATGCAATTCTGCACCGCTAGTGTGTCATGAGAGAAAAAAAAATCATTACTTTTTATTGCAAATATTTGAAATGTGGATATGCTTTCAGACTTGATACTTGTGACATTTACTGACATTTTACTAAAGGCAACGCATACGATTTTTAAGAAAGAGAGGTCAAGTGACGAGTTCCTGAATTTAGCAATTGAAAATTTTAATTATCCATTACTTTAATTATTGATGCATATTATAGAATTAAAACACTATTTCAAATGCAGTGTTAATTGTTTTGTTGTTGCATTTTCTTTTTATTCCAATTAACAAGTTTTCAGTCTCATATGTTTTTTAACACATGTTTCTGAATTATTTTGATTTAGTAATAAAGTAATCAATTTTTTTTTGTTTGAAAAAGCTCTTAGCTTAATAGCTAGTAAATGTTACATCAAAAAATAGCAGACTGATCCTGAAATGTCACACGATGGGTCTTAAGATGACAAGGATGCTTGACCAAATGGAGAAGCTGACTGCTGCTGACCAAGGTATTTTCAGCCTGTATAAAAGCAGCAGCCCCAGACTCCGCTGAGAACTGATGGGCATCCCGTACAGGTCAGTCCTTTGTTGTTTAGATTAACTTACACTTGCTTGGGTTTAAGTGATTAATTTCATTTGTCTCTTTCTGTTACGTCTGTGATATTAAGTGATTCTTTTGTATTGCTGATTTGAGCTATTTGAAATTAAACAATTCCTTAAATCTTTCTTTTAATAGCATCATTAGACATCATTAAACATCAACTCAGCTGGGAGGAAGGTAGGATTTGTACAATAATAAAGGTAAAATAGATACAATAGATTTTGATATTGTAGAAATGTGTTCCAGAATATCATACAAATTTTATGAGAACAAATAAGATTAAACCAGTTCAAAAGTTGTTATTCTTACAGGACTGAAAAGCTGCCAAAATGAGCACGGATGCAGAGATGGAGGCCTATGGCCCTGCGGCCATATATCTCCGCAAGCCAGAAAGGGAGAGGATTGAGGCTCAGACCGCTCCATTTGATGCTAAAACAGCTTACTTTGTGGTGGATCCTGATGAAATGTACGTCAAGGGTAAACTTGTGAAGAAAGAAGGTGGCAAAGCCACTGTTGAGACAGATGGAGGGAAGGTGGGTAAAGCTTTGCTAAATTTTTTAATTTTGTCCTTTTCTAATTCCTCCCAAATGTTATATTTTAAACACTTTTTGACAGCCGATGTTATTTTCAGACTGTAACAGTCAAAGAGGATGATATTCATCCCAGGAATCCTCCAAAGTTTGACAAAATTGAGGACATGGCCATGATGACCCACCTCAACGAGCCTTGTGTGTTGTATAACCTCAAAGATCGGTTTGCGTCTTGGATGATCTATGTGAGAATTTAGGAAGAATACATTACCATAAAAATCTAAAATATACCAACTCAAAAGCAGGCTAGGATACTAAATAAGAATATATCTGTCTTTTCAGACTTACTCTGGCTTGTTTTGTGTCGTTGTGAACCCCTACAAGTGGCTCCCAGTGTACGATGCTGTTGTTGTAGCAGGATACAGAGGCAAGAAGAGGATTGAGGCACCCCCTCACATTTTCTCTGTCTCTGATAATGCCTATCAGTTCATGCTCACAGGTAAGATGTTGAACAGTGAGAGATGGTGTTGCATATTTACTGCAAAGCATATATATTTACAAATGTTTCTTTCAGATCGTGAGAACCAGTCCATCCTCATCACGTAAGTAACAAAAAAAAAAAGGTTTATACATATTTACAGAACTGTAACAATGAGGCTAGAAAATTAAATACACCCTTCGAGCGTCTACACAGAAGTTTTACCAAAAATGGCAATGCTTTCTTTCCTACTTTCAAACTTAGAAGTTTTGCCTAAGTGATGGTGCCTGCTGCTGAATTTTGTGTTGGTTATAAGTATGGGTAGTGATATCTGATGAAGGATATAGTTATTTATTTTCTTTTCCATCAGGTTGACTGTGAGCTGGGATGAGAAGGTTTTTGGTTTTTTTGTTTAATTTAAAAGGTTGAAACTGCTGGATTGTGATTTTGGAATATTTATTTTTGTATAAATGTACTGAGAGTATCGATCAGTATGTGTCCATAGTGAGATGTGTATTGTGAATGTATGTTTTGGCTCTAATAAAAAAAACAAAAAACAATGAGGTTGAATAATTTGAATGATCAATTGTTCCTTTCCTCTAGTGGAGAATCCGGAGCTGGGAAGACTGTAAACACCAAGCGTGTCATCCAGTACTTTGCAACAGTTGCAATGACTGGATCTAAGAAGGCAGAACCAGCGGCAGGAAAAATGCAGGTATGCAATTCTTTTTGTGAACAAAGGTCAGAGAATTACCTCTTAAATAATTCACATATTTAAGAGGCATGTGAAATATACCTCTTATATTTCACATATAGGAGATATATGTGAAATGTAAAATCAAATGTTATATTTTTGCAGGGTTCCCTGGAGGATCAAATCGTTGCAGCAAACCCTCTGCTGGAGGCCTATGGTAATGCCAAAACTGTGAGGAACGACAACTCCTCTCGCTTTGTGAGTATTAGGGGTGGGGAAGAAAGAATATCATGATTTTGGAGTTGCATATGAAGAATCCTAATAGTCAGATTATTACATATTTAGGGTAAATTCATCAGAATCCATTTCGGAACCAGTGGCAAGCTGGCCTCAGCAGATATTGAAACATGTAAGTTATTTTCACAAATTATTATTTGACTTAAAAATGGATTTTGATTTAAATGCAGTATAGTGTTGTATGGGGAACATTTAAAGACATGCACTCTTTTTGGGTGGTGAAACATATTTGCAGTAAATTATTTTCCCACACTAATCTTTCAAATTTAGATCTGCTGGAGAAGTCCCGTGTCACCTTCCAGCTGTCTGCTGAGAGGAGTTACCACATCTTCTATCAGCTGATGACAGGCCACAAGCCTGAGCTGCTGGGTATAATAGAGCACTTGCTCACAACATTTCAATGAAAAAACACACCATGCATGTTATAGCTATTTCTTCCAATTCTTTGCAGAGGCTCTATTGATCACTACCAATCCCTATGACTATCATATGATCAGTCAGGGTGAGGTGACTGTCAAGAGTATAAATGATGTGGAGGAGTTCATTGCAACAGATGTAAGTTCACATGTTTGGGTAACATAAATCTTACTATTCATGGGATCTTTGAAAGTTTAACTACAAACTTCATATCCATTGTAGACTGCAATTGATATCTTGGGCTTCAGTGCTGATGAGAAGTTTAACATCTACAAGCTCACTGGTGCTGTGATGCATCATGGCAACATGAAGTTCAAGCAGAAGCAACGTGAGGAGCAGGCTGAACCAGACGGCACTGAGGGTAATTTATAAGATATCACCAATATCATTCTGTAGAGACACAAAAATTGTATAAAATAGGTTAAAGTGTGTTTTGTTTCTTTCCAAAAGTGGCTGATAAAATTGCCTACCTCCTGGGTCTGAACTCAGCTGATATGCTGAAGGCTCTGTGCTACCCAAGGGTCAAAGTCGGAAATGAGATGGTCACCAAAGGTCAGACCGTCCCACAGGTAATTTATACCGGTTGTGATGTTAAGCAATGTTTTTTTGTTACTCCGTGATGCTCAGCAGTTGGTTGTTTATTTGTTTTTGTTTGCTATGTAAAACTGACAATTTTCACTTCTAGGTCAACAATGCTGTCAGCGCTCTGTGCAAGTCTGTCTATGAGAAAATGTTCTTGTGGATGGTCATCCGTATCAATGAGATGCTGGACACAAAGCAGGCGAGAGCCTTCTTCATTGGAGTCTTGGACATTGCTGGCTTTGAGATCTTTGATGTGAGTGAAGAAAAACTCTAAAATATCTAACGAAACAGAGTTGACTTCCAATTAAGTTAAAAAAAATTCTCAATAATTACAGTACAACAGCTTGGAGCAGCTCTGCATCAACTTCACCAATGAGAAACTGCAACAGTTTTTCAACCACCACATGTTTGTCCTGGAGCAAGAGGAGTACAAGAAGGAAGGCATTGAGTGGGAGTTCATTGACTTTGGTATGGACTTGGCTGCTTGCATTGAGCTTATTGAGAAGGTGAGAAGCTGTTTTAAAAATATTCTTGTTTTAATACTTACTTGATTTTCCTTTAACTTTCATAACAGATTGACAGAAACTTGCAGAACAACTTGAACTGAGATTTGCTCATATTCTGTGGTAGAGGAATAGCTGTGATAAAACATTTGTTGAATTGATTCTGCAAGTTCATCTGTAAATATTTACATGAGTTTGAATTAAATTTTAACTAAAGTTAAATTTCTCATTTAAAATGGTAATTGTTCACAGCCAATGGGCATCTTCTCCATCCTTGAAGAGGAGTGCATGTTCCCCAAAGCCTCTGATACAACTTTCAAGAACAAGCTGAATGATCAGCATCTTGGGAAGACTAAAGCCTATGAGAAACCCAAGCCTGGAAAGGGCAAAGCTGAGGCTCACTTCTCCCTGGTTCACTATGCTGGAACAGTGGACTACAACATCACTGGCTGGCTGGACAAGAACAAGGACCCACTGAACGATTCTGTGGTTCAGCTGTACCAGAAGTCCTCAAACAAACTGCTTTGTCTTCTCTATGTAGCTCATGCTGCAGGAGATGGTAAGATTTCCATGAACTAATCAGACAAAACTGCTTTAAACACAAATACATACGTACATATGTACATACATACATACATACATACATACATACATACATACATACATACATACATACATACATACATACATACATACATACATACATACATACATACATACATACATACATACATACATACATACATACATACATACATACATACATACATACATACATACATACAGACATTTACAATTTTATTGTGCTGTACTGGTATTCGTTTTTCTCAAACAGAGGCTGGTGGTGGTGGTGGCAAGAAGGCTGGCAAGAAGAAGGGTGGTTCCTTCCAAACTGTGTCTGCTCTTTTCAGGGTAAACTATTTTCCATACCCTAATTCCCATAAATTAGAACCTAATGTGTTGAGATTAATTGTATGATGCTGATCTACAGGAGAACTTGGGCAAGCTGATGACCAACTTGAGAAGCACTCATCCTCACTTTGTGCGTTGCCTGATTCCCAATGAGTCAAAGACCCCAGGTAACAAGCTCAGTCTTAGATATTTTACATTATATTATTTGTGGACACTGTTGAATAATTATCACTAAATATGTTACCAGGTCTTATGGAGAACTTCTTGGTCATCCACCAGCTGAGGTGTAATGGTGTGCTGGAGGGCATCAGAATCTGCAGAAAGGGCTTCCCCAGCAGAATCCTCTATGGTGACTTCAAGCAGAGGTGGCTGCTCTTGTCTTTCTGAATGTAAACACATGTTTTCAGATGTGAAGATGGAAAAAAGCAACATCCACATTTTCTCTCATAGATACAAAGTATTGAATGCCAGTGTTATCCCAGAGGGACAGTTTATTGACAACAAGAAGGCTTCAGAGAAGCTGCTGGGCTCCATTGATGTGGACCACACTCAGTACAAGTTTGGACACACTAAGGTATTTGGCTGGATCTTCAGTTGTTTTGGGGTTTTGATTTCTGATTCAAATTTCATAGTTATTCTGTACTCCTTAGTTTCTTATTGTAAATAGATCAGCTTTGTTTCTGTTTTGCTTTAGTTCATTCCTTTCTTAATTATTCTAGTTTATGTTTATTTCTTATGCCTCATTCAGTTAGATTCATTTTTCTAGTTTTCCTGTTTGTGTGCTCTCCCTCGCCCCTGTGCCATGCTCTCTCACTTTTCTCAGCCTGCTTTCTCTGCCCTCACACCTGCAGTCAGTTATCAATCAGCCATCAATTTTCTATCTAGAAATCAACCTCCTTTATATATTCGTTCTTCTTTTTCATTCACTCAATGCTGGATTCTTACCTTCCTAAGACTTCACTGTGTTATTGAACATCTAATAAACCCAGAATAAGACTTTTATATTCCTGTCTATATTTCGATCTTCATCTCATCTTGAAAAACAGGACAATAATTTTCAGAAAAGACAACAACTTTTTTGTATCCATGTGTTCTGACTTGCAATACTTATGCTGTCATAGGTGTTCTTCAAAGCTGGTCTTCTGGGTACTCTTGAGGAGATGAGAGATGAGAAACTGGCTGAGCTGGTTACCATGACTCAGGCTCTCTGCAGAGGATATGTCATGAGGAAGGAGTTTGTGAAGATGATGGAGAGAAGGTGGGAGCATTATTTTGACTGATAAATAGTTGCCCTTCCCTTTTAAAACATTTAGTAAAACTGACATGTTGTTTTATTAACTGATTTTTCAACCAGAGAGTCTATCTACACCATCCAATACAACATCCGTTCATTCATGAATGTGAAGAACTGGCCATGGATGACCCTGTACTTCAAGATCAAGCCCCTGCTGAAGAGTGCTGAGACTGAGAAGGAGCTGCAGAATATGAAGGAGAACTATGAAAAGATGAAGACAGACCTGGCTGCTGCTTTGGCCAAGAAGAAGGAACTGGAGGAGAAAATGGTCTCTATGCTCCAGGAGAAGAATGACTTGCAGCTCCAAGTAGCTGCTGTAAGTTGGCAGATTTCTTTAATGTGATTTATTTATATTCATACTAGAGTAATTAACCATGTAGTTCCTATGTTCATAAACTAAAATAACAGTGGTGTTGTGTATTTGGTGAACACCTGGTCTGGGTAAAAAGTGCATGTTTTTGAATCATCCTTATTAGATGGATATGTACCAGTATGAAAAAAAACCCCCATTAAATTATGTTTCTTCCCCCTCACTCACAGGAGGTTGAGAATCTCTCAGATGCTGAGGAAAGGTGTGAAGGGCTGATTAAGAGCAAGATCCAGCTTGAGGCCAAACTCAAGGAGACAAGTGAGAGACTGGAGGATGAAGAGGAAATCAATGCTGAGCTGACTGCCAAGAAGAGGAAACTGGAGGATGAATGTTCTGAGCTGAAGAAAGACATTGATGATTTAGAGCTCACCTTGGCTAAAGTGGAGAAGGAGAAACATGCCACTGAAAACAAGGTGCACATCATTGAGACACCAATCCACAGAATTTATTAAATCTACAAGCCTATACTTCAATTAAAATTGGGTATTTCAACCCCTTTAGGTGAAAAACCTGACAGAGGAGATGGCAACTCAGGATGAGGCCATTGCCAAGCTCACCAAGGAGAAGAAAGCCCTCCAAGAGGCCCATCAGCAAACACTGGATGATCTCCAGGCAGAGGAAGACAAAGTCAACACTCTGACCAAGGCCAAGACAAAGCTGGAACAGCAAGTGGACGATGTAAGAAAACTGTTTATTTGTCTTCCTCCTTAGGCATTAACCTAATGATGCAGTATTTGTATTGATTGATTACTGTGTGTGAATGTACCGACTATGCAATAGCTTGAGGGTTCATTGGAGCAAGAAAAGAAACTCCGTATGGACCTTGAGAGAGCCAAGAGAAAGCTTGAAGGAGATCTGAAACTGGCTCAGGAGTCCATCATGGATCTGGAGAATGACAAGCAGCAATCTGATGAAAAGATCAAGAAGTAATTTCAATTTTTCTTTATTTAGCTACTGTTCCACAAAGTGCCCCAAATTTATATCTCTTATTTTTTCTTGAAAACCAGGAAGGACTTTGAAATCAGCCAGCTTCTCAGCAAGATTGAGGATGAACAGTCCCTTGGAGCTCAGCTTCAAAAGAAGATCAAGGAACTCCAGGTACAAAAGATTAACCATAATAGCATTTGGAAGATTTTTTTTATTTTCCATATTGATCTTGGTTGATTACTTCAATGCATTTGAATTCTAGGCTCGCATTGAGGAGCTGGAAGAGGAGATTGAGGCTGAGAGGTCTGCTAGGGCTAAGGTAGAGAAGCAGAGAGCTGACCTCTCCAGGGAGCTTGAGGAGATCAGCGAGAGGCTTGAGGAGGCTGGTGGAGCCACAGCAGCTCAGATTGAGATGAACAAGAAGCGTGAGGCTGAATTCCAGAAGCTGCGTCGTGACCTTGAAGAGTCCACCCTGCAGCATGAATCTACTGCAGCAGTTCTCCGCAAGAAGCAGGCCGACAGCGTTGCTGAGCTGGGAGAGCAGATCGATAATCTTCAGCGCGTCAAGCAGAAGCTGGAGAAGGAGAAGAGTGAGTACAAGATGGAGATTGATGACCTGTCCAGCAACATGGAGGCTGTTGCCAAAGCCAAGGTGAGTGGATACTTCATGTTTTACAATGCTCAGACATATGAACTGCGGCTCAGAAGCACCTTTTACATACATTTCTGATGGTTTCAGGGCAACTTGGAGAAAATGTGCAGAACTCTTGAGGACCAACTTAGTGAAATCAAATCTAAAAATGATGAGAATGTCCGCCAGCTGAATGACATTAATGCACAGAAAGCAAGACTCCAGACAGAGAACGGTAATTCACCTGGACTTAAACCAGAGTTTTACATTGATTAAAAATTTTCAGAAATAATGTATTTATGACTTTCACAGGTGAATTTGCTCGCCAGCTTGAGGAGAAAGAAGCTCTTGTTTCTCAGCTGACAAGAGGCAAACAGGCTTTCACTCAGCAGGTTGAGGAGCTCAAGAGACACATTGAGGAGGAAGTGAAGGTAGAAAAGTCTGTTTATATTTTTTTTAGACATGTATGATGAGGTCAGTACTAGACAAATCATTGTACTATCAAATTTGTGCTTTCCAGGCCAAGAATGCCCTGGCCCATGCTGTTCAATCAGCCCGCCATGACTGTGATCTGCTCAGAGAGCAGTTTGAGGAGGAGCAGGAGGCCAAGGCTGAGCTGCAGAGAGGCATGTCTAAGGCCAACAGTGAGGTGGCTCAGTGGAGGTCCAAATATGAGACTGATGCCATCCAGCGCACTGAGGAGCTGGAGGAGGCCAAGTCAGTCATAATGAATGTCTCAATTTAATTATGTGTACATTTTATTATACATTTCTACTAATTGAAACATCTATGCACTACAGGAAAAAGCTTGCCCAGCGCTTGCAGGATGCTGAGGAATCCATTGAGGCTGTGAACTCCAAGTGTGCCTCTTTGGAGAAGACTAAGCAGAGGCTCCAAGGTGAGGTGGAAGACCTCATGACAGATGTGGAGAGAGCTAATTCTCTGGCTGCAAACCTTGACAAGAAGCAGAGAAACTTTGACAAGGTACAATAATTTTACAACAACCAAAATGCTGATTAATTCAGATAAAAACAGATTTTTAATTAATCTTCACATTTCAGGTCCTGTCAGAATGGAAGCAGAAGTATGAAGAGAGCCAGGCTGAGCTGGAAGGAGCCCAAAAAGAGGCCCGCTCCCTGAGCACTGAGCTGTTCAAGATGAAGAACTCCTATGAAGAGGCTCTGGACCAACTGGAGACCATGAAGAGAGAGAACAAGAACCTGCAACGTATGACATTATTAATAAATTCATCATAAAGAAAGAGACAACACAGAATCTTTGCAAGTCACAAAGTTTTGCTACTGTAATATTCCTTATCAAACTGAATAAGAACAAACAACAATTATTTCTTTTTCAGTCGGTTTTTGCTTGAACATTATTTTATTTACTTTTCATTGCAGAGGAGATCTCAGATTTGACTGAACAGATTGGTGAGACTGGTAAAACCATTCATGAGTTGGAAAAGGCTAAAAAGACTCTGGATTCTGAGAAATCTGAAATTCAAGCTGCATTAGAAGAAGCCGAGGTAAAACCCTTCTCAGTAGTTAATAA
The DNA here is from genome assembly GCF_019740435.1 of Gambusia affinis. Classification (NCBI taxonomy): domain Eukaryota; kingdom Metazoa; phylum Chordata; class Actinopteri; order Cyprinodontiformes; family Poeciliidae; genus Gambusia; species Gambusia affinis. Next base: position 19,823,637 of record NC_057886.1, read on the forward strand.
TTTAAACCACATTATAAATACAAAATGCATATTCAGGACACTTTATTTTGGCATCTTGCTACCTTGCTGTATGCTTGACCTCTCAAGGGCACTCTGGAACATGAAGAGTCTAAGATTCTCCGCGTCCAGCTGGAGCTCAACCAGGTCAAGAGTGAAATTGACAGGAAGCTGGCAGAGAAGGATGAAGAAATGGAGCAGATCAAGAGAAACAGCCAGAGGGTGATTGACTCCATGCAGAGCACTCTGGATGCTGAGGTCAGGAGCAGGAATGATGCCCTGAGAGTCAAGAAGAAGATGGAGGGAGACCTGAACGAGATGGAGATCCAGCTGAGCCACGCCAACAGGCAGGCTGCCGAGGCCCAGAAACAACTGAGGAATGTCCAGGGACAACTCAAGGTGAGTTTGGTGTTAAACAAAAATTAACACTGAACAGTGTAAGACTGAACTGAAGAGTTTGACTCCAACATTTGTTTTTGTTATTAGGATGCTCAACTCCACCTTGATGATGCCCTCAGAGGACAAGAGGACATGAAGGAACAGGTGGCCATGGTGGAGCGCAGAAACGGTCTGATGGTAGCTGAGATTGAGGAGCTGAGAGCCGCTCTGGAGCAGACAGAGAGATCACGTAAAGTTGCCGAGCAGGAGTTGGTTGATGCCAGTGAGCGTGTTGGACTGCTGCACTCTCAGGTTGGGTTTTAGTTATTCACAAGAAACCAGGGCTTTTAAAGTCATTAAACCAACGCATCAATTTTTTTATTCACATTAATTTTCAGAACACCAGTCTTCTGAACACCAAGAAGAAGCTGGAAGCTGATCTGGTCCAGGTTCAGGGTGAGGTGGAGGATGCTGTTCAGGAGGCCAGAAACGCTGAGGAGAAGGCCAAAAAAGCTATCACTGATGTCAGTTTAAATCTCGGAAACCACACAATTTAAACATTTGTTTAACTTTTTACCAAAACTTGAAAAACAATATAATTTCAGGCTGCCATGATGGCCGAGGAGCTGAAGAAGGAGCAGGACACCAGCGCTCATCTGGAGAGGATGAAGAAGAACTTGGAGATTACAGTCAAGGACCTGCAGCACCGCCTGGATGAGGCTGAGAACCTCGCCATGAAGGGTGGCAAGAAGCAGCTCCAGAAACTGGAGCAGAGGGTATGAGTTCCAATTTCATTCAAATGATTTAACTGAAAAATGAACAAAAATGTATTTCTCATACAACTTCTACAAATCCCAGCCTAAAGGCACATACTTTTCGAAAGATAATGTTTTATCATTACATACAAGGTTCGTGAACTCGAATCTGAGGTGGAAGGCGAGCAGAGACGTGGAGCGGAAGCTGTTAAAGGAGTCCGCAAATATGAAAGGAGAGTTAAGGAATTGACCTACCAGGTAATTTTTAGGTTTTAGTAAAACTATAGTAACTTTCTATCTTGTTGTTAGTACTTAACATGTATTTCTGTGATATTTCTAGACTGAGGAGGACAAGAAGAATTTGGTCAGACTTCAGGACCTGGTTGATAAGCTGCAGCTCAAGGTCAAGTCTTACAAGAGACAGGCTGAGGAAGCTGTAAGTTACATATTATATCTAAAATAGCTGGTATTTTAGCCAAAAAGTAACTAAATAAATTACAATGTTCATAAACAATAGGTAAATATGACAGTGTCATATCTACTTTAATACAACAATTTAACAATTATTCCTCACAGGAGGAACAAGCCAACACCCACATGTCCAGGCTCAGGAAGGTCCAGCATGAGATGGAGGAAGCTCAGGAGCGTGCTGACATCGCTGAGTCTCAAGTCAACAAGCTCAGAGCCAAGAGCCGTGATGCTGGAAAGGTAGTTATTTTTTGACAATGGTATTCCTTGATGATATTCTGTCAGTCGGTAAATTAAATCTTAATTTTGAACTTTGATAATAACTAATTGTGTTCTGTGCTCTCCTTTGTCAGTCGGATTCTGCAGAGTAAGAGTCATCATTTACTCAAGTCCTTTCAATGGAGTTCATAAAATATGAACCAGTTGTTTGGGTATCTTTCTTGTAACAATAAAGATGAGAATTATTATTGGCTTTCATAATCTTGTCATTTATTTTTGAATGTCTCGTTCAAATCAAAATGTAGCCCTCAGCAATTTAGGCTTTTGTAGATTAAGCAGCGACAGTGTTGCACACAGTGCCAAATAAATCATTTTCTTTATTTGTGCTCTAGATTTTCAATGTAGATTCCCTAAATAATAACACCAGTCCTACCACATAGTATTGTCTGACATGAAAGTGCCTATTGCATGCTACCCATCTATAACATTTAACAGCTGTTTTTTGATCGTCAGTTTATGACCTAAATTAGATTTGAATGCTCCAGCAGATGACTAAAATAGATGCCATAAAACAATTATGGAGGACTTCAAAAGGCATTCCCTTAAAATAAAGAACAGGTAAACAACACATGTATATATAATGCTGTTTGTCTTCCTTCCCATGAATACATAAGGCGAATCAAATTCTGCTTAGTGCACACAAACTGCTCAGTCCTTCCCTGCATCCAAGCAATGTCCTATTTGAGATATCACAAGAAACACACATGGTGGTGCCAAGCCTGAGACTATGCCCCATGGAAAAAACCCAAGGCTTGGCCTGGAATCTTGGAACAGAATAAAATCTCCATGCATGCTTTCAATGAACTTTCACCTTCTCGCCTTGGTGGGCTTTAATGAAGGGGGACTACTTGATGCCGCACTGCTTTTGTATGCCTCTGAAGAGAGTGTACGGTGACAGAAAGACATGTCCATGTAATGCAAGTGGAAAAAGAAATCCATATCACAAACCTATGTAAGTGTATTGTTTTTTTTTTTAGCCAAAGTCCAAAATGTTCTAATGGGTACAGAGGAGCTGACTTCTTGAGGCAAAACAATAATCAACAATAATAAGCAGTCTGATTAGTTTTAGATACCATCACACAAAGCTTTGGAGAAGTGGAGGAGCATAGTGGGATAGTGTTTAGCTCTGCCCTAGGTTATAATCTTGGCCAGAGCTTTTCTGCCTACAGTTTGAATTTGCCCCATCATCTATTTGATTTATTATGAGTTCTCAGAACACCACTGACTGTTTCAAGACTGACGTTATGGGGGCCTTGTATTTACAAAACTAATTCATCAAACTTTATTATCACAATTACTACTAGTTTTAAACAAGACACTAAACAAAGTTTTAGCCTAAAAAAAATTCATATGGAGTCATGAGTAGTATAATTTAGCTTCAGTAGCGGGTCACTCAAATGATATGAAAACACAATCACCAGTTGGACTTTTAATTTTTTATCCAGCTTAAAAAAATACAATATTATATTTGTTTTATCAATTACTTGTAGAGGATGTATTCTCCATTTTCTGTGAATTGTTTTTGAGGTTGGACAGGGAAGCTCGAAAATAGTTTTTAGATGGGGACCTAAGTTTTATTACAACCCTTTAATGATGCTTCTTCAGCAGGTGCCAGTCTTGATTAAATAAGGCAGCTGGAGAACATTCATTTTCCCTAGGGTGGAACTTATTTTGAGCAAGATCCTGGGCAAAAGGCCATCTGTTTTCATCTCCTTGTAGGGCAATACAGGGAGATGAAACCTTTATGGTTAAGACCTCATATATAGATTTATTACAGGAATTTAAAATGTCCCAGCATCCAGTAACTGGAGACTACAAGCCGTTTGACGACACTTCCAAGCCTAAGTGCCATGTACATATCTGAAATGAGCCATAAAAAACATTGATGTGAAGTCATGCCTATTAATAAAGTTATTTTATTTCAATTTGATATTTCATCTTGTTTGTATCTCTAAGGTAAAATATATTTTTAGAAATTTTCTCAAGCTGAATTACCTTACACATGCACACATCATATTCGTCTTTAAAATATTTTGGTGACAGCTTGTACTTAAAATGGCAGTAGCATTAACGTCACAGCTTTAATTAATATTTAATCCAGTAACAGATAATGTTGCTCTGCACTTAGTGCAAAGCTTGCTCATACAATTGCACCTATAAAACATGTTTAAATATAATAACTTATACATGTACTTTTAAAAAGCACTATTTTTCCTTAAATTAAAGAGAGTTTTGCAGCAAGCCAAAGATTTCATATGTTAATGAGAAACCAAATACCAGCCAAACTTGGATATCTTTCCAAAATCAGATCCAAAGCAGTTCACAACCGTACAAAAAAAATAAATCTATTTTAATAGTCACATATGTTTTCTGAGTAATATATATTAAACATTCTTCTGGACTATTCAGAGATTTATTTTATTTAGTCAGCACTTCTGTTTCCTCATGTGGAGGCAGCAGTGGACAATATTTTGCATTAAAATATTTGTGGCTCAGAATTTTAGTCATTGATGCATGAGCACCTACATAATTTTAATAAATCCATTTATTGCATATTGGATGTTTATCTTACAATTATTTGAATTTTATTTCTTGAAATTCTTTATGTTTTTTTCCCCTCTCATTAATTTTTGTCATCCCATAAAATCATCTTAAGTATATAAGACAGATAACTAGTTTTAAAGCTGAAGTTAAGAGGTTGGCACGTATAATTTCTGTAAACATATCCACCACAAAATAAGCCACAGGATGATTAGAGATCATGACCAAACTGGGTGAGTGGCAACAGCTGACTAGACACTCCCACCCTCTATAAATGAGGGAGCTCCAGACTTCTGCTTGAACTGATAGGCTGCTGTCACAGGTGAGTGCATTTATAATCGCATTATTTTCTAGTCTTCATTTTATAAGAGATTGTCATGTTGCATTTTACCCACAATTTAACAGACAAGTTAACTTTAAACATGCATCAGCCCAATGACATTTCCTCAGAATTCTATTCTCCTTCAGTCAATAGAAAAATCCCAGTTAAAGCCTTTTAAAATGATGGATTCTTGTGCTTAAACATAAGTGTTCTTTTGGAGAAGTTTTATTTAATTAGCTGTAAGGAAGTTAAATATAAGGGGGCATAGAAATTTGCAAATGAAATAAAAAAAGATTTTGCCATATCTGGTATTTGCGTTTTCCTCATTTGTCTATCAACCTGACAGGATACAAACACAAAAAACATTTGTCTTCTCCTTTTCAGCATCTTCACAGGTCAGCTGAAACCAAAGACATCAATCTTGTTTCCCATCGGGTTCAGGTAATAATAAGGAGGAAAATGAAGAAAAACAGCATTGCACATTCAAACTTGAAGTAGATGTTTCAACTATGTAATAATTAATAATAACCAGTGAATGTGAATAGGCAAAGACTACCGTGGACTCATTTGGATTGTCATTTTCAGTCTCGACTAAAGTGCCACCATGAGCACAGATGCGGAGATGGAGGCCTATGGCCCAGCGGCCATTTACCTCCGGAAGCCAGAAAAGGAGAGGATTGAGGCTCAGACAGCTCCATTTGATGCTAAAACAGCTTACTTTGTGGTGGATGAAGCTGAGATGTATCTGAAGTGCAAAGTGATAAAGAGGGAAGGTGGCAAAGCCACTGTTGAAACACTGGAAGGAGGGAAGGTAAATCTTCTTATTAATCTTATCATAAAAAAATAATACAAACTCCACTTAAAATAAAAACACTGCATTACTTGAATGATATTATTTGAAAAAAAAAAACAAAAAAACATTATTTGTGTTTTTTCAATAGACCCTCACAGTTAAAGAGGATGACATCCACCCAAGAAATCCTCCAAAGTACGACAAAATTGAGGACATGGTCATGATGACCCACCTCAACGAGCCTTGTGTGTTGTATAACCTCAAAGAGCGTTATGCATCCTGGATGATCTACGTGAGTACTCAGATGCATTTCAAAGAACTTAAAAGGAGAAATCAAATCTGTGTATTCATAGAAATGACTAATCATAAATTATCTCTTCTTCTGTAACAGACCTACTCCGGGTTGTTCTGTGTGGTCGTGAATCCCTACAAGTGGCTGCCTGTGTATGATGCTATTGTTGTAGGAGGATACAGAGGCAAGAAGAGGATTGAGGCTCCACCTCACATCTTCTCCATCTCTGACAATGCCTATCAGTTCATGCTCACAGGTAAATCAAAGACTAAACTGTTTTCTCAAAAGAAATGGAAAGAAAGAACATATTCACATTGACATGAACTTAATGCAGCTACTAAAGTATTATGGTGTACATTGCAGATCGTGAGAACCAGTCTATCCTGATTACGTGAGTATTGCACAAACTCAATTGGTCATTCTTACACAAAATGTACAAATGTGACGCTGATAAATCAAAATGTGTCTCTTGTACCTCAGCGGAGAATCCGGTGCTGGCAAGACTGTCAACACCAAGCGTGTCATCCAGTACTTTGCAACAATTGCAGCTCTTGGTGGCAAAAAGGATCAAGCACCGCAAGCCACTGGAAAAATTCAGGTGATTATGCATTTTAAGAAAAAGCAAGTTTCCACTGTGTATACTTAGGTGCATACTGCAAAAATATTCACAACTGTAAATGTGCAGGGCTCCCTTGAGGACCAAATTATTGCTGCTAACCCTCTGCTAGAGGCTTATGGTAATGCCAAGACTGTGAGGAATGACAACTCTTCCCGTTTTGTAAGTTAAGACAATGCTTAAATGTTCATTGATAGTTAATGCTTGAATTTAGAGAATAACACATGCTATTAATTTTGCTTAGGGTAAGTTCATCAGGATCCACTTTGGTACAAGTGGAAAGCTGGCCTCAGCTGATATTGAAACATGTAAGTAAAACATATGATGTAATCAGTATTATCTATTATTAATTTATAATATGTACCATGACTTTCTTATCAAAGAGCATACTAATATTCATATAATTCTTAGATCTGCTGGAGAAGTCCCGTGTCACCTTCCAGCTGTCTGCTGAGAGGAGCTACCATATCTTCTATCAGCTTATGACAGGCCACAAGCCTGAGCTCATTGGTAAATGATCAAATACTTTAAATTTGAATGTAGAAAAGTGCAAATAATAAGACAAAGAAGCTACAATTATTTGTTTCTATTGTTTCAGATGCTCTGCTTATCACCACTAACCCCTATGACTTCCCAATGATCAGCATGGGTGAAATCACTGTCAAGAGTATCAATGATGTGGAGGAGTTCATTGCAACAGATGTAAAAGAATATTTAAGTGTTTTTAAAAAGAATTCTCTCAAAACGTGTGTTTAGTGTACTTAAAACTTATTTCTCTACACAGACTGCTATTGATATCTTGGGCTTCACTGCTGATGAGAAGTTTAACATCTACAAGCTCACTGGTGCTGTGATGCATCATGGCACCATGAAGTTCAAGCAGAAGCAACGTGAGGAGCAGGCTGAACCAGACGGCACTGAGGGTAATTTATAAAATATCACCAATATCATTCTGTAGAGACACAAAAATTGTATAAAATAGGTTAAAGTGTGTTTTGTTTCTTTCAAAAGTGGCTGATAAAATTGCCTACCTCCTGGGTCTGAACTCAGCTGATATGCTGAAGGCTCTGTGCTACCCAAGGGTCAAAGTCGGAAATGAGATGGTCACCAAAGGTCAGACCGTCCCACAGGTAATTTATACCAGTTGTGATGGTAAGCAATGTTTATTTGTTTATTACATAAAACTGACAGATTATTCATCTAGGTCAACAACGCTGTCGGCGCTCTGTGCAAGTCTGTCTATGAGAAAATGTTCTTGTGGATGGTCATCCGTATCAATGAAATGCTGGACACAAAACAGGCGAGAGCCTTCTTCATTGGAGTCTTGGACATTGCTGGCTTTGAGATCTTTGACGTGAGTGAAGAAAAACTCTAAAATATCTAACGAAACAGAGTTGACTTCCAATTAGGTTAAAATAATTCTCACTAATTACAGTACAACAGCTTGGAGCAGCTCTGCATCAACTTCACCAATGAGAAACTGCAACAGTTTTTCAACCACCACATGTTTGTCCTGGAGCAAGAGGAGTACAAGAAGGAAGGCATTGATTGGGAGTTCATTGACTTCGGTATGGACTTGGCTGCTTGCATTGAGCTTATTGAGAAGGTAAGTCGCTGTTCTAAAAATATTCTCATTCAAATACTGATCTAACTTTCTTTTAACTTGCATTCAACCTGCACTCAAATTGATCTCGCATTTGTTCACAGCCATTGGGGATCTTCTCCATCCTTGAAGAGGAGTGCATGTTCCCCAAAGCCTCTGATACAACTTTCAAGAACAAGCTGATTGATCAGCATCTTGGCAAGAACAGGGCCTTTGAGAAACCCAAGCCTGGAAAGGGCAAAGCTGAGGCTCACTTCGCCCTGGTTCACTATGCTGGTACAGTGGACTACAACATCACTGGCTGGCTGGAAAAGAACAAGGACCCACTGAACGATTCTGTGGTTCAGCTGTACCAGAAGTCTGCCAACAAGTTGCTGTGCTTACTGTATGCAGCTCATGCTGGAGCCGAAGGTAAGAACCAGTAAAATAAACAGATAGACTTAAATTAAATAGCTTAATCTCCTGTGACAAACATCCAAAATACACAAAGATCGGTCCAGAAAAGTTTGAACCTTCATCTTATTAAGGTTTTCTGTTCAGTGATACTAAATTGTGCATCTAAAATGACTTTTAAACATATCTAAAATTAATATGTTCATAAATATGTTCATTCTATATATACATAAAACTGTATGGTTATCACAATCATACAGTTGTGGTAAAGAGTCCTTAGCACAAATAATGTTTTAATATCACTGTTTTCATTTCAATTTCAGCTGAGGCTAGCAAGAAGGGTGGCAAGAAGAAGGGTGGTTCTTTCCAGACTGTGTCTGCTGTTTTCAGGGTACGGACATGTTTTGAAGAACTATCAGAACCTAAAAATCTAAAATTACCCATGGATTAATTTTATTGTGCTGATCTACAGGAGAACTTGGGCAAGCTGATGACCAACTTGAGGAGCACTCATCCTCACTTTGTGCGTTGCCTGATTCCCAATGAGTCAAAGACCCCAGGCAAGAAGCTCTTAGAAATTTGACAATAAGTTGACCATAAGAAATTTTACATGATATGGTTTGGAGGCACTGTTGAATTATTTTTCACTAAATATATTACCAACCCTCAGGTCTTATGGAGAACTTCTTGGTCATCCACCAGCTGAGGTGTAATGGTGTGCTGGAGGGCATCAGAATCTGCAGAAAGGGCTTCCCCAGCAGAATCCTCTATGGTGACTTCAAGCAGAGGTGGCTGCTCTTGTCTTTCTGAATGTAAACACATGTTTCCAGATGTAAAGATGGAAAAAGGGAACATCCAAATTTTCTCTCATAGATACAAAGTATTGAATGCCAGTGTTATCCCTGAGGGACAGTTTATTGACAACAAGAAGGCTTCAGAGAAGCTGCTGGGCTCCATTGATGTGGACCACACTCAGTACAAGATGGGACACACTAAGGTATGTTGAAACAAGACAGTCAATTCCATAGCTAGAAACAATTTTTTTGTTTCTTTTGTGTTCTGACTTGTAAAGGTTTTGCTAATATAGGTGTTCTTCAAAGCTGGTCTTCTGGGTTCCCTTGAGGAAATGAGAGATGAGAAACTGGCTTCATTGGTTAGCATGACTCAGGCTCTCTGCAGAGGATATGTCATGAGGAAGGAGTTTGTGAAGATGATGGAGAGGAGGTGGGATTACTTCTAACTATGCAAGTGATTAGCTTGACACACTTATGTCTCTAAGGTGAAAAAAACATTTATCTTTAATTGTTGGGCTTTTCTCTCAGAGAGTCTATCTACACCATTCAATACAACATCCGTTCCTTCATGAATGTCAAGAACTGGCCATGGATGACCCTGTACTTCAAGATCAAACCTCTGCTGAAGAGTGCTGAGACTGAGAAGGAGCTGCAGAATATGAAGGAGAACTATGAAAAGATGAAGACAGACCTGGCTGCTGCTTTGGCCAAGAAGAAGGAACTGGAGGAGAAAATGGTCTCCTTGCTCCAGGAGAAGAATGACTTGCAGCTCCAAGTAGCTTCTGTAAGTTGGCAGATTTCTTAAAAATTATTTATTCATATTCATGTGTAATTAATTAACCAAATAGTTCTCATGTTCAACAAGGTACTTAAAAGAGTGGGGTTATGTTTTGAGACTGAGACTACAAATACTAGATTTGTGTCAACATTGGCCAGATATAGTAAAATAATGGATTCTGATATTATTAAAGTACTATTTACGTAAAAGAAAAACAGTAACATCATCTTACTCATTCTCAATTGCAGGAAGTTGAGAATCTCTCAGATGCTGAGGAAAGGTGTGAAGGGCTGATTAAGAGCAAGATCCAGCTTGAGGCCAAACTCAAGGAGACAACCGAGAGACTGGAGGATGAAGAGGAAATCAATGCTGAGCTGACTGCCAAGAAGAGGAAGTTGGAGGATGAATGCTCTGAGCTGAAGAAGGACATTGATGACTTAGAGCTCACCTTGGCTAAAGTGGAGAAAGAGAAACATGCCACTGAAAACAAGGTGCACATCATTGAGACACCAATCCACAGAATTTATTAAATCTACAAGCCTATACTTCAATTAAAATTGGGTATTTCAACCCCTTTAGGTGAAAAACCTGACAGAGGAGATGGCAACTCAGGATGAGGCCATTGCCAAGCTCACCAAGGAGAAGAAAGCCCTCCAAGAGGCCCATCAGCAAACACTGGATGATCTCCAGGCAGAGGAAGACAAAGTCAACACTCTGACCAAGGCCAAGACAAAGCTGGAACAGCAAGTGGACGATGTAAGAAAACTGTTTATTTGTCTTCCTCCTTAGGCATTAACCTAATGATGCAGTATTTGTATTGATTGATTACTGTGTGTGAATGTACCGACTATGCAATAGCTTGAGGGTTCATTGGAGCAAGAGAAGAAACTCCGTATGGACCTTGAGAGAGCCAAGAGAAAGCTTGAAGGAGATCTGAAACTGGCTCAGGAGTCCATCATGGATCTGGAAAATGACAAGCAGCAATCTGATGAAAAGATCAAGAAGTAATTTCAATTTTTTTCTTTATTTGGCTACTGTTCCACAAAGTGCCCAAAAATTATATCTCTTATTTTTTCTGGAAAACCAGGAAGGACTTTGAAATCAGCCAGCTTCTCAGCAAGATTGAAGATGAACAGTCCCTTGGAGCTCAGCTTCAAAAGAAGATCAAGGAACTCCAGGTACAAAAGATTAACCATAATAGCATTTGGAAGAATTTTTTATTTTCCATATTGATCTTGAGTGATTACTTCAATCCATTTGAATTCTAGGCTCGCATTGAGGAGCTGGAAGAGGAGATTGAGGCTGAGAGGGCTGCTAGGGCTAAGGTAGAGAAGCAGAGAGCTGACCTCTCCAGGGAACTTGAGGAGATCAGCGAGAGGCTTGAGGAGGCTGGTGGAGCCACAGCTGCTCAGATTGAGATGAACAAGAAGCGTGAGGCTGAATTCCAGAAGCTGCGTCGTGACCTTGAAGAGTCCACCCTGCAGCATGAAGCTACCGCTGCAGCTCTCCGCAAGAAGCAGGCCGACAGCGTTGCTGAGCTGGGAGAGCAGATCGATAATCTTCAGCGCGTCAAGCAGAAGCTGGAGAAGGAGAAGAGTGAGTACAAGATGGAGATTGATGACCTGTCCAGCAACATGGAGGCTGTTGCCAAAGCCAAGGTGAGTGGATACTTCATGTTTTACAATGCTCAGCCATATGAACTGCGACTCAGAAGCACCTTTTACATACATTTCTGATGGTTTCAGGGCAACTTGGAGAAAATGTGCAGAACTCTTGAGGACCAACTTAGTGAAATCAAATCTAAAAATGATGAGAATGTCCGCCAGCTGAATGACATTAATGCACAGAAAGCAAGACTCCAGACAGAGAATGGTAATTCACCTGACCTTAAACCAGAGTTTTACATTGATTAAAAATTTTCAGAAATAATGTATTTATGACTTTCACAGGTGAGTTTTCTCGCCAGCTTGAGGAGAAAGAAGCTCTTGTTTCTCAGCTGACAAGAGGCAAACAGGCTTTCACTCAGCAGATTGAGGAGCTCAAGAGACACATTGAGGAGGAAGTGAAGGTAGAGAAGCCTGTTTATATTTTCTTTAGCCATATATGACGAGGTCAGTACTAGACAAATCATTGTTCTATCAAATTTGTGCTTTCCAGGCCAAGAATGCCCTGGCCCATGCTGTTCAATCAGCCCGCCATGACTGCGATCTGCTCAGAGAGCAGTTTGAGGAGGAGCAGGAGGCCAAGGCTGAGCTGCAGAGAGGCATGTCTAAGGCCAACAGTGAGGTGGCTCAGTGGAGGTCCAAATATGAGACTGATGCCATCCAGCGCACTGAGGAGCTGGAGGAGGCCAAGTGAGTCATATTGAATGTCTCAATTTAATTATGTGTACATTTTATTATACATTTCTACCAATTGAAACATCTATGCACTACAGGAAAAAGCTTGCCCAGCGCTTGCAGGATGCTGAGGAATCCATTGAGGCTGTGAACTCCAAGTGTGCCTCTTTGGAGAAGACCAAGCAGAGGCTCCAAGGTGAGGTGGAAGACCTCATGACAGATGTGGAGAGAGCTAATTCTCTGGCTGCAAACCTTGACAAGAAGCAGAGAAACTTTGACAAGGTACAATAATTTTACAACAACAAAAAGTCTGATTACTTCAGATAAAAACATATTTTTAATTAATCTTCACATTTCAGGTCCTGGCAGAATGGAAGCAGAAGTATGAAGAGAGCCAGGCTGAGCTAGAAGGAGCCCAAAAAGAGGCCCGCTCCCTGAGCACTGAGCTGTTCAAGATGAAGAACTCCTATGAAGAGTCTCTGGACCAACTGGAGACCATGAAGAGAGAGAACAAGAACCTGCAACGTACGTAATTCCTGATTATTCAAGGAGTTGAGCAACTCCAAAATTACTGAGACACGTCCTTTTTATGCTTCAACCTCCATTAACTTAATCAATAAAGAATTGATTAAGCTAATGGAGAATTTTTAATTCTGAAAGTTTATATTTGGCAGATTTATATTATAGCTTCATTTATTTATTTACTTTTCATTGCAGAGGAGATCTCAGATCTGACTGAACAGATTGGTGAGACTGGTAAGAGCATCCATGAGCTGGAGAAGGCTAAGAAGACTGTGGAGACTGAGAAGTCTGAAATTCAGGCTGCACTGGAAGAAGCCGAGGTAAAACATTTCTCCACAATTGAACAGCAATTTATATCATGCATCTACATATGCATACTCTCCTGCCATTATTTTTCCACCATCTAACCTAGCTATATGACCTTTCAAGGGCACCCTGGAGCATGAAGAGTCTAAGATTCTCCGGGTCCAGCTGGAGCTCAACCAGGTCAAGGGTGAAATTGACAGGAAGCTGGCAGAGAAGGATGAAGAAATGGAGCAGATCAAGAGAAACAGCCAGAGGGTGATTGACTCCATGCAGAGCAATCTGGATGCTGAGGTCAGGAGCAGGAATGATGCCCTGAGAGTCAAGAAGAAGATGGAGGGAGACCTGAACGAGATGGAGATCCAGCTGAGCCACGCCAACAGGCAGGCTGCCGAGGCCCAGAAACAACTGAGGAATGTCCAGGGACAACTCAAGGTGAGTTTGGTGTTAAACAAAAATTAAGACTTTTAGAGGAAAACCATTATGACATCCAAATTTATATTGCTGTTAGGATGCCCAACTGCACCTGGATGATGCTGTCAGAGGACAGGAGGACATGAAGGAACAGGTGGCCATGGTGGAGCGCAGAAACGGTCTGATGGTAGCTGAGATTGAGGAGCTGAGAGCCGCTCTGGAGCAGACAGAGAGATCACGTAAAGTGGCCGAGCAGGAGTTGGTTGATGCCAGTGAGCGTGTTGGACTGCTGCACTCTCAGGTTGGGTTTTAGTTATTCACAAGAAACCAGGGCTTTTAAAGTCATGTCAACCACCCTTCTAAATTGTATCATTCTGATCAACTTTCAGAACACCAGCCTTCTGAACACCAAGAAGAAGCTGGAAAGTGATCTGGTCCAGGTTCAGGGTGAGGTGGACGATGCTGTTCAGGAAGCCAGAAATGCTGAAGAGAAGGCCAAAAAGGCTATTACTGATGTCAGTCTAAATATCAAAAATAATCTAATTGCAACCCCTTTTTATTAACTGGCTTTAATCCGAAACCGGTGACAAACCATTTCTTCAGGCTGCCATGATGGCCGAGGAACTGAAGAAGGAGCAGGACACCAGTGCTCATCTGGAGAGGATGAAGAAGAACCTCGAGGTCACAGTCAAGGACCTGCAGCACCGCCTGGATGAGGCTGAGAACCTGGCCATGAAGGGTGGCAAGAAGCAGCTCCAGAAACTGGAGCAGAGGGTATGAAATTTTTTTTTCTGTAATGCACATAGTGTAATTGTGATATATAATTATAGTAATATTGAATTGTGTCCTTTTTCAACATCTTTAAACAGGTTCGTGAACTGGAAACTGAAGTTGAAGGTGAGCAGAGACGTGGAGCCGATGCTGTTAAAGGAGTCCGCAAATATGAGAGGAGAGTTAAGGAGCTGACCTACCAGGTGACTATTCTATTCTGTGTTTTCTAAACACTTACTAAGTACCTCTAATGCCAAATAGTGTTACTATTTCCCTGTATATTATTTGTCTTGTTTACAATAAGTCTTCACGAACATTTGGTTTGTCTCTATAGACTGAGGAGGACAAAAAGAATCTGGCAAGACTTCAGGACCTAGTGGACAAGCTGCAGCTCAAAGTGAAAGCCTACAAGAGACAGGCTGAGGAGGCGGTAAGTGAAATGACTGATTGTCTGCCACCAAACAATACCCCCTTTACCCCCTTTAGCACATTGCCAAGCTTTTATTTGGCATTTTGTTTAAACTAAAATAATTGGTATCTCAAAACCTTTAGGAGGAACAAGCCAACATGCACATGTCTAGGCTCAGGAAGGTCCAGCATGAGATGGAGGAATCTCAGGAGCGTGCTGACATCGCTGAGTCTCAGGTCAACAAGCTCAGAGCCAAGAGCCGTGATGCTGGAAAGGTGAGATCACATGTCAAACAAATGATACCATGAGCACAAGCTCTTTGACTATATTGTTTTGTAATACACTTGGTAATTGAATGAATATTTGCAGAACTATTTTTATTTGATAAATATTTTTATCTTGCTTTCGCAAACACTGTCTACCTTAATGTTTGCATCTTATACTGATTTATTTTCTTTCTTCTTTTTTTCTAGTCTGACATCGCTGAATAAGAGACACCCTCCATTTTGAAACATTACAATGCGGTTCATATAATATGAACTAGCTATAAAATGTCATCATATACTGTAATACTTCAATAAATAATATCTTTAAAATGTAATACAATTCAGTGGTTTTGTTTCACTTTCTTGAAATATAACTTTAGAACGAGTTAGTCACTTATCCATAAAGAAGGACAGATTTTTCCTCATTATGTTTACTCAACAGAGAAGAGTTCTTTTAAAACTAGTTTTCTTTTTTCTAAAGTAAGTATGATTTTATCACCAGAGAAAGACAAAAGTTAGATTTTGATCAAACACTAACTTTGAATAACGTTACAGTGTTTTCAGTTTACCCACCAACTGTAAAAACAATGTCCACCAAAGGTTATTTTCAAAAGGTATTTTTGGCTAAATTATCTTAAGAATTGTAAACAATACTCTTATAGAAACTCCAGTGCAAAACGAGAGGCTCAAAGACATAATAAAAAAATTTATTATACTTCACACTACAAAGTAAAAAGCACAAGGCCAGCTTTATAACTTTATATTTGGTCAAATATTGTAAAATAACACAAGCAAAGCGACATCTGTGTTTTAAATAAAAGGACAAGTGAAGCATTTTCTGTTACAGTATTTTAATACATTCATAACCCAAGTTTCATTACAACACTAAAGGAATTTCATAAGTCATGCATTATGGCAACCTTGATTTTCTGGGAAGCTATAAAATTATCATTTCAAGAGGAATATACACTTGATAAAGAAATATACATACTCTGAAACTGCCATGCACAAGATAAAACTGGAGCTAGAATATCTTTAGGGACACATTTATAAGTAGTTCTGTGTTTTGCATTTAGTGAATTTAGGCAACTGCATGGACTGTAACAAGGAATATATCAAAGTTTTGAAAGAAAATCTTTTCTTTAACGTGAATGGGATTATACTAAATTTTTTTTTTTATTTAAAAAGTTTAGTTCTCTTTGACCTTCTACCTTTAGCAGAAAAGACATTCAACACTGTTTCATTGTGCAGTTTTACATCTATTGTGAAGCAATTCTCTTCCAAGAAGAATTTACATCAAAACATGAGCAAATCCAAATTTAAAATATGTAAAGGTTTCTTCAAACAATTACTGTATCAGGAAGATATTTTATATTCACTTGCTACACTGTATCCCTTCATCTACCACATAGTAAAACTGGACATGTAGCTGTGGTTAAAACAGACGCCTCAAATGAGTGAGTGAATCAGTCAACGTTCACATGGTCCACATTATAAGTACTCAAAATGCTTCTGTCATCTGTTTTGCACCCTGACACACGAAGCAACACTAGCAGATGCTGTCCTATTTTGGATTGTGCTGCTCTGGCTTATACCCCCCGTCTGAAAATGTGAGCAGTCATCAAATAAATTAGACAGGCGGCCTATAAAACATGATATCTCCCCCGCAGCACCCCTCTTTCCCATGCTGGGCAGAGATAGTGATGGATGTGTTTCTATTTTTATGAATAGCTAACCATAAACTGATTTGAAGAAAGTAATTAAGATAAAAATTCCTATATGAACTACTTAGCTTACAAAGGTTTAAGACCTGTAACTTTGCATTGCTAATGTTAATAATAGTAAGACAACTTTAAATGTAACAAATATGTGCAATGTTGACTTGTATTCTTCGCTAAAATATGTGACAATTTCTTAAATAACTAAAATTTTAGAATCTCCTAAACTTTATTTATAGGTTGTAGTTTGTGTTTTTATTTTTTTTTTATCTTAACATGTGAAAATGTGTCACAACCACAAAGTAAAAAAAAATATTTGTGCACATTAAAAAAAAATCTCATAAAGGGAAAGAGTGTTTGACAAAGATTGCACATTAGGATTCAACAAGTGGAGAATATTATTTTGACCTATTTTTTATTTTTTAAATTTTACTGTACTTGTCCAAATGTTTTCCTCAAGAGAGGTCTAAATTTTAAACAGATATTAATATAATTTTTTATTGACTTTACAGAGCTTGATGGTTCCATTATAATCTGTATGGACTCAACCAGTGGACTTAGTGTGCTAATCATCAAAAAAGTGAAAGCAAATGGAACCATTAACCCTGGACCAGGCAGTCCCTGCATAGGGACCAGCTGTAACCAGTCATTAAAACAGAACCCACTGCTATTTTTAAAAACCTGCTGAGAAGGGCACATTCAGGACCACCTGCACTTCTGTAACTAAAAAAGGATTTAACAATGCGTGTCATTTCATTTGCATCACATTACAGAGAGACTCTTCAAGCTCATTTTAATTAACTGCCATGAGGACTCCGGTGTCCCCATTGATCTGCATGTGACAGTATTTGGGGTGACAGTTAAAGGGTTAACACCAACGTTTTTAAACATAGCACCAATAAGAAAATTAGGATTTGGCCATTTATGTCTTTGATGTAACAGTGGTTCTTGTTACATCAAGAGCCATTGATGTAACAATGTCTCTTAAAAAATAATAACTCCTTTATCATTTAAGAGTCTGTTAGGATTCCGTTCAATTTTGTAATATCTGTAAGTAATTTGATTTGTCAGTTCAGCTGCAGAACTGAGTACGTAGGTAACACCCACAAGAAGCTAAATTCTTAATCCCAAAGCCAACTGCTATTGTCCTTGTACCAAAGAGAAAATGCTAAGTCAATGTCTTTTGACGACATGCGCTGTGACAAACACCAGTGTTTCCCCTACCATTATTCAAGGAGGGTACCTCACCTTGCCAACAAGACCTCTGGACCCTTCAAGAAGTTCAAGGCATTTAGTTATCAGACATGTTCCGTGTTGTTGTAATTCATTTTAGTAGCCTTTCATAATAATGCCAGATCATTTCGGAAGCTATTTCTTTCCTTATGTGGTCACGCCTCTACTTTCAGCTTTCTCTCATGCTAGGTTGAGCAGTAAGCTGGGCACGATAGTGCGTGTGACAACCGTGCCACCGGAGTTTATGTGGTTCTCTACGAGGGCGCCTTTTGGGAGAAAACCACAGCAAGATACAAGTCCAGTATAAAAGCTGAACTGCTTGCATGCTCAATGCAAACTTAAAAGCGTGAAAAGACTCAGTCTTTACTCTCTTGTCAAGAGTTGCAGTGTGAGGTGGTGAAGCAGACGTGGTAGAACCAGGTTGAAATGAGAAAATTATATTTTAATGATAAAAATAGTCCAAACAGTCCAAAGCATAATCCACAAATAGTCCACAAAACCCAGGCGGCACAGCTGAGCAGAAACCAGAACTCAACGCCGGTAGCAACTGGCTAAACGAGTGGACAAAACGACAGGCTAGACCAGGGGTGGGCAATCCTGGTCCTCGAGGGCTGGTGTCCTGCAACTCTTAGATGTCTCCCTGGTCCAACACACCTGAATCTAACAGCTGAATCACC
The DNA here is from genome assembly GCF_019740435.1 of Gambusia affinis. Taxonomy (NCBI): domain Eukaryota; kingdom Metazoa; phylum Chordata; class Actinopteri; order Cyprinodontiformes; family Poeciliidae; genus Gambusia; species Gambusia affinis. The sequence continues at coordinate 19,842,298 of NC_057886.1, forward strand.
TCCTAAGTGCAGTCAGGTTCTCCAAAGTCCTGCTAATGACCTCATTATTTGACTCAGGTGTGTTGAAGTAGAGACACATCTAAAAGTTGCAGGACACCGGCCCTCGAGGACCAGAATTGCCCACCCCGAGCTAGACAGAAATGATGCCAAGACTAGTCGTAAAATAATCCAAATAGTCCAGAACCCAGGCAGCACTGCTGAGCCGTAACCAGGGCTTAACGAGGGTAGCAACAAGGTAAACGAATGGACAAGACGACGGAGTGAGTACACATTAAACTGCTTAGACTAGGACCCAACGAGGAACAAAGAACACAGGTGGGGTTAAAAACACTGAGGGTAATTACGGAAAACAAGACACACCTGGGAACAATCAAAGGGAGACAGGACAACACGGGGACTCAGAGACACAGAAACTCAAAATAAACAGAGAAAAACACAGAGCATGACATCTCTTGCGAGTAGCAGCAGAAGTAACTCTCCTAACTCCTGGTACATATGGTTAAGGTACAATTAGACAAAAGTCCTGCCCCTAACACACAGAAAAAAAAAGTCTACTCATCACAAAATAAAAGATTTTGCCTTGGCTTGGCTGTCGAAGGGGAAATACTCTCCCTGTCTGTATAGCAAGTTGACTTTGTTTTTCATACAAATATTTTCAAAACTCTACCATGAACTGGTGGCCTGTCCAGGGTGTACTCTGCCTCTTGCCCCTTCACAGCTGGAAATAGTCACCAGCACCCCTGCCGGCCCCAGTGGGATATTGGTGTAAGAAAACGGATGAATGGATGGATTTTCAAAACTTTCTGCGAAGTATTTTATTTTTACTTTTAATATTTTTGCATACATTTCCTATTTTCTGTTACTAAATCAAAGGTTTTATGAGACTACTTGTTGCACAGAGGCAGTAATTAGTACGGCACACTGCTTCTCAATGTGCGAAGTTGCCTCTGTCTCCCTCACAGTTTAGATGAGCCATCTGTGCCGGCAGCTTTCCGCGTCAGTGGAGCTGTATCTGTCCACTGATATTTTTTTTTATGTATCTTTTACAACAGTGTCCTGGCCAAGATAACAGCGCAAAGTGTTATATTTTACAAAATAGTAACACAAACATTTAAACTGACAGATAAATGATGAACGTCAAAGCTAACTAATAATTAATATGCATTAACTAAAATACAAACTAAAGTGTACTGAAAAAAGCCTAAACCTGTCAAAAGAATCTCACTGAGCATGGACATTTGTTCAAACATTCAACATATGGACATAATGGAGGCTAAACACTGCACTTACAGTAACAGTAGCAGTCTGTGTAGAGAAACAGTAGATAGAAAAGATAATTCAGGGTTTCCCACAGTGTAATATTACTTCCTCTTCTCCTGGCTAAGCATTGTTATTTTTATTTAGAAACAAAAATGTTTCAGTAATTTCCTTCTTTAAATCTGCACAGTAGTGCAGTTGGTAGCACTGTTGTCTTGCAGCAAAAAGGTCCTGGGTTCAAATCCCAGCCCAGTGTCTTTCTTCAGGGAGTTTGCATGTTCTCCCTGTATATGCATGGGTTCTGTCCAGGTACTCCAGCTTCCTCCTACAGTCCAAAAACATAACTGTCATGTTAACAGACTGGTGTCTAGGGTGTACCCCACCTCTCATCCATTGACAGCTGGAGATAGGCACCAGCACCCCTTGCAATCTCAATAGCGACAAGTGTGTATGATAATGGATGGGTAGATTTTTTTGATACATCAGTGACCCCAGACGTGTGGCTCTGTGTCTGCGCTGAAACTTGTTAAACGTTTTTGTTTTTCTTCCTCAGTGGGACAATGTGTTCACTGGGTGGTGGTTTAGACCTTGAAAGAGCTATTGTGCCCACCTTATAGTAACACAACATGCTGGGTGTTTTTTTGTACACACCCAGCAGTTTTGATATGCACATATCAAAACTGGCACAACTGTGACTGTGCCATATTAAATGTCTTCTCTGGCAGATGTCAGGCAGAGTTGATGGGTGTGGCTGTCCAAAGATCATAAAAATTTGTCCCATTAAGCCTGAGCTACCGAAACAAATAGTCTCTGTGGAGCTTATTACAAACTCAACAGTCACAAAATGAAAAAGCTTGGTCCCCACAAGGGCTAAGTTTAACTGGCTGAGATTAAAAGCAATGAGTGATAATTGTAATTGGGTGAGATATTTGTGAACAAACAAAGATCAAACTCAAGATTAAACTCATAGCATCTGATTTTATCTATGGTAACAAAACAATATAACTATGAAGATGTTCTTCGTACTTTTGCAAAGTAAACTTACTAGCTCCTTAAAATGTTAAGTTTAAATGTTAAACAATTTTAAATCTTTTTAAATGATCCATCTTGAAACAATTAAATGTCATGAAATGTGGGGTGTGGTGGTGAGGCAGACGCCGTAGACCAGGGGTGGGCTACTCCAGGCCTCGAGGGCCGGTCTTTTTGACATCTTTTAGATGCATCTCTACTTAAACGTAATGAAGCATACCAGAATAAACACAGTCCAAATGTAATCCAAAGTGCCAGGTAGCACGGCAGTTGAACAGAGGAAGAGACAGACAGGGCACACAGACGACAGTGACAAGATGCCAACTCAGACAAGGACCCAACGAGGAACAAGGAACACAGGTGGGGTTAAATACACAGGGAGTAATCAAGGAAACGAGACATGCCAGGGAGCAATCAAGGGGTAGACAGGACAACATGGAGACTCAGGGACACATAAAAACTCTAAGTAAATACACAGAGAACTCAAAAACACAGATCACAACAGTACTCCACCCTCAATGGGGGCTCCAAGCTGCCCAAAAACAGTCCAGAACTCAAAAACACAACAAGGGTGGGCGTAGGGGCGCTGGACGGGGGGCCAAAGTCCAAAACAACAAAATACACCAGCCCATCCAGGGAGGGCAGAGACGTAGGAAGATAAAAGTCCAAAACAACAAAAAAACACCAGCCCATCCAGGGTGGGCGGAGACGCAAGAGGCGAAACCCAAGGGGAATGTCCGGTGGGCGTCCGCGGCAGCAAAGGCGGGAACCACAGGGGAGGTCCGGAAGGCGTCCACAGCGCCGAAGGCGGGAACTACGGGGGAGATCAGGTGGACGACGTCCGCGGCACTGCAGGCAGTAACCACAGAACGTCAACGGCGCGGGCGACGTTGGTGCACAGCTGGACTCCTGGAGGCAACGGTGGAGTTCTGGGACCTCTTGGAGGCTGGAACTCGGGAGGAGAACTAGGAGGTGATGAAGGAACAGTGAAAACACTAGGGAAGGACGAGGAAACACTAGGGATCTCAGGGAAGGCACTGGGAAGCTCAGAGGGGTCAGTAGGAGGCTGGGTCTTAGAAGGAACACTAAGGGGAGGAGACTCAGAAGGGTCACTAGGGGGCAAAGAAAGGCCATTTGGGGGCAATGAGGGAACACTAGGGGGTGACGAGGGAACAATGGGAGCACTGGGAGACACGAAGGGAGAACTAGGGGGCAGAGACTTGGGAAGAGCACTAGGGAGCTTGGGTGGAGCACTAGGAAGCTTGGGGGAAACACTAGGGAGCTCAGAAGGGGCACTAAAGGGCTCAGAGGGACTAGGAAGCTCAGAGGGGACACTAGGAAGCTCAGAAGGAGCTGAAAGCCCACTAACTGGGGCCGAAAACCCACTAAGTTTATGGGGACTCCCTGAACGTCTGGAGGGTTCAAGTGATTGCTGAGTTCATTTATGCCTGGGATTGCCTCTAAATGTGATCAGTATTATATAGCATTTTTAGATCTACTAGTTAGGATTTAACAGAAGTGAAAAAAATGATCCATCCATCCAGCCATTTTCTGTTCACCCTCGTCCTGTAGAGGGGTTGGGAGGGTTGCTGGTGCCTATCTCCAGCTACATTCCGGGTGAGAGGCGGGGTACACCCTGGACAGGTCGCCAGTCTGTCGCAGGGCTGAAAAAAATTATGTTTATTTTAATTGTGTTTTTTTGGTTTGTTGCTTTCAACAGTATAGTTGTATAGTTAAGCATTGTCGACAATATCTTCCAATAACATATAATTAGCCAGTAATATTCCTACATTTTCTGTCAACATTTTTAAATTTTAAACTGGCTTGTCAAGTGTTCTGATGAAAATCCTGTAATTATTTTATGCATCACAAAGGTAATTAACTTTAATTTGAGGATTTCTTTTGTATGCTTCTATTGTTTGATGCATTCAACAAACTTGTTTGTTTTCCTACATTTTGTCTTGGAAGTGCATAATTACTTAATTTGCGAGAACATATTTCTTAGAGCTTTTGAACTTAGAAGAATGATTAGTCTGTACCTCCCCAAACAATTTGAATAAAGATAGGTGATTTTAAACAGAGCTTCAATTAAGGTCATTAATGCATGTCATTGTCAAAATCTACTTCAATACTGATCTCTAGTTGAAACTTAATCAAGCAAGACATGGAATAATGGGATAACACAACTATGTCTAACCCAAACTACAATAACCAGCCAGAATTTTACTAAGTTTTTAATGAAGTCCACCACGACTAAGTGTCCAAGCACACAACTCACACCAAGCAAGAGACCCAAAGGAACCAGGTGAGGGACAAGCTGAAATGTGCTATACAAAAAGAATTAATGATTGACTGTATAGGTGTTGAAACATCTTCAAGAAAAAATGATCAAATATCTGGTTGTCCTTGAGTAAAGCCTGTTGTAGAAGACATGACTCAGATGACTGGGAATATACACAGGCACATATGGCACAAAATGTCCTTGTGAATGAAAGTCAATTGGTTGTTCAAGAACATCCCAGAAACAAGCAAAATAAAGTCTGACATAAACATTGCCTCTGCCCACAGAGAAGCGAGATTTACATTAAAGATGACTAAGCGGTTGCCAGACAAAAAAGAAGCTAGTGCTCTAAAAGAATGTTAGATTATTTACAGATAATGTTCTGAAAATAACCTAACACAATAATTACATTTTAGATTAAAAGAAAATCTCTCTAAATCTAGGAAATGGTGCTAACAACATACCTAAATGTGCACTATAAATATATCTTCTTTCATTTGCCAAACACGAATCATTGCACCATGCCTAAGCTGAATTTATTTTTGAACCTGGTAATATTATCATCATATACTGCAGGAGAGCAAATTATGAGCCAGGTCCTGCAGAATTTCAAACATGATCCTCATCCTTGAATCATTCCAAGATTATTTTTAGCATCAAGAAAATTCACAATATTTTGCATGCTAAATGAAGTATTCTCATTATGTGTACATATTTTTATCTTCCTTAAACCAAGGTCATTAATAATATTTAAGAGAACCATTTTTTCTGCTGTTAAATTACATTAGCTGGCTTTATTTCAAACTCCATTCCTAGAAGATTTACAACACCTATCCAGTTCAAACAGAAAGTCCATTAACTAACATTCTATTTTGGATGCCTGAGGCATTTCAGTCCTTCAGCAAATTCAAAGCTCATTAATTGATATAATAAAGAAATTTACAAGGTTTGCATATGTGTCCTATAAACCTAGTCTTAACACATCATCTTTCAACAATTAAGTACATTCTTGCAAGTTACCAGGAGGTAAACTATAGACATTACAAATATGTTTTATTAAACACAGTCAAGATTAAAATTTTGTTAAGGGGGCTAAGCAGTTTATTGATTAATACACAAATGAGCTTCACAATTATTTTTTTAAATGAATTAAGTTAAAAAAAATTGCTAGTGTATAGAACATCAAATATTATAGAATCCACATGTAATACTGATGTAGTTTTAATTAATCATTTATTTAATTAAAACTAATCTAGACAAGCCATTTGCTGTGTGATCCTGAAATATGAAACAATTGTTTATTTCGGACAGCATCAACATCAAGCAATGAGGTGTCAAACATTCCAGACCAAATTGAGTAGGAGACTTATGCTGAGGAGGCTGGGCTGTTGTATATAAAGGCAGCAGCCCTAGACATTTGCTCTAACTGGGAGGCCTCTAAGACAGGTGAGTGCAGTACAATTGTCCCATATATTTTTTATGATACAATTTAAGAGCATACCACTTAATTTATGTAACGCATTCTTTACTGATTACTTTTGAGTTGAAATCCATTAACACATATAGTTTCTGTATTGGACAACTATACACCCAAAACACTAGAATATCTTACATAGTTATAAAATCTTAACAAAAACTTTGCCCAACTCTGTTTTTTTATTTGTAGCACCTTGGCACCACGGGACACTGAAGCATTTCTGTTTGCATCAGCTGAGGTAATTTTTCAGGAGGCAGTTATGAATTTATAGTAATGTAATTTTGTTTTATCTATATTGTGTGGCTATATTAAAAAGTTTTATATGTTTAGGCTCCTCTAACAGTGCAACCATGAGCACAGATGCGGAGATGGAGGCCTATGGCCCAGCGGCCATTTACCTCCGGAAGCCAGAAAAGGAGAGGATTGAGGCTCAGACAGCTCCATTTGATGCTAAAACAGCTTACTTCGTGGTGGATGAAGCTGAGATGTATGTGAAGTGCAAAGTGGTAAAGAGGGAAGGTGGCAAAGCCACTGTTGAAACACTGGAAGGAGGGAAGGTAAATCTTCTTATTAATCTTATCATAAAAAAAATAATACAAACTCCACTTAAAATAAAAACACTGCATTAATTGAATGACATTATTTGAAAAAAAAAAAACAACAAAAAAAAAACATCATTTGTGTTTTTTCAATAGACCCTCACAGTTAAAGAGGATGACATCCACCCAAGAAATCCTCCAAAATACGACAAAATTGAGGACATGGTCATGATGACCCACCTCAACGAGCCTTGTGTGTTGTATAACCTCAAAGAGCGTTATGCATCCTGGATGATCTACGTGAGTTCTCAGATGCATTTCAAAGAACTTAAAAGGAGAAATCAAATCTGTGTATTCATAGAAATGACTAATCATAAATTATCTCTTCTTCTGTAACAGACCTACTCCGGGTTGTTCTGTGTGGTCGTGAATCCCTACAAGTGGCTGCCTGTGTATGATGCTATTGTTGTATCAGGATACAGAGGCAAGAAGAGGATTGAGGCTCCACCTCACATCTTCTCCATCTCTGACAATGCCTATCAGTTCATGCTCACAGGTAAATCAAAGACTAAACTGTTTTCTCAAAAGAAATGGAAAGAAAGAACATATTCACATTGACATGAACTTAATGCAGCTACTAAAGTATTATGGTGTACATTGCAGATCGTGAGAACCAGTCTATCCTGATTACGTGAGTATTGCACAAACTCGATTGGTCATTCTTACACAAAATGTACAAATATGACGCTGATAAATCAAAATGTGTCTCTTGTACCTCAGCGGAGAATCCGGTGCTGGCAAGACTGTCAACACCAAGCGTGTCATCCAGTACTTTGCAACAATTGCAGCTCTTGGTGGCAAAAAGGATCAAGCACCGCAAGCCGCTGGAAAAATTCAGGTGATTATGCATTTTAAGAAAAAGCAAGTTTCCACTGTGTATACTTAGGTGCATACTGCAAAAATATTCACAACTGTCAATGTGCAGGGCTCCCTTGAGGACCAAATTGTTGCTGCTAACCCTCTGCTAGAGGCTTATGGTAATGCCAAGACTGTGAGGAATGACAACTCTTCCCGTTTTGTAAGTTAAGACAATGCTTAAATGTTCATTGATAGTTAATGCTTGAATTTAGAGAATAACACATGCTATTAATTTTGCTTAGGGTAAGTTCATCAGGATCCACTTTGGTACAAGTGGAAAGCTGGCCTCAGCTGATATTGAAACATGTAAGTAAAACATATGATGTAATCAGTATTATCTATTATTAATTTATAATATGTACCATGACTTTCTTATCAAAGAGCATACTAATATTCATATAATTCTTAGATCTGCTGGAGAAGTCCCGTGTCACCTTCCAGCTGTCTGCTGAGAGGAGCTACCATATCTTCTATCAGCTTATGACAGGCCACAAGCCTGAGCTCATTGGTAAATGATCAAATACTTTAAATTTGAATGTAGAAAAGTGCAAATAATAAGACAAAGAAGCTACAATTATTTGTTTCTATTGTTTCAGATGCTCTGCTTATCACCACTAACCCCTATGACTTCCCAATGATCAGCATGGGTGAAATCACTGTCAAGAGTATCAATGATGTGGAGGAGTTCATCGCTACAGATGTAAAAGAATATTTAAGTGTTTTTAAAAAGAATTCTCTCAAAACGTGTGTTTAGTGTACTTAAAACTTCTTTCTCTACACAGACTGCTATTGATATCTTGGGCTTCAATGCTGATGAGAAGTTTAACATCTACAAGCTCACTGGTGCTGTGATGCATCATGGCACCATGAAGTTCAAGCAGAAGCAACGTGAGGAGCAGGCTGAACCAGACGGCACTGAGGGTAATTTATAAAATATCACCAATATCATTCTGTAGAGACACAAAAATTGTATAAAATAGGTTAAAGTGTGTTTTGTTTCTTTCCAAAAGTGGCTGATAAAATTGCCTACCTCCTGGGTCTGAACTCAGCTGATATGCTGAAGGCTCTGTGCTACCCAAGGGTCAAAGTCGGAAATGAGATGGTCACCAAAGGTCAGACCGTCCCACAGGTAATTTATACCAGTTGTGATGTTAAGCAGATGTTTATTTGTTTATTACATAAAACTGACAAATTACTCTTCTAGGTCAACAACGCTGTCGGCGCTCTGTGCAAGTCTGTCTATGAGAAAATGTTCTTGTGGATGGTCATCCGTATCAATGAGATGCTGGACACAAAGCAGGCGAGAGCCTTCTTCATTGGAGTCTTGGACATTGCTGGCTTTGAGATCTTTGATGTGAGTGAAGAAAAACTCTAAAATATCTAACGAAACAGAGTTGACTTCCAATTAGGTTAAAAAAATTCTCACTAATTACAGTACAACAGCTTGGAGCAGCTCTGCATCAACTTCACCAATGAGAAACTGCAACAGTTTTTCAACCACCACATGTTTGTCCTGGAGCAAGAGGAGTACAAGAAGGAAGGCATTGATTGGGAGTTCATTGACTTTGGTATGGACTTGGCTGCTTGCATTGAGCTTATTGAGAAGGTAAGTCGCTGTTCTAAAAATATTCTCATTCAAATACTGATCTAACTTTCTTTTAACTTGCATTCAACCTGCACTCAAATTGATCTCGCATTTGTTCACAGCCATTGGGGATCTTCTCCATCCTTGAAGAGGAGTGCATGTTCCCCAAAGCCTCTGATACAACTTTCAAGAACAAGCTGATTGATCAGCATCTTGGCAAGAACAGGGCCTTTGAGAAACCCAAGCCTGGAAAGGGCAAAGCTGAGGCTCACTTCGCCCTGGTTCACTATGCTGGTACAGTGGACTACAACATCACTGGCTGGCTGGAAAAGAACAAGGACCCACTGAACGAGTCAGTGGTTCAGCTGTACCAGAAGTCTGGAAACAAGTTGCTGTGCTTACTGTATGGAGCTCATGCTGCAGCCGAAGGTAAGAACCAGTAAAATAAACAGATAGACTTAAATTAAATAGCTTAATCTCCTGTGACAAACATCCAAAATACACAAAGATCGGTCCAGAAAAGTTTGAAACTTCATCTTATTAAGGTTTTCTGTTCAGTGATACTAAATTGTGCATCTAAAATGACTTTTAAACATATCTAAAATTAATATGTTCATGAATATGTTCATTCTATATATACATAAAACTGTATGGTTATCACAATCATACAGTTGTGGTAAAGAGTCCTTAGCACAAGTAATGTTTTAATATCACTGTTTTCATTGTCATAATTTCAGCTGAGGCTAGCAAGAAGGGTGGCAAGAAGAAGGGTGGTTCTTTCCAGACTGTGTCTGCTGTTTTCAGGGTACGGACATGTTTTGAAGAACTATCAGAACCTAAAAATCTAAAATTACCCATGGATTAATTTTATTGTGCTGATCTACAGGAGAACTTGGGCAAGCTGATGACCAACTTGAGGAGCACTCATCCTCACTTTGTGCGTTGCCTGATTCCCAATGAGTCAAAGACCCCAGGCAAGAAGCTCTTAGAAATTTGACAATAAGTTGACCATAAGAAATTTTACATGATATGGTTTGGAGGCACTGTTGAATTATTTTTCACTAAATACATTACCAACCCTCAGGTCTTATGGAGAACTTCTTGGTCATCCACCAGCTGAGGTGTAATGGTGTGCTGGAGGGCATCAGAATCTGCAGAAAGGGCTTCCCCAGCAGAATCCTCTATGGTGACTTCAAGCAGAGGTGGCTGCTCTTGTCTTTCTGAATGTAAACACATGTTTCCAGATGTAAAGATGGAAAAAGGGAACATCCAAATTTTCTCTCATAGATACAAAGTATTGAATGCCAGTGTTATCCCAGAGGGACAGTTTATTGACAACAAGAAGGCTTCAGAGAAGCTGCTGGGCTCCATTGATGTGGACCACACTCAGTACAAGATGGGACACACTAAGGTATGTTGAAACAAGACAGTCAATTCCATAGCTAGAAACAATTCTTTTGTTTCCTTTGTGTTCTGACTTGCAAAGGTTTTGCTAATATAGGTGTTCTTCAAAGCTGGTCTTCTGGGTTCCCTTGAGGAAATGAGAGATGAGAAACTGGCTTCATTGGTTAGCATGACTCAGGCTCTCTGCAGAGGATATGTCATGAGGAAGGAGTTTGTGAAGATGATGGAGAGGAGGTGGGATTACTTCTAACTATGCAAGTGATTAGCTTGACACACTTATGTCTCTAAGGTGAAAAAAACATTTATCTTTAATTGTTGGGCTTTTCTCTCAGAGAGTCTATCTACACCATTCAATACAACATCCGTTCCTTCATGAATGTGAAGAACTGGCCATGGATGAACCTGTACTTCAAGATCAAGCCTCTGCTGAAGAGTGCTGAGACTGAGAAGGAGCTGCAGAATATGAAGGGGAACTATGAAAAGATGCAGGCAGACCTGGCTGCTGCTTTGGCCAAGAAGAAGGAACTGGAGGAGAAAATGGTCTCCTTGCTCCAGGAGAAGAATGATTTACAGCTCCAAGTAGCTTCTGTAAGTTGGCAGATTTCTTAAAAGTTATTTATTCATATTCATGTGTAATTAATTAACCAAATAGTTCTCATGTTCAACTAGGTACTTAAAAGAGTGGGGTTATGTTTTGAGACTGAGACTACAAACACTAGATCTGTGTCAACATTGGCCAGATATAGTAAAATAATGGATTCTGATATTATTAAAGTACTATTTACGTAAAAGAAAAACAGTAACATCATCTTACTCATTCTCAATTGCAGGAAGTTGAGAATCTCTCAGATGCTGAGGAAAGGTGTGAAGGGCTGATTAAGAGCAAGATCCAGCTTGAGGCCAAACTCAAGGAGACAACCGAGAGACTGGAGGATGAAGAGGAAATCAATGCTGAGCTGACTGCCAAGAAGAGGAAACTGGAGGATGAATGCTCTGAGCTGAAGAAAGACATTGATGACTTAGAGCTCACCTTGGCTAAAGTGGAGAAAGAGAAACATGCCACTGAAAACAAGGTTCACATCACTGAGACACCAATCCACAGAATTTATTAAATCTACAAGCCTATACTTCAATTAAAATTGGGTATTTCAACCCCTTTAGGTGAAAAACCTGACAGAGGAGATGGCAACTCAGGATGAGGCCATTGCCAAGCTCACCAAGGAGAAGAAAGCCCTCCAAGAGGCCCATCAGCAAACACTGGATGATCTCCAGGCAGAGGAAGACAAAGTCAACACTCTGACCAAGGCCAAGACAAAGCTGGAACAGCAAGTGGACGATGTAAGAAAACTGTTTATTTGTCTTCCTCCTTAGGCATTAACCTAATGATGCTGTATTTGTATTGATTGATTACTGTGTGTGAATGTACCGACTATGCAATAGCTTGAGGGTTCATTGGAGCAAGAGAAGAAACTCCGTATGGACCTTGAGAGAGCCAAGAGAAAGCTTGAAGGAGATCTGAAACTGGCTCAGGAGTCCATCATGGATCTGGAAAATGACAAGCAGCAATCTGACGAGAAAATCAAGAAGTAATTTCAATTTTTTCTTTATTTGGCTACTGTTCCACAAAGTGCCCAAAAATTATATCTCTTATTTTTTCTTGAAAACCAGGAAGGACTTTGAAATCAGCCAGCTTCTCAGCAAGATTGAGGATGAACAGTCCCTTGGAGCTCAGCTTCAAAAGAAGATCAAGGAACTCCAGGTACAAAAGATTAACCATAATAGCATTTGGAAGAATTTTTTATTTTCCATATTGATCTTGAGTGATTACTTCAATGCATTTTAATTCTAGGCTCGCATTGAGGAGCTGGAAGAGGAGATTGAGGCTGAGAGGGCTGCTAGGGCTAAGGTAGAGAAGCAGAGAGCTGACCTCTCCAGGGAGCTTGAGGAGATCAGCGAGAGGCTTGAGGAGGCTGGTGGAGCCACAGCTGCTCAGATTGAGATGAACAAGAAGCGTGAGGCTGAATTCCAGAAGCTGCGTCGTGACCTTGAAGAGTCCACCCTGCAGCATGAAGCTACCGCTGCAGCTCTCCGCAAGAAGCAGGCCGACAGCGTTGCTGAGCTGGGAGAGCAGATCGATAATCTTCAGCGTGTCAAGCAGAAGTTGGAGAAGGAGAAGAGTGAGTACAAGATGGAGATTGATGACCTGTCCAGCAACATGGAGGCTGTTGCCAAAGCCAAGGTGAGTGGATACTTCATGTTTTACAATGCTCAGCCATATGAACTGCGACTCAGAAGCACCTTTTACATACATTTCTGATGGTTTCAGGGCAACTTGGAGAAAATGTGCAGAACTCTTGAGGACCAACTTAGTGAAATCAAATCTAAAAATGATGAGAATGTCCGCCAGCTGAATGACATTAATGCACAGAAAGCAAGACTCCAGACAGAGAATGGTAATTCACCTGGACTTAAACCAGAGTTTTACATTGATTCAAAATTTTCAGAAATAATGTATTTATGACTTTCACAGGTGAGTTTTCTCGCCAGCTTGAGGAGAAAGAAGCTCTTGTTTCTCAGCTGACAAGAGGCAAACAGGCTTTCACTCAGCAGATTGAGGAGCTCAAGAGACACATTGAGGAGGAAGTGAAGGTAGAGAAGCCTGTTTATATTTTCTTTAGCCATATATGACGAGGTCAGTACTAGACAAAACATTGTACTATCAAATTTGTGCTTTCCAGGCCAAGAATGCCCTGGCCCATGCTGTTCAATCAGCCCGCCATGACTGCGATCTGCTCAGAGAGCAGTTTGAGGAGGAGCAGGAGGCCAAGGCTGAGCTGCAGAGAGGCATGTCTAAGGCCAACAGTGAGGTGGCTCAGTGGAGGTCCAAATATGAGACTGATGCCATCCAGCGCACTGAGGAGCTGGAGGAGGCCAAGTGAGTCATATTGAATGTCTCAATTTAATTATGTGTACATTTTATTATACATTTCTACCAATTGAAACATCTATGCACTACAGGAAAAAGCTGGCCCAGCGCTTGCAGGAGGCTGAGGAATCCATTGAGGCTGTGAACTCCAAGTGTGCCTCTTTGGAGAAGACCAAGCAGAGGCTCCAAGGTGAGGTGGAAGACCTCATGACAGATGTGGAGAGAGCTAATTCTCTGGCTGCAAACCTTGACAAGAAGCAGAGAAACTTTGACAAGGTACAGTACTTTTACAAAAACCAAAAGTCTGATTACTTCAAATAAAAACATATTTTTAATTAATACTCACATTTCAGGTCCTGGCAGAATGGAAGCAGAAGTATGAAGAGAGCCAGGCTGAGCTAGAAGGAGCCCAAAAAGAGGCCCGCTCCCTGAGCACTGAGCTGTTCAAGATGAAGAACTCCTATGAAGAGGCTCTGGACCAACTGGAGACCATGAAGAGAGAGAACAAGAACCTGCAACGTACGTAATTCCTGATAATTCAAGGAGTTGAGCAACTCCAAAATTACTGAGACACATCCTTTTTATGCTTCAACCTCCATTAACTTAATCAATAAAGAATTGATTAAGCTAATGGAGAATTTTTAATTCTGAAATTTCTTCAAGTTTATATTTGGCAGATTTATATTATAGCTTCATTTATTTATTTACTTTTCATTGCAGAGGAGATCTCAGATCTGACTGAACAAATCGGTGAGACTGGTAAGAGCATCCATGAGCTGGAGAAGGCTAAGAAGACTGTGGAGACTGAGAAGTCTGAAATTCAGGCTGCACTGGAAGAAGCCGAGGTAAAACATTTCTCCACAATTGAACAGCAATTTATATCATGCATCTACATATGCATACTCTCCTGCCATTATTTTTCCACCATCTAACCTAGCTATATGACCTTTCAAGGGCACCCTGGAGCATGAAGAGTCTAAGATTCTCCGGGTCCAGCTGGAGCTCAACCAGGTCAAGGGTGAAATTGACAGGAAGCTGGCAGAGAAGGATGAAGAAATGGAGCAGATCAAGAGAAACAGCCAGAGGGTGATTGACTCCATGCAGAGCAATCTGGATGCTGAGGTCAGGAGCAGGAATGATGCCCTGAGAGTCAAGAAGAAGATGGAGGGAGACCTGAACGAGATGGAGATCCAGCTGAGCCACGCCAACAGGCAGGCTGCCGAGGCCCAGAAACAACTGAGGAATGTCCAGGGACAACTCAAGGTGAGTTTGGTGTTAAACAAAAATTAAGACTTTTAGAGGAAAACCATTATGACATCCAAATTTATATTGCTGTTAGGATGCCCAACTGCACCTGGATGATGCTGTTAGAGGACAGGAGGACATGAAGGAACAGGTGGCCATGGTGGAGCGCAGAAACGGTCTGATGGTAGCTGAGATTGAGGAGCTGAGAGCCGCTCTGGAGCAGACAGAGAGATCACGTAAAGTGGCCGAGCAGGAGTTGGTTGATGCCAGTGAGCGTGTTGGACTGCTGCACTCTCAGGTTGGGTTTTAGTTATTCACAAGAAACCAGGGCTTTTAAAGTCATGTCAACCACCCTTCTAAATTGTATCATTCTGATTAACTTTCAGAACACCAGCCTTCTGAACACCAAGAAGAAGCTGGAAAGTGATCTGGGCCAGGTTCAGGGTGAGGTGGACGATGCAGTTCAGGAAGCCAGAAATGCTGAAGAGAAGGCCAAAAAGGCTATTACTGATGTCAGTCTAAATATCAAAAATAATCTAATTGCAACCCCTTTTTATTAACTGGCTTTAATCCGAAACCGGTGACAAACCATTTCTTCAGGCTGCCATGATGGCCGAGGAACTGAAGAAGGAGCAGGACACCAGTGCTCATCTGGAGAGGATGAAGAAGAACCTCGAGGTCACAGTCAAGGACCTGCAGCACCGCCTGGATGAGGCTGAGAACCTCGCCATGAAGGGTGGCAAGAAGCAGCTCCAGAAACTGGAGCAGAGGGTATGAAATTTTTTTTCTGTAATGCACATAGTGTAATTGTGATATATAATTATAGTAATATTGAATTGTGTCCTTTTTCAACATCTTTAAACAGGTTCGTGAACTGGAAACTGAAGTTGAAGGTGAGCAGAGACGTGGAGCCGATGCTGTTAAAGGAGTCCGCAAATATGAGAGGAGAGTTAAGGAGCTGACCTACCAGGTGACTATTCTGTTCTGTGTTTTCTAAACACTTACTAAGTACCTCTAATGCCAAATAGTGTTACTATTTCCCTGTATATTATTTGTCTTGTTTACAATAAGTCTTCACGAACATTTGGTTTGTCTCTATAGACTGAGGAGGACAAAAAGAATCTGGCAAGACTTCAGGACCTAGTGGACAAGCTGCAGCTCAAAGTGAAAGCCTACAAGAGACAGGCTGAGGAGGCGGTAAGTGAAATGACTGATTGTCTGCCACCAAACAATACTCCCTTTACCCCCTTTAGCACATTGCCAAGCTTTTATTTGGCATTTTGTTTAAACTAAAATAATTGGTATCTCAAAACCTGTAGGAGGAACAAGCCAACATCCACATGTCTAGGCTCAGGAAGGTCCAGCATGAGATGGAGGAATCTCAGGAGCGTGCTGACATCGCTGAATCTCAGGTCAACAAGCTCAGAGCCAAGAGCCGTGATGCTGGAAAGGTGAGATCACATGTCAAACAAATGATACCATGAGCACAAGCTCTTTGACTATATCATTTTGTAATACACTTTGTAATTGAATGAATATTTGCAGAACTATTTTTATTTGATAAATATTTTTATCTTGCTTTCTCAGAGAAAGCAAGATGCTTTCTCTGAGAGATGCAAACATTGTCTACCTTAATGTTTGCATCTTATACTGATTTATTTTCTTTCTTCTTTTTTTCTAGTCTGACATCGCTGAATAAGAGACACCCTCCATTTTGAAACATTACATTGCGGTTCATATAATATGAACTAGCTATAAAATGTCATCATATACTGTAATATTTCAATAAATAATATCTTTAAAATGTAATACCATTCAATGGTTTTGTTTCACTTTCTTGAAATATAACTTTAGAACGAGTTAGTCACTTATCCATAAAGAAGGACAGATTTTTCCTCATTATGTTTACTCAACAGAGAAGAGTTCTTTTAAAACTAGTTTTCTTTTTTCTAAAGTAAGTATGATTTTATCACCAGAGAAAGACAAAAGTTAGATTTTGATCAAACACTAACTTTGAATAACGTTACAGTGTTTTCAGTTTACCCACCAACTGTAAAAACAATGTCCACCAAAGGTTATTTTCAAAAGGTATTTTTGGCTAAATTATCTTAAGAATTGTAAACAATACTCTTATAGAAACTCCAGTGGAAAACGAGAGGCTCAAAGACATAATGAAAAAATTTATTATACTTCACACTACAAAGTAAAAAGCACAAGGCCAGCTTTTTAACTTTATATTTGGTCAAATATTGTAAAATAACACAAGCAAAGCGACATCTGTGTTTTAAATAAAAGGACAAGTGAAGCATTTTCTGTTACAGTATTTTAATACATTCATAACCCAAGTTTCATTACAACACTAAAGGAATTTCATAAGTCATGCATTATGGCAACCTTGATTTTCTGGGAAGCTATAAAAATAATCATTTTAAGAGGAATATACACTTGATAAAGAAATATACATACTCTGAAACTGCCATGCACAAGATAAAACTGGAGCTAGAATATCTTTAGGGACACATTTATAAGTAGTTCTGTGTTTTGCATTTAGTGAATTTAGGCAACTGCATGGACTGTAACAAGGAATATATCAAAGTTTTGAAAGAAAATCTTTTCTTTAACGTGAATGGGATCATACTCAATTTTTTTTTATTTATTTAAAAAGTTTAGTTCTCTTTGACCTTCTACATTTTAGCAGAAAAGACATTCAACACTGTTTCATTGTGCAGTTTTACATCTATTGTGAATCAATTCTCTTCCAAGAAGAATTTACATCAAAACATGAGCAAATCCAAATTTAAAATATGTAAAGGTTTCTTCAAACAATTACTGTATCAGGAAGATATTTTATATTCACTTGCTACACTGTATCCCTTCATCTACCACGTAGTAAAACTGGACATGTAGCTGTGGTTAAAACAGACGCCTCAAATGAGTGAGTGAATCAGTCAACGTTCACATGGTCCGCATTATAAGTACTCAAAATGCTTCTGTCATCTGTTTTGCACCCTGACACACGAAGCAACACTAGCAGATGCTGTCCTATTTTGGATTGTGCTGCTCTGGCTTATACCCCCCGTCTGAAAATGTGAGCAGTCATCAAATAAATTAGACAGGCGGCCTATAAAACATGATATCTCCCCCGCAGCACCCCTCTTTCCCATGCTGGGCAGAGATAGTGATGGATGTGTTTCTATTTTTATGAATAGCTAACCATAAACTGATTTGAAGAAAGTAATTAAGATAAAAATTCCTATATGAACTACTTAGCTTACAAAGGTTTAAGACCTGTAACTTTGCATTGCTAATGTTAATAATAGTAAGACAACTTTTAATGTAACAAATATGTGCAATGTTGACTTGTATTCTTCGCTAAAATATGTGACAATTTCTTAAATAACTAAAATTTTAGAATGTCCTAAACTTTGTTTATAGGTAGTAGTTTGTGTTTTTATTTTTTTATCTTATTAACATGTGAAAATGTATGTCACAACCACAAAGTAAAAAAAAAATCATTAAAACAGAACCCACTGCTATTTTAAAAAACCTGCTGAGAAGGGCACATTCAGGACCACCTGCACTTCTGTAACTAAAAAGGATTTAACAATGCGTGTCATTTCATTTGCATCACATTACAGAGAGACTCTTCAAGCTCATTTTAATTAACTGCCATGAGGACTCCGGTGTCCCCATTGATCTGCATGTAACAGTATTTGGGGTGACAGTTAAAGGGTTAACACCAACGTTTTTAAACATAGCACCAATAAGAAAATTAGGGTTTGGCCATTTATGTCTTTGATGTAACAGTGGTTCTTGTTACATCAAGAGCCATTGATGTAACAATGTCTCTTAAAAAATAATAACTCCTTTATCATTTAAGAGTCTGTTAGGATTCCGTTCAATTTTGTAATATCTGTAAGTAATTTGATTTGTCAGTTCAGCTGCAGAACTGAGTACGTAGGTAACACCCACAAGAAGCTAAATTCTCAATCCCAAAGCCAACTGCTATTGTCCTTGTACCAAAGAGAAAATGCTAAGTCAATGTCTTTTGACGACATGCGCTGTGACAAACACCAGTGTTTCCCCTACCATTATTCAAGGAGGGTACCTCACCTTGCCAACAAGACCTCTGGACCCTTCAAGAAGTTCAAGGCATTTAGTTATCAGACATGTTCCGTGTTGTTGTAATTCATTTTAGTAGCCTTTCATAATAATGCCAGATCATTTCGGAAGCTATTTCTTTCCTTATGTGGTCACGCCTCTACTTTCAGCTTTCTCTCATGCTAGGTTGAGCAGTAAGCTGGGCACGATAGTGCATGTGACAACCGTGCCACCGGAGTTTATGTGGTTCTCTACGAGGGCGCCTTTTGGGAGAAAACCACAGCAAGATACAAGTCAAGTATAAAAGCTGAACTGCTTGCATGCTCAATGCAAACTTAAAAGCGTGAAAAGACTCAGTCTTTACTCTCTTGTCAAGAGTTGCAGTGTGAGGTGGTGAAGCAGACGTGGTAGAACCAGGTTGAAATGAGAAAATAATATTTTAATGATAAAAATAGTCCAAACAGTCCAAAGCATAATCCACAAATAGTCCACAAAACCCAGGCGGCACAGCTGAGCAGAAACCAGAGCTCAACGCCGGTAGCAACTGGCTAAACGAGTGGACAAAACGACAGGCTAGACCAGGGGTGGGCAATCCTGGGCCTCGAGGGCTGGTGTCCTGCAACTTTTAGACGTTTCTCTACTTCAACACACCTGAGTCAAATAATGAGGTCATTAGCAGGACTCAGGAGATCCTGACTGCACTTGGGAGGTGATTCGGCTGTTGGATTCAGGTGTGTTGGACCAGGGAGACATCTAAGAGTTGCAGGACACCGGCCCTCCAGGACCAGGAGTGCCCATGCCTGAATTAGACAAAAGTCCTGCCCCTAACACAGAAAAAAAAAGTCTACTACTTTGGAGAAAGCTGATGCCGAAAAGGCAAAATAGGGCAGCTATCTGAATTATTATTCTTGTGCACGAACTCTTATAGTGAAGGCGTTTCTTTCCTTGTTAATGTATTCAATTAAGGCGTACCTCTGGTTAACCAACCAGAAGCTACCTTGGACACTCAGAAAAACTTAGAACTTCCCTTAATTTCACGCCAAGATCAAAGGCCATTTGGTCTCCTAGGTAGGACAAAGGAGTGAGCAGCTGTGTCCTGGCTTTCTGTGCTCTAGGGCCACCTGGGCAAATAAAACCATAAAATAAGACTTCACAGATACCTGTGAAATTCGGAGTGTCTCCCGTTATCTCAGAACAAACTTAAATCCAGTAATTTGGATCAAGGAAAGGTTACCCTCACAAAACCCAGTTTTGCTCTGCTGCATCCAGCATTTCCCAAGTGAGTCCTTACCAAAAATAACACATAAAATCAACAGTACAAAATGAGGTACAATTGCTTTTCTTAACCTATGAAACATAACATTCAAACAATTTCCATTTGATTCAGATATTGTCACAGATAGTACAATTTTCAAATACATTCATCATTTACTAGATTAGTAGTTCTAAACTTAGATAATACAATTTTCGTTAAAAACCTGCTATTAATACTTAGAAAAATGTCTCAGAAATTAGATGTTAATGGTTTCAACATTCTGTGTTGTATTCAGTTTTATACCATCCCAGATGTTGGTTGGAAGACTTTTGATGTTCTGTGAACCAAACAGGCTTCTGTCCTGCAGGAGATGCTAATTTTATGGCCTCCTGACCTCTGATAACACAGCAGGTGCCTCACAGAGAGATCCCCTTTTGATCTGCATTTGGTTCCTGTTTCTGAATACTTACCGATTGAATAGTTTAGTTTTAAATCCTTAACACAAACCTGTTCAAAATTAAGAAATTTGTTCAAAATAAGAATGTTCAATATACCTTTTACACATGGCGTAAGATTAACTGTATTAAGCACTAAAAATAATCATTTTTCCTCAACAATGGATAAAGGGCTAAAGGGCTCAGAGGGACTAGGAAGCTCAGAGGGGACACTAGGAAGCTCAGAAGGAGCTGAAAGTCCACTAACTGGGGCCGAAAACCCACTAAGTTTATGGGGGCTCCCTGAACGTCTGGAGGGTTCAAGTGGCTACTGAGTTCATTTATGCCTGGGATTGCCTCTAAATGTGATCAGTATTATATAGCATTTTTAGATCTACTAGTTAGGATTTAACAGAAGTGAAAAAAATGATCCATCCATCCAGCCATTTTCTGTTCACCCTTGTCCTGTAGAGGGGTCGTGAGTGTTGCTGGTGCCTATCTCCAGCTACGTTCCGGGTGAGAGGCGGGGTACACCCTGGACAGGTCGCCAGTCTGTCGCAGGGCTGAAAAAAATTATGTTTATTTTAATTGTGTTTTTTTGGTTTGTTGCTTTCAACAGTATAGTTGTGTAGTTAAGCATTGTCGACAATATCTTCCAATAACATATAATTAGCCAGTAATATTCCTACATTTTCTGTCAACATTTTTAATACAAAAACATGGCGGGCACAGGCAACCTGTCCAGGGTATACCCCACTTCTCGCCCGCTGACAGCTGGAGATAGGCACCAGCACCCCTCCTGAACCCACCAGGGACAAGGAAGCATGATAATGGATGGATGGATGGAAACACAGCGTGTCGCTGGTGGAACGCCTTGGCACCCTGACAAACTGGCTTGTCAAGTGTTCTGATGAAAATCCTGTAATTATTTTATGCATCACAAAGGTAATTAACTTTAATTTGAGGATTTGTTTTGTATGCTTCTATTGTTTGGTGCATTCAACAAACTTGCTTGTTTTCCTACATTTTGTCTTGGAAGTGCATAATTACTTAATTTGCGAGAACATATTTCTTAGAGCTTTTGAACTTAGAAGAATGATTAGTCTGTACCTCCCCAAACAATTTGAATAAAGATAGGTGATTTTAAACAGAGCTTCAATTAAGGTCATTAATGCATGTCATTGTCAAAATCTACTTCAATACTGATCTCTAGTTGAAACTTAATCAAGCAAGACATGGAATAATTTTCCTGGTGGAAAACACAACTATGTCTAACCCAAACTACAATAACCAGCCAGAATTTTACTAAGTTTTTAATGAAGTCCACCACGACCAAGTGTCCAAGCACACAACTCACACCAAGCAAGAGGCCCAAAGGAACCAGGTGAGGGACAAGCTGAAATGTGCTATACAAAAAGAATTAATGATTGACTGTATAGGTGTTGAAACATCTTCAAGAAAAAATGATCAAATATCTGGTTGTCCTTGAGTAAAGCCTGTTGTAGAAGACATGACTCAGATGACTGGGAATATACACAGGCACATATGGCACAAAATGTCCTTGTGAATGAAAGTCAATTGGTTGTTCAAGAACATCCCAGAAACAAGCAAAATAAAGTCTGACATAAACATTGCCTCTGCCCACAGAGAAGCGAGATTTACATTAAAGATGACTAAGCGGTTGCCAGACAAAAAAGAAGCTAGTGCTCTAAAAGAATGTTAGATTATTTACAGATAATGTTCTGAAAATAACCTAACACAATAATTACATTTTAGATAAAAAAAATCTCTCTAAATCTAGGAAATGGTGCTAACAACATACCTAAATGTGCACTATAAATATATCTTCTTTCATTTGCCAAACACGAATCATTGCACCCTGCCTAAGCTGAATTTATTTTTGACCCTGGTAATATTATCATCATATACTGCAGGAGAGCAAATTAGGAGCAAGGTCCTGCAGAATTTCAAATATGATCCTCATCCTCGAAACATTCCAAGATTATTTTTAGCATCAAGAAAATTCACAATATTTTGCATGCTAAATGAAGTATTCTCATTATGTGTACATATTTTTATCTTCCTTAAACCAAGGTCATTAATAATATTTAAGAGAACCATTTTTTTCTGCTGTTAAATTACATTAGCTGGCTTTATTTCAAACTCCATTCCTAGAAGATTTACAACACCTATCCAGTTCAAACAGAAAGTCCATTAACTAACATTCTATTTTGGATGCCTGAGGCATTTCAGTCCTTCAGCGAATTCAAAGCTCATTAATTGATATAATAAAGAAATTTACAAGGTTTGCATATGTGTCCTATAAACCTAGTCTTAACACATCATCTTTCAACAATTAAGTACATTCTTGCAAGTTACCAGGAGGTAAACTGTAGACATTACAAATATGTTTTATTAAACACAGTCAAGATTAAAATTTTGTTAACGGGGCTAAGCAGTTTATTGATTAATACACAAATGAGCTTCACAATTATTTTTTAAAATGAATTAAGTTAAAAAAAATTGCTAGTGTATAGAACATCAAATATTATAGAATCCACATGTAATACTGATGTAGTTTTAATTAATCATTTATTTAATTAAAACTAATCTAGACAAGCCATTTGCTGTGTGATCCTGAAATATGAAACAATTGCTTATTTCGGACAGCATCAACATCAAGCAATGAGGTGTCAAACATTCCAGACCAAATTGAGTAGGAGACATATGTTGAGGAGGCTGGGCTGTTGTATATAAAGGCAGCAGCCCTAGACATTTGCTCTAACTGGGAGGCCTCTAAGACAGGTGAGTGCAGTACAATTGTCCCATATATTTTTTATGATACAATTTAAGTGCATACCACTTAATTTATGTAAAGCATTCTTTACTGATTACTTTTGAGTTGAAATCTATGAACACATATAGTTTCTGTATTGGACAACTATACACCCAAAACACTAGTTATATAGTTATAAAGTTATATAGTTATAAATTCTTAACAAAAACTTTGCCCAACTCTGTTTTTTTATTTGTAGCACCTTGGCACCACGGGACACTGAAGCATTTCTGTTTGCATCAGCTGAGGTAATTTTTCAGGAGGCAGTTATGAATTTATAGTAATGTAATTTTGTTTTATCTATACTGTGTGGCTATATTAAAAAGTTTTATATGTTTAGGCTCCTCTAACAGTGCCACCATGAGCACAGATGCGGAGATGGAGGCCTATGGCCCAGCGGCCATTTACCTCCGGAAGCCAGAAAAGGAGAGGATTGAGGCTCAGACAGCTCCATTTGATGCTAAAACAGCTTACTTCGTGGTGGATGAAGCTGAGATGTATGTGAAGTGCAAAGTGGTAAAGAGGGAAGGTGGCAAAGCCACTGTTGAAACACTGGAAGGAGGGAAGGTAAATCTTGTTATTAATCTTATCATAAAAAAATAATACAAACTCCACTTAAAATAAAAACACAGCATTAATTGAATGATATTATTTAAAAAAAAAAAAAAACATCATTTGTGTTTTTTCAATAGACCGTCACAGTTAAAGAGGATGACATCCACCCAAGAAATCCTCCAAAGTTCGACAAAATTGAGGACATGGTCATGATGACCCACCTCAACGAGCCTTGTGTGTTGTATAACCTCAAAGAGCGTTATGCATCCTGGATGATCTATGTGAGTTCTCAGATGCATTTCAAAGAACTTAAAAGGAGAAATCAAATCTGTGTATTCATAGAAATGGCTAATCATAAATTATCTCTTCTTCTGTAACAGACCTACTCCGGGTTGTTCTGTGTGGTCGTGAATCCCTACAAGTGGCTGCCTGTGTATGATGCTATTGTTGTATCAGGATACAGAGGCAAGAAGAGGATTGAGGCTCCACCTCACATCTTCTCCATCTCTGACAATGCCTATCAGTTCATGCTCACAGGTAAATCAAAGACTAAACTGTTTTCTCAAAAGAAATGGAAAGAAAGAACATATTCACGTTGACATGAACTTAATGCAGCTACTAAAGTATTATGGTGTACATTGCAGATCGTGAGAACCAGTCTATCCTGATTACGTGAGTATTGCACAAACTCAATTGGTCATTCTTACACAAAATGTACAAATATGACGCTGATAAATAAAAATGTGTCTCTTGTACCTCAGCGGAGAATCCGGTGCTGGCAAGACTGTCAACACCAAGCGTGTCATCCAGTACTTTGCAACAATTGCAGCTCTTGGTGGCAAAAAGGAGCAAGCACAGCAAGCCACTGGAAAAATTCAGGTGATTATGCATTTTAAGAAAAAGCAAGTTTCCACTCTGTATACTTAGGCGCATACTGCAAAAATATTCACAACTGTCAATGTGCAGGGCTCCCTTGAGGACCAAATTGTTGCTGCTAACCCTCTGCTAGAGGCTTATGGTAATGCCAAGACTGTGAGGAATGACAACTCTTCCCGTTTTGTAAGTTAAGACAATGCTTAAATGTTCATTGATAGTTAATGCTTGAATTTAAGAGTATAACAAAATATAAATTTTGCATAGGGTAAGTTCATCAGGATCCACTTTGGTACAAGTGGAAAGCTGGCCTCAGCTGATATTGAAACATGTAAGTAAAACATATGATGTAATCAGTATTATCTATTATTAATTTATAATATGTACCATGACTTTCTTATCAAAGAGCATACTAATATTCATATAATTCTTAGATCTGCTGGAGAAGTCCCGTGTCACCTTCCAGCTGTCTGCTGAGAGGAGCTACCATATCTTCTATCAGCTTATGACAGGCCACAAGCCTGAGCTCATTGGTAAATGATCAAATACTTTAAATTTGAATGTAGAAAAGTGCAAATAATAAGACAAAGAAGCAACAATTATTTGTTTCTATTGTTTCAGATGCTCTGCTTATCACCACTAACCCCTATGACTTCCCAATGATCAGCCAGGGTGAAATCACTGTCAAGAGTATCAATGATGTGGAGGAGTTCATCGCTACAGATGTAAAAGAATATTTAAGTGTTTTTAAAAAGAATTCTCTCAAAACGTGTGTTTAGTGTACTTAAAACTTCTTTCTCTACACAGACTGCTATTGATATCTTGGGCTTCAATGCTGATGAGAAGTTTAACATCTACAAGCTCACTGGTGCTGTGATGCATCATGGCAACATGAAGTTCAAGCAGAAGCAACGTGAGGAGCAGGCTGAACCAGACGGCACTGAGGGTAATTTATAAGATATCACCAATATCATTCTGTAGAGACACAAAAATTGTATAAAATAGGTTAAAGTGTGTTTTGTTTCTTTCCAAAAGTGGCTGATAAAATTTCCTACCTCCTGGGTCTGAACTCCGCTGATATGCTGAAGGCTCTGTGCTACCCAAGGGTCAAAGTCGGAAATGAGATGGTCACCAAAGGTCAGACCGTCCCACAGGTAATTTATACCAGTTGTGATGTTAAGCAATGTTTATTTGTTTATTACATAAAACTGACAGATTATTCTTCTAGGTCAACAACGCTGTCAGCGCTCTGTGCAAGTCTGTCTATGAGAAAATGTTCTTGTGGATGGTCATCCGTATCAATGAGATGCTGGACACAAAGCAGGCGAGAGCCTTCTTCATTGGAGTCTTGGACATTGCTGGCTTTGAGATCTTTGATGTGAGTGAAGAAAAACTCTAAAATATCTAACGAAACAGAGTTGACTTCCAATTAGGTTAAAAAAAATTCTCACTAATTACAGTACAACAGCTTGGAGCAGCTCTGCATCAACTTCACCAATGAGAAACTGCAACAGTTTTTCAACCACCACATGTTTGTCCTGGAGCAAGAGGAGTACAAGAAGGAAGGCATTGATTGGGAGTTCATTGACTTTGGTATGGACTTGGCTGCTTGCATTGAGCTTATTGAGAAGGTAAGTAGCCGTTTTAAAAATATTCTCATTCAAATACTGATCTAACTTTCTTTTAACTTGCATTCAACCTGCACTCAAATTGATCTCGCATTTGTTCACAGCCATTGGGGATCTTCTCCATCCTTGAAGAGGAGTGCATGTTCCCCAAAGCCTCTGATACAACTTTCAAGAACAAGCTAATTGATCAACATCTTGGCAAGAACAGGGCCTTTGAGAAACCCAAGCCTGGAAAGGGCAAATCTGAGGCTCACTTCGCCCTGGTTCACTATGCTGGTACAGTGGACTACAACATCACTGGCTGGCTGGACAAGAACAAGGACCCACTGAACGAGTCAGTGGTTCAGCTGTACCAGAAGTCTGGAAACAAGTTGCTGTGCTTCCTGTATGCAGCTCATGCTGGAGCCGAAGGTAAGAACCAGTAAAATAAACAGATAGACTTAAATTAAATAGCTTAATCTCCTGTGACAAACATCCAAAATACACATAGATCGGTCCAGAAAAGTTTGACCCTTCATCTTATTAGGGTTTTCTATTCAGTGATACCTAAATTGTGCCACTGAAATGATGTTTAAACATATCTAGAATGACTATGTTCATGAATATGTTCATTCTATATATACATAAAACTGTATGGTTACCACAATCATACAGTTGTGGTAAAGAGTCCTTAGCACAAGTAATGTTTTAATATCACTGTTTTCATTGTCATAATTTCAGCTGAGACTGGTGGTGGTGGTGGCAAGAAGGGTGGCAAGAAGAAGGGTGGTTCTTTCCAGACTGTGTCTGCTGTTTTCAGGGTACGGACATGTTTTGAAGAACTATCAGAACCTAAAGATCTAAAATTACCCATGGATTAATTTTATTTTGCTGATCTACAGGAGAACTTGGGCAAGCTGATGACCAACTTGAGGAGCACTCATCCTCACTTTGTGCGTTGCCTGATTCCCAATGAGTCAAAGACCCCAGGCAAGAAGCTCTTAGAAATTTGGCAATAAGTTGACAATAAGAAATTTTACATGATATGGTTTAGAGACACTGTTGAATTATTTTTCACTAAATATATTACCAACCCTCAGGTCTTATGGAGAACTTCTTGGTCATCCACCAGCTGAGGTGTAATGGTGTGCTGGAGGGCATCAGAATCTGCAGAAAGGGCTTCCCCAGCAGAATCCTCTATGGTGACTTCAAGCAGAGGTGGCTGCTCTTGTCTTTCTGAATGTAAACACATGTTTCCAGATGTAAAGATGGAAAAAGGGAACATCCAAATTTTCTCTCATAGATACAAAGTATTGAATGCCAGTGTTATCCCGGAGGGACAGTTTATTGACAACAAGAAGGCTTCAGAGAAGCTGCTGGGCTCCATTGATGTGGACCACACTCAGTACAAGATGGGACACACTAAGGTATGTTGAAACAAGACAAACAATTCCATAGCTAGAAACAATTCTTTTGTTTCCTTTGTGTTCTGACTTGCAAAGGTTTTGCTAATATAGGTGTTCTTCAAAGCTGGTCTTCTGGGTTCCCTTGAGGAAATGAGAGATGAGAAACTGGCTTCATTGGTTAGCATGACTCAGGCTCTCTGCAGAGGATATGTCATGAGGAAGGAGTTTGTGAAGATGATGGAGAGGAGGTATAATAGAATACAAACACTGAAAATATGAATACATTCCTCTGTATTCCACCACAAAACACAACAGTTCACACAACCTGTTCCTCATAAAGCTCAAACCTTTACATCAGAGTACTTATTGCAACATGTTTGTATTGGAACATGTTTATTTTGTGTTAACAAAATAATTCTGTTTTCAGAGATGCCATCTATACAATTCAATACAATGTCCGTTCCTTCATGAATGTGAAGAACTGGCCATGGATGAACCTGTATTTCAAGATCAAGCCCCTGCTGAAGAGTGCTGAGACTGAGAAGGAGCTGCAGAATATGAAGGAGAACTATGAAAAGATGCAGTCAGACCTGGCTGCTGCTTTGGCCAAGAAGAAGGAACTGGAGGAGAAAATGGTCTCCTTGCTCCAGGAGAAGAATGACTTGCAGCTCCAAGTGGCTGCTGTAAGTAGGCAGATTTCTTTAATCTGATTTATTCATGTTCATATTTGAGGAATTAATCACATAGTTGCTGTTTTAAACTACAGACTTAACTAACATTAAGAGTGGAGTTACATATGTGGTGAACACTAAATTTGTGTAAACATCAGCCATTTGATTTCAAATTATGGATTCTGACGTTGTTAAAGAACTATTTATGTAAAAAAAGTCCATCAAAATATATTTACACATCATCTATCATAGGAAGTTGAGAATCTCTCAGATGCTGAGGAAAGGTGTGAAGGGCTGATTAAGAGCAAGATCCAGCTTGAGGCCAAACTCAAGGAGACAACCGAGAGACTAGAGGATGAAGAGGAAATCAATGCTGAGCTGACTGCCAAAAAGAGGAAACTGGAGGATGAATGCTCTGAGCTGAAGAAAGACATTGATGACTTAGAGCTCACCTTGGCTAAAGTGGAGAAAGAGAAACATGCCACTGAAAACAAGGTTCACATCACTGAGACACCAATCCACAGAATTTATTAAATCTACAAGCCTATACTTCAATTAAAATTGGGTATTTCAACCCCTTTAGGTGAAAAACCTGACAGAGGAGATGGCAACTCAGGATGAGGCCATTGCCAAGCTCACCAAGGAGAAGAAAGCCCTCCAAGAGGCCCATCAGCAAACACTGGATGATCTCCAGGCAGAGGAAGACAAAGTCAACACTCTGACCAAGGCCAAGACAAAGCTGGAACAGCAAGTGGACGATGTAAGAAAACTGTTTATTTGTCTTCCTCCTTAGGCCTTAACCTAATGATGCAGTATTTGTATTGATCGATTACTGTGTGTGAATGTACCGACTATGCAATAGCTTGAGGGTTCATTGGAGCAAGAGAAGAAACTCCGTATGGACCTTGAGAGAGCCAAGAGAAAGCTTGAAGGAGATCTGAAACTGGCTCAGGAATCCATCATGGATCTGGAAAATGACAAGCAGCAATCTGATGAAAAGATCAAGAAGTAATTTCAATTTTTTTCTTTATTTGGCTACTGTTCCACAAAGTGTCCAAAAATTATATCTCTTATTTTTTCTTGAAAACCAGGAAGGACTTTGAAATCAGCCAGCTTCTCAGCAAGATTGAGGATGAACAGTCCCTTGGAGCTCAGCTTCAAAAGAAGATCAAGGAACTCCAGGTACAAAAGATTAACCATAATAGCATTTGGAAGATTTTTTATTTTCCATATTGATCTTGAGTGATTACTTCAATGCATTTGAATTCTAGGCTCGCATTGAGGAGCTGGAAGAGGAGATTGAGGCTGAGAGGGCTGCTAGGGCTAAGGTAGAGAAGCAGAGAGCTGACCTTTCCAGGGAACTTGAGGAGATCAGCGAGAGGCTTGAGGAGGCTGGTGGAGCCACAGCAGCTCAGATTGAGATGAACAAGAAGCGTGAGGCTGAATTCCAGAAGCTGCGTCGTGACCTTGAAGAGTCCACCCTGCAGCATGAAGCTACCGCTGCAGCTCTCCGCAAGAAGCAGGCCGACAGCGTTGCTGAGCTGGGAGAGCAGATCGATAATCTTCAGCGCGTCAAGCAGAAGCTGGAGAAGGAGAAGAGTGAGTACAAGATGGAGATTGATGACCTGTCCAGCAACATGGAGGCTGTTGCCAAAGCCAAGGTGAGTGGATACTTCATGCTTTACAATGCTCAGCAATATGAACTGCGACTCAGAAGCACCTTTTACATACATTTCTGATGGTTTCAGGGCAACTTGGAGAAAATGTGCAGAACTCTTGAGGACCAACTTAGTGAAATCAAATCTAAAAATGATGAGAATGTCCGCCAGCTGAATGACATTAATGCACAGAAAGCAAGACTCCAGACAGAGAATGGTAATTCACCTGGACTTAAACCAGAGTTTTACATTGATTAAAAATGATCAGAAATAATGTATTTATGACTTTCACAGGTGAATTTGCTCGCCAGCTTGAGGAGAAAGAAGCTCTTGTTTCTCAGCTGACAAGAGGCAAGCAGGCTTTCACTCAGCAGATTGAGGAGCTCAAGAGACACATTGAGGAGGAAGTGAAGGTAGAAAAGCCTGTTTATATTTTCTTTAGCCATATATGACGAGGTCAGTACTAGACAAATCATTGTACTATCAAATTTGTGCTTTCCAGGCCAAGAATGCCCTGGCCCATGCTGTTCAATCAGCCCGCCATGACTGCGATCTGCTCAGAGAGCAGTTTGAGGAGGAGCAGGAGGCCAAGGCTGAGCTGCAGAGAGGCATGTCTAAGGCCAACAGTGAGGTGGCTCAGTGGAGGTCCAAATATGAGACTGATGCCATCCAGCGCACTGAGGAGCTGGAGGAGGCCAAGTCAGTCATAATGAATGTCTCAGTTTAATTATGTGTACATTTTATTATACATTTCTACCAATTAAAACATCTATGCACTACAGGAAAAAGCTTGCCCAGCGCTTGCAGGAGGCTGAGGAATCCATTGAGGCTGTGAACTCTAAGTGTGCCTCTTTGGAGAAGACCAAGCAGAGGCTCCAAGGTGAGGTGGAAGACCTCATGACAGATGTGGAGAGAGCTAATTCTCTGGCTGCCAACCTTGACAAGAAGCAGAGAAACTTTGACAAGGTACAATAATTTTACAACAACCAAAAGTCTGATTACTTCAGATAAAAACATATTTTTAATTAATCTTCACATTTCAGGTCCTGGCAGAATGGAAGCAGAAGTATGAAGAGAGCCAGGCTGAGCTAGAAGGAGCCCAAAAGGAGGCCCGCTCCTTGAGCACTGAGCTGTTCAAGATGAAGAACTCCTATGAAGAGGCTCTGGACCAACTGGAGACCATGAAGAGAGAGAACAAGAACCTGCAACGTACGTAATTCCTGATTATTCAAGGAGTTGAGCAACTCCAAAATTACTGAGACACATACTTTTTATGCTTCAACCTCCATTAACTTAATCAATAAAGAATTGATTAAGCTAATGGAGAACTTTTAATTCTGAAATTTCTTCAAGTTTATATTTGGCAGATTTATATTATAGCTTCATTTATTTATTTACTTTTCATTGCAGAGGAGATCTCAGATCTGACTGAACAAATCGGTGAGACTGGTAAGAGCATCCATGAGCTGGAAAAGGCTAAGAAGACTGTGGAGACTGAGAAGTCTGAAATTCAGGCTGCACTTGAAGAAGCTGAGGTAAAACATTTCTCCACAATTGAACAGCAATTTATATCATGCATCTACATATGCATACTCTCCTGCCATTATTTTTCCACCATCTAACCTAGCTATATGACCTTTCAAGGGCACCCTGGAGCATGAAGAGTCTAAGATTCTCCGGGTCCAGCTGGAGCTCAACCAGGTCAAGGGTGAAATTGACAGGAAGCTGGCAGAGAAGGATGAAGAAATGGAGCAGATAAAGAGAAACAGCCAGAGGGTGATTGACTCCATGCAGAGCACTCTGGATGCTGAGGTCAGGAGCAGGAATGATGCCCTGAGAGTCAAGAAGAAGATGGAGGGAGACCTGAACGAGATGGAGATCCAGCTGAGCCACGCCAACAGGCAGGCTGCCGAGGCCCAGAAACAACTGAGGAATGTCCAGGGACAACTCAAGGTGAGTTTGGTGTTAAACAAAAATTAGGACTTTTAGAGGAAAACCATTATGACATCCAAATTTATATTGCTGTTAGGATGCCCAACTGCACCTGGATGATGCTGTCAGAGGACAGGAGGACATGAAGGAACAGGTGGCCATGGTGGAGCGCAGGAATGGTCTGATGGTAGCTGAGATTGAGGAGCTGAGAGCCGCTCTGGAGCAGACAGAGAGATCACGTAAAGTGGCCGAGCAGGAGTTGGTTGATGCCAGTGAGCGTGTTGGACTGCTGCACTCTCAGGTTGGGTTTTAGTTATTCACAAGAAACCAGGGCTTTTAAAGTCATGTCAACCACCCTTCTAAATTGTATCATTCTGATTAACTTTCAGAACACCAGCCTTCTGAACACCAAGAAGAAGCTGGAAAGTGATCTGGTCCAGGTTCAGGGTGAGGTGGACGATGCAGTTCAGGAAGCCAGAAATGCTGAAGAGAAGGCCAAAAAGGCTATTACTGATGTCAGTCTAAATATCAAAAATAATCAAATTGCAACCCCTTTTTATTAACTGGCTTTAATCCGAAACCGGTGACAAACCATTTCTTCAGGCTGCCATGATGGCCGAGGAACTGAAGAAGGAGCAGGACACCAGTGCTCATCTGGAGAGGATGAAGAAGAACCTCGAGGTCACAGTCAAGGACCTGCAGCACCGCCTGGATGAGGCTGAGAACCTCGCCATGAAGGGTGGCAAGAAGCAGCTCCAGAAACTGGAGCAGAGGGTATGACATTTTTTTTCTGTAATGCACATAGTGTAATTGTGATATATAATTATAGTAATATTGAATTGTGTCCTTTTTCAACATCTTTAAACAGGTTCGTGAACTGGAAACTGAAGTTGAAGGTGAGCAGAGACGTGGAGCCGATGCTGTTAAAGGAGTCCGCAAATATGAGAGGAGAGTTAAGGAGCTGACCTACCAGGTGACTATTCTGTTCTGTGTTTTCTAAACACTTACTAAGTACCTCTAATGCCAAATAGTGTTACTATTTCCCTGTATATTATTTGTCTTGTTTACAATAAGTCTTCACAAACATTTGGTTTGTCTCTATAGACTGAGGAGGACAAAAAGAATCTGGCAAGACTTCAGGACCTAGTGGACAAGCTGCAGCTCAAAGTGAAAGCCTACAAGAGACAGGCTGAGGAGGCGGTAAGTGGTCGTCTATCATCAAACAAATAATGTCCCCTTTAAGGTAGAACATTGCAAAGCATTCAGTTTACATTTATGTCAACTAAATAATTGTAATCTCAAAACTCTCAGGAGGAACAAGCCAACACCCACATGTCCAGGCTCAGGAAGGTCCAGCATGAGATGGAGGAAGCTCAGGAGCGTGCTGACATCGCTGAATCTCAGGTCAACAAGCTTAGAGCCAAGAGCCGTGATGCTGGAAAGGTAACATTTTCCCTCCCATCTCCCTTCTAAATATACTACAAAACCTATTGCAATGTAGAATTATTTCTTTCATACATACAATCAAATCAGTATGCGTTAAACTATGCATGACAATCAATATGTGTCAGTATGTAAGTGAAACTTCATGCTTTTTCTTTATGACAAGCTCCATCAGCTCTTCAAACCATTTAAGGTCAATTTTTCCGTCCCTCTTTTCCAGAGCGATGCTGCTGAATAAGAGACCAGACCTTCATGAAGCTTTTCAACAGAGTTCATAAAATATGAGCCAACTGTTGAATTCTTTTTCCACTGTAATACTTAAATAAAACCTAAGCACTATCATATTGTGTATTGGAGTGTGTTTTCTTAACATAGAAAATTAACATCAGATGAATACTAAAAATGTTTTTTCTCAGGAGTAACTGGTTCAAAAAGTATTTTTGTTTACTCATTTTATTGCTAGACAGGAAGTCTATGAAACAGTACTGTAATTAAGCAAAACTAAACAGCCATGGTTGAAGATAACACATTTGCTTTTTGCAAGACTCCTATGAAACTTTTATTTTTATGTACAAACAAAAGAAAATTACTTCAAACTATCCCCACTTGTCAGATTGTGTCTGTTTAAGTTTTAGAAGAACTCAAATTTACATAATTGCAGCATAACGTTTAGTGGAATGATCATACTAAATGAAGGATTAGTACAACTTAGTTTATTTCTACTTTGTAAAACAACATGATTTTTGGTAAAACAAATTTTAAACTGTCAGCCACTGAATCTCAAATTTAGTGAAAAATATTAATGCATTGTTAAAAATAATGAATGAAAAAAAACGCAAATAATAGATAAAGCAAATGGCTCAAGGAATAGCTGTAGAGTGTGTCCTCATCAATGCTGTTGTGTGTGCATGTGTCTGTGTGTATTTATGATGGAAAGCACTTTGAAACGTTCTGTTGCTAGAAGGTGAAATACAAGTACATTTTAATTTGATTTTATTTTGATTTGCTGTCTAAAGTGCAATTGCCAACCTTGAGACCCTTGTTGCACATCTTGCAGTTACCAATCCAAATTTATAGATGCAAGGGTTTTAGTGCTTATTTACATCTCTAGACATTTCTGTTAGGAGCACAATCTAGTTTCTAGAATTAAAAGAGAATTTATAAATTATAGAAGCTTATAAGGAATGGAGCATTTTAAGCTGAACAACAAGAGTTGCACGAGGTATCTCACTGGAGGCAACATCACAGACTTCTGGAGGCTCCAAAGTGGATTCACTCTGACATGTGATCTTGGCTTTTGCATGCCTTTCCACTTTTGTCCATGTAGTCCTTCCCTATGGGGAAAAATGTTAAGTCAACAAATTCAAAATCTTTACCAATTTTGAAAGGTTTATTTACACATTAACTGCCATAAAAAAATAAGTTACTAATCAAAAGAATCTTAAATGGTTTATTCCACAGTTAAAAAAATATTTCTGAATATGTTCAGTTTCTAAGTACTGTACAAAAAAATCATAACAAATGGATGCTATGATGCAAAGAATTCTCACCTATAATTCTCCTGGCTTTGACAAAATTACAAGTTTGACAGCAGCATCTTTTCTGGAAAGTGTTTCTCTCTGAAGGTGTTTTAACAACCTGATGCAATGTGGTCAGAGGAATTAAGAGCAAGATTTTTTACATGTGTGTAACAAGGTGCACAATGAGGAACATTAAAATGCATGTGTTCAGCTAAGAAATCGAGATTAATAAAACTCAAATAAACTCAAATAGTTTCTTGCTTTTGGTAAGTACAATCAAATGCCTGTTTATTGCTAGGAATTACAATAATATCTTGTGATCCCAATTTGAAATGGTGAATTTTATGTTACTTACTATCTAATTCAAACAGTCAAAAGCTCATAAAAGATTTGCTTACTACCCTCTTTGGATATATCATTATGATTTGCCCTCAGGTGTAATATTAGTCACACTTTTTCAATGCAAAAAAGAAAAACCTAGAAAGAAATGTTGAAGCATTTCTTTCCATTGCTTGTTATTCATGTTAATAACTGAGTCAGCATTTTTTCTCAATTTTCTCTTCCAGGACTCCCTAACCACTAATGGAAATAGCTGTGTGTGAAATTAGAACTAGATATCTGAGGCATTCGCACCCTCCAACCATATACCAGGGACATTCTGACGTCTCTGACTACATGAGACCCAGCACTGGCTATGATATTAAAATCAAATGGAGACAAGTGCACATCATAAAGTGTGTGAACTGAAATCTGAGCCTAAATAAATCATGGCATTTAATGGGCAAAACACTTTACAAATCATGCAGTGCACTCCTGTTATGTTGCATTGTAAATACTGTGAACATAAAAGACCTTGTAAATATTTATGATACAATTACAGACCCAATGTTTACAATTTGGACATTTTCACAAATGTCCAAATTTGTAAAATTCTAGTGGTCAATTTTTTTTAAGCTTTTGTAATCTAGGACTTGTTTTTTAAGCTATGAATAAAAATCTATATGTAAAGGTGCTTTTAAGTGTTAGTGTGAATGCTGCACACATTATTAATTTAACTGAATTTACTAATATTTATTTTTATATAAATAAAAGAAAAGAACTGATTATTTTTTTATTTTTGTACCAATAGAAAAACATTAAACCATTGCACATGAAGATTATGGCTATCCCTACAAACAACATAGGGACATCACTGCCAAATGAAGAGGCGAGGAGTATTTTGCACTTTACCAAACTGAGCAAGCCATTTGTGCTGAGCAGACACACTTGAGCATATATAAGCAACCGCTCTAGATGCCTGAGCCAACTGGCAGGCATCTGACTCAGGTGAGTACAGTTAATAATGTATAATGTATATTTTCATTTTTTTCCAGGTTTACAAAGTTTTTGTTAAATATATTGGAAAACACTAGAGCAATGTTTAACAATGTAAATAATGTACATGTTAGCCAGTAAAAAAAAACAATTTAATTTGGGTTGTTTTCCATATTCATAGCATCTTTGAGTTTACACAAGACATCTGAAGTTTCACTCAGGATTCTGTGGTAAGGTAAGTAGATCCCATCAAAAGAGGCATTCTTAAAAAATCTGTTCAAAATCACACCCAAACACAATATCACCTAAAAGATTAAAAGAAACTAATGAAAGAACTTATGTAAACTTTTCAGGCTTCACCAAAGTGCCACCATGAGCACAGACGCAGAGATGGAGGCCTATGGCCCGGCGGCCATTTACCTCCGGAAATCAGAAAGAGAGGATTGAAGCTCAGACTGCTCCTTTTGATGCCAAATCTGCCTATTTTGTGGTGGATGAAGCTGAGCTGTATGTCAAGTGTAAACTCATCAAGAAGGAGGGTGGCAAAGCCACAGTCGAGACGGACGGAGGAAAGGTGAGAAGTTTTAATTCACTAGATATTATTTTTGTTTAACATTTGTTGCCACCTTCTTATAAGATTCAAGCAAAACAACATTACTTTTATTTTAGACTGTAACAGTCAAGGAGGACGATATCCATCCCAGGAATCCTCCAAAGTTTGACAAAATTGAGGACATGGCCATGATGACCCACCTCAACGAGCCTTGTGTGTTGTATAACCTCAAAGATCGTTTTGCATCCTGGATGATCTACGTGAGTTTGTTTTCGCACCAAGGTTAATGATAACATTTAAATATCTCTCTGCAACGCTTGGTAAATAATTGTTTGCATCTTCTACTACAACAGACCTACTCCGGGTTGTTCTGTGTAGTCGTGAATCCCTACAAGTGGCTGCCTGTGTATGATGCTGTTGTTGTAGCAGGATACAGAGGCAAGAAGAGGATTGAGGCTCCACCTCACATCTTCTCCATCTCTGACAATGCCTATCAGTTCATGCTCACAGGTAAATCAAAGACTAAACTGTTGTCCCAAAAGAAATGGAAAGAAAGAACATATTCACGTTGACATGAACTTAATGCAGCTACTAAAGTATTATGGTGTACATTGCAGATCGTGAGAACCAGTCTATCCTGATTACGTGAGTATTGCACAAACTCAATTGGTCATTCTTACACAAAATGTACAAATATGACGCTGATAAATCAAAATGCGTCTCTTGTACCTCAGCGGAGAATCCGGTGCTGGCAAGACTGTCAACACCAAGCGTGTCATCCAGTACTTTGCAACAATTGCAGCTCTTAGTGGCAAAAAGGAGCAAGCACAGCAAGCCACTGGAAAAATTCAGGTGATTATGCATTTTAAGAAAAAACAAGTTTTCACTGTGTATACTTAGGTGCATACTGCAAAAATATTCACAACTGTCAATGTGCAGGGCTCCCTTGAGGACCAAATTGTTGCTGCTAACCCTCTGCTAGAGGCTTATGGTAATGCCAAGACTGTGAGGAATGACAACTCTTCCCGTTTTGTAAGTTAAGACAATGCTTAAATGTTCATTGATAGTTAATGCTTGAATTTAAGAGTATAACAAAATATTAATTTTGCTTAGGGTAAGTTCATCAGGATCCACTTTGGTACAAGTGGAAAGCTGGCCTCAGCTGATATTGAAACATGTAAGTAAAACATATGATGTAATCAGTATTATCTATTATTAATTTATAATATGTACCATGACTTTCTTATCAAAGAGCATACTAATATTCATATAATTCTTAGATCTGCTGGAGAAGTCCCGTGTCACCTTCCAGCTGTCTGCTGAGAGGAGCTACCATATCTTCTATCAGCTTATGACAGGCCACAAGCCTGAGCTCATTGGTAAATGATCAAATACTTTAAATTTGAATGTAGAAAAGTGCAAATAATAAGACAAAGAAGCTACAATTATTTGTTTCTATTGTTTCAGATGCTCTGCTTATCACCACTAACCCCTATGACTTCCCAATGATCAGCATGGGTGAAATCACTGTCAAGAGTATCAATGATGTGGAGGAGTTCATCGCTACAGATGTAAAAGAATATTTACGTGTTTTTAAAAAGAATTCTCTCAAAACGTGTGTTTAGTGTACTTAAAACTTCTTTCTCTACACAGACTGCTATTGATATCTTGGGCTTCAATGCTGATGAGAAGTTTAACATCTACAAGCTCACTGGTGCTGTGATGCATCATGGCAACATGAAGTTCAAGCAGAAGCAACGTGAGGAGCAGGCTGAACCAGACGGCACTGAGGGTAATTTATAAGATATCACCAATATCATTCTGTAGAGACACAAAAATTGTATAAAATAGGTTAAAGTGTGTTTTGTTTCTTTCCAAAAGTGGCTGATAAAATTGCCTACCTCCTGGGTCTGAACTCAGCTGATATGCTGAAGGCTCTGTGCTACCCAAGGGTCAAAGTCGGAAATGAGATGGTCACCAAAGGTCAGACCGTCCCACAGGTGATTTATACCAGTTGTGATGTTAAGCAATGTTTATTTGTTTAATACATAAAACTGACAAATATTCTTCTAGGTCAACAACGCTGTCAGCGCTCTGTGCAAGTCTGTCTATGAAAAAATGTTCTTGTGGATGGTCATCCGTATCAATGAAATGCTGGACACAAAGCAGGCGAGAGCCTTCTTCATTGGAGTCTTGGACATTGCTGGCTTTGAGATCTTTGATGTGAGTGAAGAAAAACTCTAAAATATCTAACGAAACAGAGTTGACTTCCAATTAGGTTAAAAAACATTCTCACTAATTACAGTACAACAGCTTGGAGCAGCTCTGCATCAACTTCACCAATGAGAAACTGCAACAGTTTTTCAACCACCACATGTTTGTCCTGGAGCAAGAGGAGTACAAGAAGGAAGGCATTGATTGGGAGTTCATTGACTTTGGTATGGACTTGGCTGCTTGCATTGAGCTTATTGAGAAGGTAAGTCGCTGTTCTAAAAATATTCTCATTCAAATACTGATCTAACTTTCTTTTAACTTGCATTCAACCTGCACTCAAATTGATCTCGCATTTGTTCACAGCCATTGGGGATCTTCTCCATCCTTGAAGAGGAGTGCATGTTCCCCAAAGCCTCTGATACAACTTTCAAGAACAAGCTGATTGATCAGCATCTTGGCAAGAACAGGGCCTTTGAGAAACCCAAGCCTGGAAAGGGCAAAGCTGAGGCTCACTTCTCCCTGGTTCACTATGCTGGTACAGTGGACTACAACATCACTGGCTGGCTGGACGAGAACAAGGACCCACTGAACGAGTCAGTGGTTCAGCTGTACCAGAAGTCTGGAAACAAGTTGCTGTGCTTCCTGTATGCAGCTCATGCTTCAGCTGAGGGTAAGAACCAGTAAAATGAACAGATAACCCTAAATTGAATAGATTAATTTACCATGTGAGAAAAAGCCTGAAAACACACAGTGTGAGATGTTCTAAAACTTTCAATCAGTGCCCAAGAAACAAAATGTTTGAAGACTTTTTAAGAGTTCTTTTTATGTCGTGGAACCTAAATTCTACCACTAAGATGACTTTCAAACATAGCTAGAATGAATATGTGATTCAATTGTACTGTTAAGGTAAAGGGAGCTTGACATCAGTTATGATTTATGATTGTTTTCACTGTCATAATTTCAGCTGAGGCTGGTGGTGGTGGCAAGAAGGGTGGCAAGAAGAAGGGTGGTTCCTTCCAGACTGTGTCTGCTCTTTTCAGGGTATGGACATGTTTTGAAGAAATATCAGAACCTAAAAATCTAAAATTACCCATGGATTAATTTTATTTTGCTGATCTACAGGAGAACTTGGGCAAGCTGATGACCAACTTGAGGAGCACTCATCCTCACTTTGTGCGTTGCCCGATTCCCAATGAGTCAAAGACCCCAGGCAAGAAGCTCTTAGAAATTTGACAATAAGTTGACCATAAGAAATTTTACATGATATGGTTTGGAGAAACTGTTGAATTATTTTTCACTAAATATATTACCAACCCTCAGGTCTTATGGAGAACTTCTTGGTCATCCACCAGCTGAGGTGTAATGGTGTGCTGGAGGGCATCAGAATCTGCAGAAAGGGCTTCCCCAGCAGAATCCTCTATGGTGACTTCAAGCAGAGGTGGCTGCTCTTGTCTTTCTGAATGTACAAAGACATTTTCAAAATATTTTCAGATGTGAAGATAGAAAAAGGCAACATCCAAATTTTCTCTCACAGATACAAAGTATTGAATGCCAGTGTTATCCCGGAGGGACAGTTCATTGACAACAAGAAGGCTTCAGAGAAGCTGCTGGGCTCCATTGATGTGGACCACACTCAGTACAAGTTTGGACACACTAAGGTATGTTGGAACAAGACAGTCAATTCCATATCTAGAAACAATTCTTTTGTTTCCTTTGTGTTCTGACTTGTAAAGGTTTTGCTAATATAGGTGTTCTTCAAAGCTGGTCTTCTGGGTACTCTTGAGGAGATGAGAGATGAGAAACTGGCTTCATTGGTTAGCATGACTCAGGCTCTCTGCAGAGGATATGTCATGAGGAAGGAGTTTGTGAAGATGATGGAGAGGAGGGAAAATAGAATACAAACACTAAAAATATGAATACATTCCTCTGTATTCCACCACAAAACACAACAGTTCACACAACCTGTTCCTCATAAAACTCAAACCTTTACATCAGAGTACTTATTGCAACATGTTTGTATTGGAACATGTTTATTTTGTGTTAACAAAATAATTCTGTTTTCAGAGATGCCATCTATACAATTCAATACAATGTCCGTTCCTTCATGAATGTGAAGAACTGGCCATGGATGAACCTGTATTTCAAGATCAAGCCCCTGCTGAAGAGTGCTGAGACTGAGAAGGAGCTGCAGAATATGAAGGAGAACTATGAAAAGATGCAGTCAGACCTGGCTGCTGCTTTGGCCAAGAAGAAGGAACTGGAGGAGAAAATGGTCTCCTTGCTCCAGGAGAAGAATGACTTGCAGCTCCAAGTGGCTGCTGTAAGTTGGCAGATGTCTTTTCACATAGTTGCTGTATTAAACTACAGACTTAACTAACATTAAGAGTGGAGTTACATATGTGGTGAACACTAAATTTGTGTAAACATCAGCCATTTGATTTCACATTATGGATTCTGACGTTGTTAAAGAACTATTTATGTAAAAAGAGTCCATCAAAATATATTTACACATCATCTATCATAGGAAGTTGAGAATCTCTCAGATGCTGAGGAAAGGTGTGAAGGGCTGATTAAGAGCAAGATCCAGCTTGAGGCCAAACTCAAGGAGACAACCGAGAGACTGGAGGATGAAGAGGAAATCAATGCTGAGCTGACTGCCAAAAAGAGGAAACTGGAGGATGAATGTTCTGAGCTGAAGAAAGACATTGATGACTTAGAGCTCACCTTGGGTAAAGTGGAGAAAGAGAAACATGCCACTGAAAACAAGGTTCACATCACTGAGAAACCAATCCACAGAATTTATGAAATCTACAAGCCTATACTTCAATTAAAATTGGGTATTTCAACCCCTTTAGGTGAAAAACCTGACAGAGGAGATGGCAACTCAGGATGAGGCCATTGCCAAGCTCACCAAGGAGAAGAAAGCCCTCCAAGAGGCCCATCAGCAAACACTGGATTATCTCCAGGCAGAGGAAGACAAAGTCAACACTCTGACCAAGGCCAAGACAAAGCTGGAACAGCAAGTGGACGATGTAAGAAAACTGTTTATTTGTCTTCCTCCTTAGGCCTTAACCTAATGATGCAGTATTTGTATTGATTGATTACTGTGTGTGAATGTACCGACTATGCAATAGCTTGAGGGTTCATTGGAGCAAGAGAAGAAACTCCGTATGGACCTTGAGAGAGCCAAGAGAAAGCTTGAAGGAGATCTGAAACTGGCTCAGGAGTCCATCATGGATCTGGAAAATGACAAGCAGCAAGCTGACGAGAAAATCAAGAAGTAACTTCAATTTTTTCTTTATTTAGCTACTATACCATAAAGTGCCCAAAAATTATATCTCTTATTTTTTCTTGAAAACCAGGAAGGACTTTGAAATCAGCCAGCTTCTCAGCAAGATTGAGGATGAACAGTCCCTTGGAGCTCAGCTTCAGAAGAAGATCAAGGAACTCCAGGTACAAAAGATTAACCATAATAGCATTTGGAAGAATTTTTTATTTTCCATATTGATCTTGGTTGATTAC
Organism: Gambusia affinis; assembly: GCF_019740435.1. Taxonomy (NCBI): domain Eukaryota; kingdom Metazoa; phylum Chordata; class Actinopteri; order Cyprinodontiformes; family Poeciliidae; genus Gambusia; species Gambusia affinis. The sequence continues at coordinate 19,884,853 of NC_057886.1, forward strand.
TTCAATGCATTTGAATTCTAGGCTCGCATTGAGGAGCTGGAAGAGGAGATTGAGGCTGAGAGGGCTGCTAGGGCTAAGGTAGAGAAGCAGAGAGCTGACCTTTCCAGGGAGCTTGAGGAGATCAGCGAGAGGCTTGAGGAGGCTGGTGGAGCCACAGCAGCTCAGATTGAGATGAACAAGAAGCGTGAGGCTGAATTCCAGAAGCTGCGTCGTGACCTTGAAGAGTCCACCCTGCAGCATGAATCCACTGCAGCAGCTCTCCGCAAGAAGCAGGCCGACAGTGTTGCTGAACTGGGAGAGCAGATCGATAATCTTCAGCGCGTCAAGCAGAAGTTGGAGAAGGAGAAGAGTGAGTACAAGATGGAGATTGATGACCTGTCCAGCAACATGGAGGCTGTTGCCAAAGCCAAGGTGAGTGGATACTTCATGTTTTACAATGCTCAGCCATATGAACTGCGACTCAGACGCACCTTTTACATACATTTCTGATGGTTTCAGGGCAACTTGGAGAAAATGTGCAGAACTCTTGAGGACCAACTTAGTGAAATCAAATCTAAAAATGATGAGAATGTCCGCCAGCTGAATGACATTAATGCACAGAAAGCAAGACTCCAGACAGAGAATGGTAATTCACCTGGACTTAAACCAGAGTTTTACATTGATTAAAAATTTTCAGAAATAATGTATTTATGACTTTCACAGGTGAGTTTTCTCGCCAGCTTGAGGAGAAAGAAGCTCTTGTTTCTCAGCTGACAAGAGGCAAGCAGGCTTTCACTCAGCAGATTGAGGAGCTCAAGAGACACATTGAGGAGGAAGTGAAGGTAGAAAAGCCTGCTTATATTTTCTTTAGCCATATATGACGAGGTCAGTACTAGACAAATCATTGTACTATCAAATTTGTGCTTTCCAGGCCAAGAATGCCCTGGCCCATGCTGTTCAATCAGCCCGCCATGACTGTGATCTGCTCAGAGAGCAGTTTGAGGAGGAGCAGGAGGCCAAGGCTGAGCAGCAGAGAGGCATGTCTAAGGCCAACAGTGAGGTGGCTCAGTGGAGGTCCAAATATGAGACTGATGCCATCCAGCGCACTGAGGAGCTGGAGGAGGCCAAGTGAGTCATATTGAATGTCTCAGTTTAATTATGTGTAACTTTTGTCATGCATTCTTACCAACAACACACCTTTTTAATCCAGGAAAAAGCTTGCCCAGCGCTTGCAGGAGGCTGAGGAATCCATTGAGGCTGTGAACTCCAAGTGTGCCTCTTTGGAGAAGACTAAGCAGAGGCTCCAAAGTGAGGTGGAAGACCTCATGACAGATGTGGAGAGAGCTAATTCTCTGGCTGCAAACCTTGACAAGAAGCAGAGGAACTTTGACAAGGTAAAGTTCTTGAACCTAAAATTCTCTTTCCCCAAGGTAAGACATGTTATTTCAGCTTCAAAATCAATTATACCATTTATATACATGTAGGTTATTGCTGAGTGGAAGCAGAAGTATGAAGAGAGCCAGGCTGAGCTAGAAGGAGCCCAAAAGGAGGCCCGCTCCCTGAGCACTGAGCTGTTCAAGATGAAGAACTCCTATGAAGAGGCTCTGGACCAACTGGAGACCATGAAGAGAGAGAACAAGAACCTGCAGCGTACGTAATTCCTGATTATTTAAGGAGTGGAGTAACTCCAAAATTACTGAGACACATCCTTTTTATGCTTCAGCCTCCATTGAGAGAATGATTAATTCTGAAATTTATTCAAGTTTATATTTGGTAGATTTATATTATAGCTTCATTTATTTATTTACTTTTCATTGCAGAGGAGATCTCAGATCTGACTGAACAGATCGGTGAGACTGGTAAGAGCATCCATGAGCTGGAGAAGGCTAAGAAGACTGTGGAGACTGAGAAGTCTGAAATTCAGGCTGCACTGGAAGAAGCCGAGGTAAAACATTTCTCCACAATGTTTTACCTGAAATTGCTGTTCAATATAAATTGAACAGCAATTTATATCATGCATCTACATATGCATACTCTCCTGTCATTATTTTTCCACCATCTAACCTAGCTATATGACCTTTCAAGGGCACGCTGGAGCATGAAGAGTCTAAGATTCTCCGGGTCCAGCTGGAGCTCAACCAGGTCAAGAGTGAAATTGACAGGAAGCTGGCAGAGAAGGATGAAGAAATGGAGCAGATCAAGAGAAACAGCCAGAGGGTGATTGACTCCATGCAGAGCACTCTGGATGCTGAGGTCAGGAGCAGGAATGATGCCCTGAGAGTCAAGAAGAAGATGGAGGGAGACCTGAACGAGATGGAGATCCAGCTGAGCCACGCCAACAGGCAGGCTGCCGAGGCCCAGAAACAACTGAGGAATGTCCAGGGACAACTCAAGGTGAGTTTGGTGTTAAACAAAAATTAAGACTTTTAGAGGAAAACCATTATGACATCCAAATTTATATTGCTGTTAGGATGCCCAACTGCACCTGGATGATGCTGTCAGAGGACAAGAGGACATGAAGGAACAGGTGGCCATGGTGGAGCGCTGAAACGGTCTGATGGTAGCTGAGATTGAGGAGCTGAGAGCCGCTCTGGAGCAGACAGAGAGATCACGTAAAGTGGCCGAGCAGGAGTTGGTTGATGCCAGTGAGCGTGTTGGACTGCTGCACTCTCAGGTAGGGATTTATTAATTCACAAAATCTCGAGGCTCTCAATAATAATAATAAAAAAAAAACATTTTACTGAAACTTTCACATCTTGGTTATTTTTCAGAACACCAGCCTTTTGAACAGCAAGAAGAAGCTGGAAAGTGATCTGGTCCAGGTTCAGGGTGAGGTGGACGATGCAGTTCAGGAAGCCAGAAATGCTGAAGAGAAGGCCAAAAATGCTATTGCTGATGTCAGTTTAAAACCTAGAAACTACTGTACAAAGCAGGACTAACTAAGCTGAAACCAAGACTTAAGACATAACATCATTGCAGGCTGCCATGATGGCTGAGGAGCTGAAGAAGGAGCAGGACACCAGTGCTCATCTGGAGAGGATGAAGAAGAACCTCGAGGTCACAGTCAAGGATCTGCAGCACCGCCTGGATGAGGCTGAGAACCTGGCCATGAAGGGTGGCAAGAAGCAGCTCCAGAAACTGGAGCAAAGGGTATGAACTGTAATAGCTTTTAAATATTTCAATTTAAAAAAATTATAAAAACTATATATGGGTCCCATAATGGCTACTATTCTGTACCTAAAATCAAACTTTTGTAAAATGCAAATATTTTATTTCCACAAAATAGGTTCGTGAACTGGAAACTGAAGTTGAAGGCGAGCAGAAACGCGGAGCTGATGCTGTTAAAGGAGTCCGCAAATATGAGAGGAGAGTGAAGGAGCTGACCTACCAGGTATGTAAATTTTTTTTTACTTCCAATTTACCAAATTACCAGTTTTTAAAACAGAAAAAAACATGACTGGCAATCTGCAATGACTGCAGACTGAGGAGGACAAGAAAAACATTACCAGACTTCAGGATCTGGTGGACAAGCTGCAGCTCAAAGTCAAGGCTTACAAGAGACAGGCCGAGGAGGCTGTAAGTAAAATACTTGAACAGCTAATCATTTATTATTGAGCCAAAAATTAATCAATAGTTATTTGTGAAAAATTGTTTATTTGTTGAAAATAGTTTGAAAATCACTTTATTTTATTCTTTAGGAGGAACAAGCCAACACCCACATGTCCAGACTTAGGAAAGTCCAGCATGAGATGGAGGAAGCTCAGGAGCGTGCTGACATCGCTGAGTCTCAGGTCAACAAGCTCAGAGCCAAGAGCCGTGATGCTGGAAAGGTACCTATATGGACAATACTCTTAGTGAATGACACATGAGAACCATTTTAATAATTTACAATATGTCAATATAACGCAGTGAGTGGAATTTGGCTAACAGGACAATATAGCTCAATATGACTTTTCTCAGGACACCTGAAGTAGTATGTACTGTCCACATTTTTATTATAAAGAACTATCCTACATATCAGCATGATTCAGGCAATAAAATCATCAAAACCAACTGAAGGCTCTGCCATGCTAATGTTTTACTTTATGGTATTGCTTATTGAGTCAGTGAATGCCTGGAAAAGTGAGACACTGTTCTGGAATGACAATTGGCTTATTATAATCCAGTAGTCATTGCAGGACTTCAGCTACCACACTTCTAGCTGCTTGTTGGCTTAAGTGCTCTGAGAGTTAAGCAATGTGGAAGTCACTATAATTCAATGGGAATCCCAACTGTGCTCTAAATTTATGACCAGATCTTGTTGCCAACAGACCCCATTCATACAGTGTTGAATGGTTTATTTGAAAAGTAACCTGGCCCACATCAAAGGTCATGTCAGCCACATACAAGTAATGGCCCAAGTGTTGTAAACTGATATGAATACAGTCAATTAAGGCTCATTCTTTTTTCTTTTCTCCTTTCAGTCTGATGCTGCTGAGTAAGAAAAAACATCTGAAGGACCACTCAACAGACTTCATAAAATATGAAAATTCTGTTGTAACATTTGCAAAATAAAGTCTTTTATTCACCTTGCTTTTGTTTTTTGTTTATTTTTAAAACAAGCCTATACTAAATTAAGGCCGAATGAGGAACTTTTGTTCCATCTGTAGAGCTCTTCTTTTTAAAGAATTGATTGCTCTTTTCTTTCAACAGGAGACCACTTCTATAACTTAAGCATTTTGAAGAATGCATTAAAAGGTGCTTAGCAAAATTTAAAATGGCTTGTGAATGTAGCAGGATAAGTATCTCTGCTGTCAATGAAGGCTTGTTTCAACTTCCAGAACATGTTCATGGCACTGCAAGAAGCACAGCAGTAGTCAGTTGCTGGACTCATTTAGATAAACCCTTCAAACTAAGAAGTCATGGATCAGTTTGCCAAGATATTTTAGGCATCGGCTTAAGCCCTCTAAAAGACAACTGTCAAAGAGGGACCATCAAACCATTTGGATTAAAGGCAATTTCTGCCTTAGCCAGTATCATGTAACAGTGGTTGTCCTTTCTTCCAGAACACCATTCTGTGCACATTCAATATGACCCTAATTGAATTACTTTGCTAAGTTGTACAAAACACCAAAGGCCATGAGAAATGTTAGTAGTAAATCTTTGGATAGTCCAATTTATGAAAGCAACACCATTTCTGACATCATACAACTGCATTCATTGCTATAACATGTACTACATATTGTAAAAAAAAAACTACAGATAAGATTATATTAAGGTGAAATAGATTTTGTTTTAACATAGTAACGAGCTGCAGGCTAGGAATTTGTCAGGTCTAAAAGAGGTTTCCCCAGGTTCTCAGTGTTCCTGTCAAAGTGAAATTTAACCCTTTCTTCTCTGGCTCCTCTTCAGAAGACATGTTTCTCATATTTTATTGCAGATTAACACCTTGGTACACAAGCTCATTCGTAAAAATATCATGTGAAGAAGGTTACTCAGAACCATCTGTTTATTCCCATCTGCACTTTAAAAAACAGATGCTTGTTTCTTAACCTCCACTAATCACGATTAAAATAATATTAATTTAACAAGGACATAAGACTTAAAAAAACCTAAACAACCTATTTTTTAAACTTTTGGCAAACATTTTATTAAATACCATATGGAACATATACTTTCTGATACAAAAAAAGGATTTTTATTTACTTTTTTGTTATAGCAGATCTATTTCTATCATGGCCCAGCTACGTATTGAGATGGCATTGATGACATTTTCAGATAATTAGTTAAAAATACTATATTACAAAAGACAAATTTACTTCAGTCTATCCTAAATGCACATTAAAGTAAGTACAAAAGAGTGGTTTCTTTTTCTGAATCATGAACGATGCTGCCAGTACACAACTGCAGCATCTTAAAATTGTTGTGTACTGGCACAACTCTTATTTTGGATGTCAGCCCAACCTAGAAGGCAACTGTTCTTCCTCTCCATTCCAAGATGATACATTATCCTTCCTCAACTTGTATGGAATGCTTTCCAGGCCTATTTTATTTCAGACAGCTGAAAGATTTACATCCACTGCAACTGTATAGCTGTGACATTTGAATGGTCCCCTAAAATCTCAACCTGGATAGTGGTACATTAAATTTGCTATTTATCCTCACTGAAAAGGATTAAATCAGATAGACTTATGATTGAGACATTTAGGTGACAGTGTGTTAATGAAACACCCTAAATCCATTCATCCATTTTCCAAATCTGCTTTGTCCTGTCACAGTCACAGGGCGGGTGCACCCATAGCAACTGTCATCAGGTGACAGGTCAAAATAGTATCAAAGAAGACACAAATCTATCAATACACACTTTCACATTTAAGATTAATGGAGTCTCTACTCAACCTAATGTGGATGTTTTTGGATAGAGTGGAAAAGAGAGTATGCAAAGAAAACTAATGCTGGAAAACTCCATTCAGAAAACCATGGAGGCCTGAAACAATGGACGGTTTATCACTGAGATAACAGGATGAATGAAAAACATGAATTGTAGCCCTATTTTCTATTGAATAAATGCATTGACATATTAGATTATTACATTCCAATAATTGTGCTGAAGATATATTAATAGAACTTTTTTCACTTTTGAAAAATGATGTCTTGGCTAACTTTTTTCTAAGTCCTAAATAAAACGTCTTAAAACACATGCTGCAATGACCATCTGACATATGTGAACTTTTAACAATGAATAATAACAATTAACAACAAACACACTACAAGTGAAAATCTTACATCTATGAAGATATAAGATTTTCACAGGACTGTGTCCTCCAGACTGAATAAACCTGCTAGTCTTGCTAAAAAGCAAGTGACATTAAAAAATATTCAACATTGTGATCACTCAGCTTAATGAGTGATCTTGTGTAATACAAAAAAATAAAAAATAAAAAAAAAGAACACACAAATCCTTAAACATCTATTTTCTCACTTTTGTCAATAGGCCCTCTCCACTTCTGCCAACCATTACCAAATGTATAATGTGAAACCTATGCTGTGGAGGTATATGCAAAGGTTGGACAAAATCCCATCAACTATTTCTATCTCAACTGTTGGAAACTCTTTCTAAGAAACTTTTCCCCCAACCACATAAAGTAACACAGACATGTAGCAATACTACATAGCATTTCTTAGAAAACGCTATGTAGTTAAATTTGTTTAATTTCATTTCAAAAGAACAAGAAGGAATAAGTTAGGAGGAAACGTGGTAGCATCTGTAAATTCTCTGTTAAGTTAACATAGGATACTAGGTGTTCAAACCGTAAAGCCTCCATTCCAGACAGGTGGAGGATATATATTTTCATTTTACAAAGATTCTTTGAATTTTTGTCAGCAACAAATATTTCCGTTTTGATGTATAATTGTAAAAAAAAAGCAAAGAGACAGAGAATCCCCCATAGACTCTCTGGAATGATGCCAACTAGCATGCCATCAACACAGTGTTGCTCACCTTTTTCAACGGGACAGGGGGGAGGAGTTATGGTGATATGGGATGTTAGGTCTGCTGCTGACTGGCTCATCTGTTAAGTTGGTAAAAGTTACAGGGACAAGTTAAGTATATGAATATATTGGTAAATATCTTTATTCCCACTGATTAAATGGTGGTGAAATATAGGCTAACAGGTAACTAAGATTTTAGCTTGGCTAGCTAACAGCTTTGTTGTCTTTTAGCAAACTAAGCTAAAAGATTGTTTATCACTCACTACAGTCTACCAACCTGTCTTGGAGAAAAGGTGTTTTACAAATTAGCCCCCCTTCGTTTCAGTCTTCTATTTTTTCTCTTTACTTTTTCAAAAACTTGACTTCTCTTGGTCACAGTTGTAGACTGCTGCTGAATGCCGTTAGATTCAAGAGGGCTAAGCAGGAACAAACCAAATCATGAAGATATGTTCAGTAAATATGGATGTTTGCTTCTTGGTCTGAGAGTGGTATCCTTTAATTTTTACTGCCAAAAATTGTTTGGTTTACTGTAAGAATTATCTGACCTGTAATAACAAACATGTAAAAAGTCTCATATCTATATAAACGGTTTTCCTTTTTTGCGAGGACCCCCTTTCGATCAGGTGCCCTTGGAATTTTCCAAATATTTCCCCCGGCTTGCGCTTTAATGGGTGAACAGTAAATGTAGTTACTAAGCGCTGTGTGAGCTTCTGAACTTGATAAAGCGCTATACAAGTACAGATCAATACATTAAAAATTTGGTCCATCAAAATTATAATCTAAGTAAAACTCGCTAAAATATTTTCATTATTTTCCCGGAAATATAATCACAAATAATTTCTTTTGCACTACTGGCTGTGGCAAATTTTTTATTTATTTCAGACAACCAAAATATACCAAGCTTATTTTTCACAACTTTTAATTTATTTTATTTTATTTAGTTATTTAACTTTCAACAAATGGTTCAACATGTCACAACCGTTTTTATTCTTTTAATATACAGAAAAGGAAAATTTACTTGTTTACAGTGAAAACATGGCAGAAAAACAATGATTTCTACACTACACTTCAAAAGACAAGCTAAAGCAAACATATACATATGATAATTACATCTCATAAAATCAGTATTTTTTTTTAAGAAAAATGTTTTAATGGCTCTAGTGGCCTTTATTTGATAGTGAATTGACAGTAATAGAGGTAATGAGAGAAGGGGGAAGTCATGTAGCAAAGGTCACCAGGCCGGGAATCGAACCTGAAACAGCCATGCCAAGAACTAAGGCCCCCATATGTGGGTTGTGCTTAACCTCTGCACCATCACAGCACCCCTAAAATCAATAATTTAACAGGGGGATATAAATTATTTGACTATTTAAAGACAAAGAAAACAAAAACTACATTCTAGTGGGTGCTGTAGTGGCGCAGGGGCAAAGCATGACCCACGTATAGAGGCCTTAATCCTCATGGCGGTAGTCGCAGGTTGGATTCGCAGACGGGTGACATTTGCCACATGTCTTCCCTCTCTCTTGTTACCCTCTTTCCTGTCGAGCTACTTTCAAATAAAGGCCACCAGAGCCAACGAAAGCTTGAAAAAAAAAACAAAAAAACTCAATTCTAAGTCTAACTTTTTTCCGACATTTTATATTTAACTATTATTTTTATGTACAGAAAATATAAAATCAGACTTATTTATTATCTTTCTTTCCAACTCCTTTTCCTTGCTCAACTCTCTCTCTTCCTTTTTTATGAACCCCTTGACATTTTTCTCTTCCTAAATCTGTCCCTTTGTGCATCTGGGCAGGGTTTACATTCTTTTTCATAAAGAAATGTTCTTTATTTGGACTGACAGAACAGGTCAAAAGTTTCTCCTTCTGATTTAGGCCTATAGGTATAGGACGCTCTATTTCCCGGTAGGGAGATGATGGCCGAGAATGCGCTTTTCTTGGACTTGCCGTTCTTGCAGAGTTATTCCTTGATTTAGAATCTTTTTTGGGGACTAAGTTTAAGTCCAAAGATAGTGGTCTGCCAAATACTGGACTAAGAGGAATCACAACATTGTCTCCTGGAGCACCAAGAGTAAGAAAGACTTCTGGTATTTGATAGTCATTCTTTAATCCCTGAAACAGACAAGAAGACAAAGATTTCAGGATTTTATATTTTTTTTCAAACAATTTGTGCAAATTCAAAACATTCATGGTCTGTGGTAGCACATACTGGCTGTGGTGTTACACTCAGTGATACTTTCAATGTCATCTATTGGAGAAAGAAAAAACATCAACACAAAAATAATTAGCTGAAATTCATCCTACCACAATTTCATTTGCTGCATCACGTCAATGATGCCACATGTGAATGTACTTCATTGAAAATATTCAGAGCTATATTCCTGTAGATGGGAATTTAGCAATTCCATAGGAATTTTGACCAGTTCATATGACGTTGATAAATGTCTATCACTCTATACTTCTAGAGAAATTATAATGAAGTTCTATCTCCAGTTTTATTTCTACCTGTGCTTGAGAGTATTGATCCATCCTGAATTCAGTCTCAGGGGTAAATGAAGCAGACTTAGGTAAGGCCAAGCTAGAGCTTGAATCGGCATCAAAAATTTGGGGCTGAGAGGAACTTCTGCGAAACGACTTCCTTGATGTAGCAGGTGTTCCCTCATTCACAATAATATATGGTGGTGATGCCTAGAGAAGGAATAAATTCCAAAAATGTCTAGTCATATACTGTACCATTAGAACATTAGTTTATAGACAATGCCAAATGCAAACAGTTTTTAAAATAATAGGTCAATATGCTTCTTTACATTAAAAAAATTGATGGAATACATAATTTTTATATCCAAAGACATCTGTAAATTCTAAATGTATAACTATAAAAGCCGAGCTATTAAATTTTGTGAAACAAAAACAAAGAAATCATAAGTTTCATTTAGCAACCTTTGTCATTTTTCAGTTTGTCACCAATCCAATAATTTATACTCAACTTGCATTTTATTATTCCTAGATTTAGCATCTAGCAATGCTAGATCCTAGCATTCCTGGTTTGGATGTAAGAAATCCAAACCAGTCTTTGGATTTCTTACATTTTTCTTTGCTTCAGATATTTGACTTGTTCCTGGAGAATGTTGATCTTGTAGCCTGACTGCCTGACTGGAGTTCTTACTGTTGACGAATGCGATAGGTTTTGACCCTATGGAGAATATTTATGTTATTTCTGACATCTGAGAGATAGAATTAAATTTGAAATAATTTGTCCTGTATTTTTTTCTTACCCACGAGCCCATTATTCAATGGGCCGCCATTGTGCATTGGAGTAGCGGTTGTACTTTGGCAAGGTTGTAAATAGCATCGTTGGTCTTCCATTCGAGCACTTTGAGAATGTCTTATCATATCAAAAAAATGCTCCTGCTCAGCTGCAGATAAATCCTACATTAGGAAAAGACAAGAAAAAGCATAGGCATCTTATCTGACCTCTGATCTGTTGAGATCAACAGATCAGAGATCTTTCTGTTTTTTGTCATTGCTTCAGAACAAAATATGGATTTATTGCTAAAACTATAAGCAAGGTATTTTACAAAAAGTTCTCTCACCTGCCAATGTTGAGGAGCATTAAAGATAGCTGAACTCTTGGGAAGTTTATCAGATGCATCATTTATGAGTTTTTTGCGCTCAGTCGAAGGGGTGTTCAAATTTTTTAGGATTTTGGGTGCAGAACATCTTTGTTCATCCATCCTTGAGCCCTATAATAGAAAAATATTTTTAAAATAAATCTTAAATTTAGACTATACTACACATTATTTGCCAGTAAAAAGGCAAATATATGTGAAACACATGATTTCAATTGATCAAACATGTGGCGCCAACCTGGACTCTTGAAACTAAATTGTATAAATATCTTGCATCCATTTCAGCAGGAGTTAATGTTGATATGGTGCCACTGTTCTGTATTCCTGGTAATGATGGAAGAAACATACGCTGGTCATCAAGTCGTCTGCCCTGGGAGTTTGCGACCAAACTAAAGAGCTTTTCATCATCTAGTAAAGAAAAAATGAAACCCAGATTTTAACATCAAATATGTACTCGATTATATCTGATCAAAAGTGGTTATTAAGTCAAAGAAGAATTTTGGTTCTTACCTTGTGGCATTGTGCTTTGAGTGAATTTGGAACTAGGCAAACCTTGAGGATTAACATTTAACGCACTTTGCTGTTTCTCTTTATTCTTTGGATTTACATCTGAGTTTGTGCTGAAGGAGGCTGAGCGCGCTGGACCCAACGCAGGTGATAGTTTTGAATTATTTTCATAAATATGGGCCTGTGGGTCTTGAAACTGAGGCAGGCAACATCTTTGGTCATCTATCCTGGAACCCTAAAGTTAGAGCAGAATTTTTTTTTTTTTTTTTTTTTTAATTTGACAGAATTTTAGGTTTCATAGCCACAATGAAAACAAAATTTCCTTTAGAAAATAAACAAACACACTATTAAACCTAACATGTGGTTGTGTTCTTTTTTAATAACAATGGTGAAAATATTTCTTTCACAGAAAGCGAAAAGTAACTAACCTGGACTTTTGAGACCATCTGAAACAAGCCGTTTGAGTCTCCTTTATTATCATCATCTTCATTCTTTGATGCTGGTAATGATGAAAGTGATACTCGCTGGTCATCCAGCCTCCCACTTTGAGCTCTTGTCAAAAGGTTTAAAAAAAAATCCCGATCTGATGATAAAATTAAACATATATAACAGTTTATCTAAACACTGTCTTATAAAAAATTTATTAATGTTGAAAGACTGTGCTCTTTTTCAGTATTGGTTTATGTATTTGAGGAAGGGTTGAAAGTTTGGGTAGACAGGGAGTACCTGCGCTAGGACTCAAAACACAGCGCTGGTCCTCTATACGTCCACGCTGCCCATGAGTGATCATACTGAGAAACTTTTGCTGTTCTTCAGGTGATTCTTCCTTTTTCATTTATGTGAAAAGATTGGAGAAAAGGGTCAATATGAACATTTAATTATACAACATTAACAAATAATAGTGTAAATGTCATATGTTTACACTAATCATTTATGAGAACAGACCCTTAAAGAACTGGAGCGTTGACGCTGAGAAGGAACTTGCAACTGATTTACAGGTGCCACTAGATGCTTTCTGTCGATATCTGGAGTACTCTGTGTCACAGAGATCAGAGGGTTTGCACCAAGGTCATTTTTACAATCTGAAGTCTAGAAAAACAAGAATTTATTTAACAGAGTAAGTCAGTAATTCAACTCAAAACCAAGCAGGTGCACGTATTGAACTCTTTATATGTTCTAGTCTATGTCCTGTTAGTTAAACTAACGATGAGAGCTGTAAATGAAATGTTCTTTGTTTACTGTCTAATGTATGGAAGATTATTAAAATGGTTCATTCTTTGGGGAAAACCAGGAGAAAATATATTAGTCAATTGAAAAACTAACAAGGATTTAAAAGTTTATTTTTCTCCCAGTAATTAGTCAGTCGAGCTCCAAAAAGAAACTCGAAGGCAAGCATTAACTGGTAACATAATCAAAATAAAAAATGTTTTAACTGAAAACTTAAGTTATGGTTTTACAGAGGACTGTGTAGAAGCTATACAGTTCCTTAAGCAAGAATTTTGCAGAAAGTCAAATCAAAAACCATTGCCAACACACAATTAAGTTATACTTGTATTGCCACAGATGTCTTACCTCAGTATCAGTAGCTTCTGATTTTAACTTAACTCCAGCAGATGTCATCTTGTAAAAATTAGAAGAGAAAAAAAGTGATTGGAATAAACTATATGTATAAAATAAACTGCTATTCAAAAAAAATAAATAAATAAGATTCCAACTGATGCTCCGCCAAATGCCTGCTGAGCATGACACGGTAAAGTGGTTCTGAGTCCTGAGTATTAACCCATCATTAAGAGCCAAGCTAGCCCTCCCTTCTTAATATCACCATTTATAATCCTGGATAAAAACATAATCCTAACCATAGAGAAGGATGATCTCTTTTCATGAGAGATGCACACATTCTTCATTTTGACCCACCATTTCACTTAAACTTGATGTTTCCTCCATTTGAAGCAATTAAAATCACTATTATGATACTGGCCTGTTAGACCAATAAAACTGATGTGAAGTATACAAAAGACCTTTTGTCCTTCTGGCCATTTTTGCACGTTTTATTTCCCAAATTGCAAGCAGATGTTAATATTAGAAGAGAACATGAGGGAGACTATGTTACAAAAACAAGAAGTATTGAACAGGCTATTAAATATCTAAATTATATTACATGGTCAAAACTGAAAATATTACTCAAAGGATTTTGGCTAACTTCAGATCATCTTAAATGTCCAGGAACTAAAGGAAAAACAAACATTTGAAGATTTTATTTTTATTGAACAGAGACACAAAACACCCACTCTACATATTTCCATCAATATATTAATTTAGTTGTGCAATACTTCAAAAATATTTCATTACAGCAGTTGAGATTCTAAGATACAATTACCTACATATGAAAACAACCCTAACAGCTATCAATCTTTTTCATTCTTTTTCTTTAACTGTCATCTCAGTAAATCACAATTTCACTAATTGCATCATGCGATATAAAAGTAACAATCTTGCCAAACCAAACAGGATTTTTGGTTAACAGGTTAATCAAAATGCATGCATCTATATAAATATTTATTACATTTCTAGTCGCTAGAACAAAAGCGTTTAATCCAGGCAAAAATACATCCATAATAAAATAAGAGTGAATTAAAGGATAAGCTATTTCCTTCCACAGTTACATTCTATAGGTTATCTTCATATTCAAATTAAGTTAATACAATATAAAAGACAGCATACCAGAAACCAGTCAAATGAAAAACCTTTCCGTTATTCCTTGTGCTTTTACCTACTTAGGGACCAAGATATAAATGGGAAATTTATTCCAGACCCTTCAAGTCATTAAGGAAGGTGGTTGGAGTCAAGATGTGAGAGGATCCTGTCATGATAAAAAATGTAAACATTGAAAATTAGAATAAACTGGGAACTTTAAGACTTACAACAGAAAAACAAAAAACTTCTCTCACCGATAAGCACTTCCCACTTTCCCTCAGTGCTTCGAGTGACTTCATAAGCAGAACGCATCTCTGAGTGCGACACCCCTCCAACCACAAAAACAATCAAGCGAGGACCAGAGCAATATTCTGTTGGAGACTTATTTTTGTGCCAGTTTCCAAAACGCGCACTGCTGTAAGAGTAAGAGAGAGGGAAAAAAATAATCTACTTCTTTGGCAACAAGGAATTATTTCCAAATTGTAAGAAGCACTCATATTTTGGTAACACTTTATTTGACATAAGTCTGCATAAGTCTGACATGACACTGTCATAAACATGACATAACACCTGTCATGAACATGAAGGACTCTTTATGAATGTCTATGTCTAAAGTGTCATTTGGTAAATAATAACACTTTTAATGCAAAGTTGCATTGAAAGTCCATTAAAAGGGCCAACTTTGCATTCAAGTGTCATTACTTACAAAATAATGCAAAGTTGGCCTTTTTAATGGACTTTCAATACAACTTTTAGAGCAACTTTGCATTAAAAGTTTCATTATTTAACAAATGACACTTCATGGTACCAGTCATTGACATTCATAAAGACTCCATGTTAATGACAATAACATGGAAAAATTACCAAGTTTCTCCGATAGTTTATGCACACCCCATGAAATAAAGTGTTACCTATATTTTCCATTGTTTTTTTTTTCATTGTTTTTTTTCTGTAGGGCTTAAACATGTTGCATAATGATTATTTGTACATTATGACAATCTTTTTCATAATGGTCCTCCAGTCACGCATTCAACCCATCTTGTCTGGTTTTATAATATAATATGGAGTTACTTATATTTAATGCTGCACTTTGCTTAAAAGGAAGCAGAAAAACATTGTGCATTAGACAGATTATGAACAAAATACAGACGCTCGTTTGCAGAGGAAGCCTCATCATGATGGGAATTCCCTAAGGGATTGCAGTGCATTCTAAGTAAAGCCGACCTATTTTTGGCTTTTTAACTTCAACTTAATCTGTCAAAAGCTTGGCTCCAATTTAGTTACAGGGATAAAAGCTTTTATTGGACATTACCCGATACATGCTTTAATTTAAAACATGTCAGTTATTTTTTGTTATGCCCACCCAAATTCTGTTAAACATGTACTTTCAAATGTGTGTTGGATATACCTGACTGCAGTCTGAGTCGTGTTAATTGGTGCTGGATTAGAGATGAAGGGCCACTGTTTCTTATCCAGTTTGTCTTCTATGACATTCTGCAAGTACAGAAGCACAGAGTGTGTCAAGTGCAGAAATCAATTTAGGTTGACAAAATCTAAAATGGCACTTAATCATTTATACCTCCATGATGTCCTTGATGATGGGTGCCCATCTAGAGAGTTGGTAGGTACTCTCTTTTCGTTCCTTGCGCTCTGGCAGCATGTTGCCAGCATTGCGGCCCTGGCAGAAAATAACTCAATAACTCAGTACAATATCCTTAACAGTAGTATGAAAACTTGAACATAACAACTCATTACATTAGGAAATTTACCCCAGTTATAATGTTACAGCCAAGGTTTTGTATGTTGTAGATAATTTTGCTGTCTTCCTGCGAAATGTTGGCATGCTGGATGAGCTTGGTAAGGTTCTCCTGCCCAATGCCTAAAGATATTGACTCACTTGTGAATATAGTTAAAACATTTTCAGCATTTCATATTCTATATATTTTTCTTCAAGGAAAAAAATATATAGCAGACAGCAGTTAACACATGAAGAGTTAAGTAGTGTCCATTCAAAATGATTGCATGATTTAAAACATAATATGACATACCTTTTTTCTTGTGGAAAATGTACAGCAGAATGATGCGGATTTTGTCATAAGCCCCAATTTCATTGTCGAGCAGAACAGGAACAATGCTCTTCATGGCATCTTTTAGAGCTTCCCCCTCTGCATTTTCTCCCATTACCAGGTCCTGGGGAAGACAGTCTTAGTTAGCTACTGATTGCAACTGGAAAAAATGAATCATCAACTCAGGTTAGCTGACAGTGAACAGATAAAGCAACTGACACAAGAACCTGCTCCTCTACTTTTTTTTCCCCCCTTAATAAGTTTCTTGTAATCCTGTTGACTGTTTGCAACAAGATGTTTGATAGTCCTGTGATCAAGCCTCAATATTTTGGCAATTTTAAGAGTACTGTATCCCTCAGGAACTTTTGATCATTTTAGCCAAATCTCTTTATTGGCCTAAAAAAATGAAGTTGCCTAATACTTAAGCACATCTTGATATAGATACACATCTTCTGCTTCAATAAGCATTCAAGTCTATCCAGCTTAAAGTTAGAACAAATGCCTAAAAAAAATTAGCAAAATACACCTTTGCATAATAATGTGCACACAATGTATTAAATAATGTTCAGCAACATTGCATTAGACATTTAATTATGGTCGCCTAACACTTTAAACAAATGACAGCTGAAAGAACTATTGGTGTTTGGACCACAAAGGCCATCTTAGCGCCAAAACATGCCCAGAGGATTAAAGAGACAGCTTTCAGAGATGCTGACAATCCATTAGTGCAGATGAGTGATTTGCTCATACAAAAAGCACCCATTAGCACTTGTGTCCCATAATACTACAAGCATGCCTTGATCTTCATTTCCTGTGTGCTTGAGATTCATCCGACATAGAACTAAATGTTGCGGGGCACATCCCTTCTGGAGCTATGTCTGGCACAAAACAAGCAACACAATGCGGCTCAACACTTGTGTGGATTGTGGCTTCCCCCAGTGGTCCAACTGGCTGACAAATGAATATAGCAGAACGTACTACATGTGTACTAAATTCCTACCAACTCAGTTATTATGTAACAGCTTATTGCATTTCTGTAGACATATGGATGTCTATTGCTGCTACCACACTTCTTATGCAATACTCAGATCGTGATTTACTATTAAACACCACTGGCCAGTACCAATCGCATTTGACCATATCCAGAAATGCAAAAGAGGAAAAAAAAAAAAAAAAAAGAAACGGTGACAAGCTGAAGTCAAATATTGCACAGAATAGTGTAATTCTCTCTCGGTTACCGTCAGTAAAACAGTGAAGCTGTAGCCAAAAGATTCAGACTCAGATTAACTTTTAGAACTAACTCCAGTAACATTTGTGTTTACATTGAAAATACATACAACAGCTACAATAATGTTGAAGACACTTAAAAATGCTCAGTGTCTGCTGAACACTCCATACTGACCTGCTCCACTTCACACAGTTTATCAAGAGATGATTTGAATTTGGTCATGCAGGCTTCGGCTAAATGCAAATGAGTAGAGTACTGTGAAAGAAATTGGGTAAAAAAAATATTTGATTAAAGAAATGTTGAATATATCTAATGACCCAAGCAACATTTAATTTTTACCATGACAGAAAAGCATCCTGAAATAGCTCAACTAAGCAGTGTTTAAGAAATACCAACACTTGATCAACTGTCGTTATATTTGCAACTGATCAACATAAAAAAATATAACAAAGGAAAGAAGCAGTTTGTTACATTAGATTGTCATTCCTGAAGATGAAGAAAAAAGCACAAACTATTATCAGCACTCTTCATTTTAATTGATTTACAAGCTAAAAATTCTCATAACTT
The DNA here is from genome assembly GCF_019740435.1 of Gambusia affinis. Taxonomy (NCBI): domain Eukaryota; kingdom Metazoa; phylum Chordata; class Actinopteri; order Cyprinodontiformes; family Poeciliidae; genus Gambusia; species Gambusia affinis. Next base: position 19,902,995 of record NC_057886.1, read on the forward strand.
CATAAAGATACTAAAAAAAGCTTAAAACTTCTCACCATGCCGAGCTCCTTCTGATACTGTGGCATCTTCTTTAACATCTGAGAAAGGTCTTTAATATTGGCCTGAAATGGCAAATATTAAAAACTTCTGATTATATAATTAACAATTTCTTATTTACAACTTTCTCCAATATAAATCTGTAATAAACAAGCAAGCAGCATGCACTTACATTATCAGTAGACATTCTCTTGCTTTCGCAAAAGGTGCGAAGTAGTTCTGTCACTTTCCTGGAATAATGGATTAAGATAACCAAAATATTAATAATGTGCAATCATGCTTTAATACTTGGCATTAACGCAAACATTCTAAAGCCTTAAACACTAAACTGTAATTTAATGTTTATTATTATTATTATTATTATTATTATTATGTAGAGTAGCAGTATGCAATGAGGATTAAAGATTTACTCCATTTCTATTTTATCTTATGTCCCAATACTAAAATTTCACAATAGCAAAACCAGAAATAAGAAACTCACTTTGTTACATCTGCGATGTGCATATGCCTGAGTTGAACCCAGAGCTCATCATCTTCATCCAGTAGCACTTCTCTTGCTTTTGAATTCCCAATGCCAGTTGACTGGTAACTGAACAGTAGAGCATTATGTCAAAATACATTACACACAATTTTTCTTAGGTAACTTGCAAGTGACGGACGCATATTAGGGGAAAAAAGTAAAATGCTGACATACGTATATATGTCTTGTTTGATATCTAACAAGTCATAAGCCATTGCTTGGAAGGTCAGCTCATGCAGAACAGGCGAGATGGGATCAAATCCACGATCAACAATCAGCAGTTGGGATCGTGCCTTATCTGGACCCTTTTATTTAAAAGACAACAAAAATAAAGTCATGCTTTCAAATGTTTTTGCAGCTCAACATGAGACAATGTTTAAGCAAACATGCAATTTTGACATCAATGAAAGCAAACCAGATGCTTAGATGACATGCTTATCAAATTCACTTTATATGTAGAGGCAAAAAGAGAAAAGAGAGCAGTAATACATGCCTGTTAAGGCCCATCCTGAAAGAAAGGAAATGTGAGCTAAGGAAGACAGAAAATAGAAGAGTAAAAGGGAAAAGGTTCAGCAAAGCTTGTATATAAAAACCCCCAAACAAACAGAAAACAAAACCCAGAAATCAAAGTAAAGTCAAGTGCCGAAGATGGAAAACTGCTGAATGCATTTCCTAACCTCCCCCATTTTTGGGTTGTCTGCTTTGTGAGCATTAAGGCGCTGGTAGACCTCTTCAGCCAGTTTAGCGTTTTCTTCCAGTCCCCTGAAGAAGCAAATTATTACACACCTTCAATCAGCAGGCAAATTAAGCAGCAAACTCATTTTAAAATTCTGTGCAGTGTGTTTTTCATACTTGCGGTATCGGATTGCAGGATACTCGTTAAGTGTGTCACACAGTGTTGCAATCTGTTCTGCAACATTTTCCATCATTTTGCTTCTGTCACTGCTTTTCTCTTTGCTGTAGAATGAGGACAAAGAAGTTGGATCATCCAGGGAGAATACCTGCAGGGATTAAACAGATTTATCTTTATGTACATTTGTTTGCATTAAATTGCCAAGTAAACCATTTACATGAAAAATTACTTGCAGTTGCGGGATTAATTTGCATTATATTGTAAGTCAATTAATAAGCATGGCTATTATCATCCATGCTTTAAAATACAATCATCTTTAAAAGTTCTATCTTCTGCTAGTCAATTAATTTTCTTTTTTTTTTTTTTTTACAATTAACTTTATTTTAAACTTTAAAAACATAAAAACCAGGAAATATGCTTGCTGTCTAACACCAAACACAAAGAGGAACAGGACAGCATTTAAGAAATAAAGAAAAATGACTTTTCAAAGTAACTTAAACATGCTGTAAATCAATAGGAATTAGATACACCAGTAACAAAATAAAAAAGATCTATACAATAATTATGTTTTTGGGTTTTTTTAAGTGCTGACCTGAGACTCATAGGGCAGGAATGCAACATTGATCTCTTTTAAAGTCTTGGCAAACTTGGCAACTCTGGATTTCCCAATCTCAGCAAAGAGACTGTCAGGACAGGCTATGAGAAAGAGGAAATGTTAACAAAAGACATTTATTGTTACATCAGGTGTTACTGTAATACATCTCAGAATAATAAGTGTCTAGTATTTAGAAATGTTTGCATCTTACTGTCAGTGAAGAAGATGTGTGCTGCTTTGTAAGTAAATGCTGCATCTTTAAAATCGTTGATTAGGGCATCAATTGACTGTAATTGGAACAAAATAGAAGATTTTAAAGATTTTTGAGCAAGACTTAAGTAAAATAGATTCCAAGATAAACTTCAACAAAAAGGTAACCTTCTTCACGGGTGTGATCAAATAGATGGCCTCCAAACTTGCAATTGGCTCCCTGCGTTTGTTGATGTCTTCCACAACTGAAAAGCAGACAGGAAAAGAATTAAATGCCACCGGGAGGGTCATCAATGCATTGCAATTATTATTATTTTTTTTCCAATTCAATAGTGATCCGGAAAACTCTGTGAATTGATTAGATTCCCTGGTCAGTGGGTTCCTGCTATGGTAAGCAAGCATTAACATAGCACCATAAGACAAGTCTGCACACATACTAGTCACACCCTCAGCCAAAATGTCCGACATCTTGCAGCATGAGGACAGAATTCTCATGGTCATGTGATCCACAATTAAAACCTATGGATGGACATAGAATAGGTCAGTATCATAAAACAGGAATGAAAACAATGCATCTCTGAAATTCTTATTACCTTCCATTCCCCTTCTTTCTTTACACTCTTGATGACACCAGTGAGGATTTCTGCAGAAGAAAAAGATATCTGTTAAAAAGATATACATTATATGAATTTAACCTAGCATCAAAGAACTGACAAAACATCCATAAAGTACCAAAAATTGTAGCATCAACCTAAACAAGTAAATAAAGTTAAATATTGAAAGTACTATGTCTGTGATAAGACTTTTTCACCTAGTGGGTTTTTCAGTTGCAACTCAATTTTGGAAAGTGCTTTTTGATGCATGGAAGGGTGAATTGGAGTATTTGTCCCGATACCTATCACACATGTATCATGATATTGTGTATCATTAAGAAATAATGCATAATACATTTCCTTTTAGTGATAAATAATACAAGTTTTCCATCAGTTAAATTGCTAATGTAAATAACATGGTCAGTGAGGTCCAAAAATGTATTACTAAAAACACATCAGTTCTCTTCAACGATGATTACTGAAAATGCAACTCTTTATCATCATCATCATCATCATCATCACAATTCGCCGTGCAGGAAACTGTGAAACATTGCACGCAGCTATCAGCAAGTGTTTATATCTATAAATCAAAGAGAGCGAGAGAGAGAGAGAGCGCTGTTTTAATACCACTGACTTAAGTTTATGTTTTATCTTAGAAAGGGGTGGGAACTGTGTGTTCATCAACATTTTTTATCACTATGCTACTTAAAATTACAAATTAAAGAAGCAAAATTTCCAAGTAAATTTCAGCTATTTAAAAAAATAAAGATAACTTCAAAACAAAGATTGGTTTAAGTGACTTATACAGTTAGCAGAATTTAGTGCATAAACATTTCTGCTTAACGAATATAATTATGCAGTAAAGAAAGCAATATAACTTGTTAAGCTTTCTAGTGCGTCGTAAATTGGGATTGTTGAAGTGCAACATAAAAATATTTCCACCTATCAAAATTAGTGAAATTAGTGTTTTTGCTGTTAACTTAAGATCGGCATACTCTGAAAAATTTGCTCAAAAAATTTTAAAAAAGGGATCTTGTTAACATGTACTAGGTTGACGCCTAAAATAATCTCTTTCACTAAATTCATTTCAAAGTTGGCGAACTTCCTTTTACATAAGCTAGCAGGTGTTAGCTTACAACTTCTGCTGTCGCAGTTTTTATTTTTCAAGGATATCAACAGAAACAGATGTAGATTTCTAACAAAAAAGCTGTTAACCACCTGACTCACAATAGCGCCTTTTACCCACGTCTTAATATTATTTCCTTTGTTAACAGAAGGGTTTTAATTGGAGCAAAACAGGAAGAGGCGTCTGGTATATCAACAATCTAAACACACTTTTATTATGAAAGTCTTGAATATCGTACAAGACAACAACAACAAAAAAACAACCTAAACTACCTGTGCCAACTTTAAAAAAGCTCAAGCTTCATAGGTTATTACTAATATTTTACTTACTGTCTCCAACTACCGCTTTCAGTCCACTCGGTGCCATCTTGACAGGAGTGTACCTTAAAGTCAGTCACTTCCTCATGTTAAGAGCTTTGCTATAGACAGCTCAACATTGCCACCTAATGTCGGTTACTATTATTTCAATATGACTGTGCAACAAAATCAGACTGTTTCGTGAGAAAGTAACAAATGTCAGTTTCTCATATAATAAAGGAAAACATATAAAAATAAAAACAAAAAGAAAGCTAAACAATATCTTTAATGGTGATCAGGTGCACAAAATAAGTTTACAAACTGAGAGATATATTTCTGGATACTTCTCTCTGCCAAATGTGTCAAAGGCAATCATTCAATGGGCTTTGGGAAACACATGTCAACACCTTTTCACCATAAGATCTTCAGCTGTTTATTGCTGTAGGAGCACATCCAAAATGTAAGACTGTCCAGAAAAGGAGTCACAATTCTCTCTAGTGTATTCATCCTGGAGAGCTTACTGAGCAGCTGTTAGTTGGCTCATGCCCTGCGACAGATTGGTGACCTGTCCAGGGTGTACCCTCTCTCGCCAAAACATTTGCTGGAACTCACTAGGGACAAGGGTGTACAGAAAATGGATGAATGGAAGTTGTCTCATAGTGTCATTTCCAAGTATGCCAAAACTTAAAAGCTCCTTATAGTACCTCTTAAAACAAGTTGTATCCAGTAAGAGTCCAACACATCAATCATCAAGTAAAAATGTTCCAGTGTGGCAAGTTTAGTTGTGACGTATATGAGTTTTAAAACAGTTTTCTGTCTGCGTAGCAAAATAAACAAAAATAGAAAATGTCCTGTCATTCTAAAGACAAGAATAGCTCAAACAATCTCACACTGTTTGACAAGATTTCTTTATATAACTATTTTAAATACTGATTTATCCTAACTCTCATCATGATCTCATCATTTGGCAATATATGGTACATATTGGTTTACACCTATTGATTTGATTAATTTGATTTTTTTCAACCCCTCTTAAGTTAGATCTTTTTAAACCAAATTCACAAGACAATAAAAGGAACTGAATATACACATTTGAATTATAAAGGAATACACACATCTCTGGAAAGATTCCTAAATCTTTGGATAATAACATTGTAGGCATAAATTTAAAAAAGAAAAAAACCCACATAAGCTGCAGTCTTTTAGTGAACTGCAACTTAAAAACGTTATGCAAAAGAATGTTAAATGATTTAATAATAAATCCTCCTACAAATTCTGTTTGTTTTTCCTTCTTTTTAAAATTATCCTTGATCAATCCATCCATCCGTCCATTTTCTGTTCACCCTTGTCCCGTAGAGGGTTGGGAGGGTTGCTGGTGCCTATCTCCAGCTCTGTTCTGGGCGAGAGGCGAGGCTAACCCTGGACAGGTCGCCAGTCTGTCGCAGGGCAACACAGAGACATACAGGACACACAACCATTCACACACACACAGGGAGAATTTAAAGAGACCAATTAACCTGACAGTCATGTTTTTGGACTGTGGGAGGAAGCAGGAGAACCCTGAGAGAACCTACGCATGCACAGGAAGAACATGTAAACTCCATACAGAAAGACCCTGGGCCGGGAATCAAACCCAGGACCTTCTTGCTGCAAGGCAACAGCTCTACCAACTGCGCCACTGTGCAGCCATTCTTGATCAAACCAGGCAAAAATAAAATAACACAGTTGGTAAAATACATTCAGGGTATATGTTTAATCTGCATCACACATAAAAAAAAAAATACTTCCAGAAAACTATGTATTACAAATAATAATATTACAAATACCCAAAGAAAAAAAGAGCAATTAAAACATAAAGAAATCTTGTATTAAAATATGTCATTAATAAATTTAATGACATATTTTTAAGCAAATCCTTGAAAACTGCCACCTTCAGATCCCATTAGTCTTGCAGGTCTTTCTGTTGTCTCATGCCAGATTAAAGCAATCTCTTTTCCTCAAGCAAATATTGCCAGAAATTTGTTTTTACACCGAATATTCAAATATTTTTCCTGACCACAAAATCTTCAGTTTTCTGACATTTTTTTTAATATCCGTTGCTCCCTTTGAATGCGCATCCGCTCTTTAAAGTTTTCCAACTCCTTTCTCTGAAAAAAACAAAACAAGAAATATTACACAAATGATAGTAGAATTATTGAAGTTCATAGGGACAAAATCTGAACAGAATGTCCATCATTATTTGAAAAACTAAAACTAAAACTAAAACTAAAATAAAAATCAGCTAAAAGTGAAGATGAACTAAAAAACGTGGCATAACAGGTAATAAGTATTTAATTACCAATTAACAATCTAATTTGTGTATTGTTTATAAGTTAAAATCTCTTTTTTTCTTTGATTGTTACTTTAAAAACAAACTCTAGTATAAAAAAAACTCTTGTTTTCTTCATTTTACGAAGTAAAAGACTTTATAAACATCAGTTCTGTGCATCTCACCCGTGATTCTTCGTCCGGTGGGAATATTTCCCTCTGGGAATTATAAAAGGATCGAAGTATGAAAGGAAAGATTAATTATAAAAAATAGAAGCATGAATTAATAGAATAATATCAGACGGATTGGTATGCAACATTAAAACAAAACACAAGGAAAATGGCTGACCTTTCTCTTAACGATATACTCCTCGAAGTACTCCGCCTGGTTTGAGATCCAAAACATGGTCACAGGAAAAGATAAATAGAGCATCATCTGGCCAAGAAAAAATGATCACAAGAAGTTAAACACGGTGGATACTGCAAACTTGTAATCATCTAACTGCATCGTATACTGACAAAAAAACAAAAAACGTTTCTTCATTTTAAAACGTAAAAGTTCAGACTGAAATACTTTTGGTTAGTTTCGATTAATTTTTACTTACTCTAAACATCTCTATTTTAACGCCCATTTCCACATCAGGTTGTTATCAACAGTCGTATTTCCTAAACTCATAACAGAAGACCTTCAGACTGATTTCCGGGTATTTGCTTCCTATTCTTCTTCTACCTCCTTAAATTCAGTCACATCAGTTTTCTGCAGTATTGCCGCCACCCCTCTGTCTGGAGTCTAAGTGCACAACATGCTTGTGGGCAAAATAGTTGGAATGATAACCCTTGTACTAACATTGTGTTTCCACATCCTTTGCAGTTGGTTATCTGCTCTAAAAATATAAAGGATGTAGAATATCGTTCGTTTTTATTACTCATCCAGAGAAATATCATTCAAATTCCCGGAACTGTAAATAAATCACTGATTTGTGATTATTGTAATGTTGTTTTATTGCCCTACATGTTCATGTTGAACCTAACATCTTTATCTTTGACATGCCTTGCCCATCTTTAAAAAATAAATAAACAATTCACCTCGCAATGGCTTTTAGAACGCAGAATGCTAACAAAATGAAAAAAACTGGGGTGAAAAGTAAAAAAAATAAATAAATAAAATAAGAAAACAACAACAAAAATCTGAGCATTTGGTCATCTCTATAGAAAATAACATATTTGTCTAGGCAAATCTAGCAACCGATATTCATCAGTGAATATCATGGTAAAGACAGGAAGAAAGTAAACAAAAATATAATCACCCTGATGTTTCAAGAGTATAGATAATCTCCAAAATGGTGCCCATGCCCATTTTTTGTAAAAAACAAACAAAAAACAAAACAAAACATTAACAGCAAAGATTACTTCCAGTGTGCAGCACAGTCTTTACGTCCTCAAGCAAGGACTTTTACGCGTGACGTCATCCATAACGAGAGGTGTTCAGGATTCTCGGAGAGAAAGATCCCGCGCGCCCTGGCAACCTGAGAAACACAGGTAAATGCCGTTGTTTACAACACTGTTTTGGCAGTCATTATGCTTCAGGAATTAGAGCAAATAGAGGGCAAGAGATGCGGTAACAGTGATGTCAATGCCTCGCCGGTAGTAAAGATGCCCGGCGCCCACAGCTACCGTTCTCTTGCTCGGCGGCCTGTTCTGAGTAGCTAGCTTGCTAGCTGAAGCTAGTTTTGCAGTTGTCTGTCAAAAGACACAATAACCGCACCTAAAATGTTCATCTGCCTGACACCTATTGCCTGTTTCACCCACGGATAGTGACAATTACTCTTCAATTCGCCCAACAAATGTATATTCGAGTACTGTCTAGAGCAGCCTAACGCTTGTTTTCCCATCGACTGTCTTGTGTTATGGGAGACGGTGACGCCGTCACGGTGATGGTGGCGCACACTCAGACGAACCCGTTGGCTAAGAACACATCTAATTGTTCAATTAGTTAAGACGCTTTTTATTTGTCGGAAATGTTGAACGCCAAGGTATTAAACGCGGATGCTATTGTTGTTTTTCTGTTTTACTATGGATGGCGTTGGTGTCTATTACGAAACCCGAGCAGTAGTCTATGCCCTATGGCCTAACATTTGGGACCTGGCTCTTCGACGGTGGTCGTTTGGTAGCAGTTATTATCTTATGATTTATCGCTTTGACTCAGTCTAATGATTTCCAGCATCTCAAACACCTGTGATTTTGGTCATACTATTAAGATTACTCAGACAAACACAAAGGAGTAGAAATTAGGTTTTCCTTATTGGCTTTAAGGCTAGTCTTGTTGTGGTCAGTTATAGCTTTCGTTTTCCTCCCGCAGGAGATCTACATGATTTTCTAACCTGAAACGAGTGTTTCTGTTTTTGTAAAGATAATGGATGGTACAATTGATATACCAAAAAGTGTAAGTATACGATTTTATAATGGTCAGTAGCTCACCTACAATCACATGCCAGTGCAAAGCTCATTTCTTGCCTGAAGGTACAAGCTACAGAAGTTGTTGAAGATTCTACCATTATGCTTAATGTAAACTTTACTCTTTTGTATTATGTGGTACTGAGGCTTGTATTGCCATTTGAATGTTGTAAAGCCATATTTGAGTCTAGACGTTATCAATCAGGTATGGAAGGTATTACTCTGTACATCTCGTCTTGTGTAAATAAAAGTAATGAATTAAGACAGCGAGCAGTTTCTTAGCAATCAGTGCTTTAGACAGCTAACCCAAGTTTTGCACTGAATCTTTTCCTAGTCTCCTTATTAATGTGAATAATAATGCGGTTGTTAGTCACATTAATTGCATTAGATTTTTCTTGGTAAAATTAAGCCTTCACATTTTAGAACTGTAAACACAAGTGTGATCAATTACACAAAAAAGCAAGTTGGTAGAATGTCAAGAAGCTTTTGCTTTTTAATCAATTGTTTTTTTTGTGTTTTTCATTCCCTGTATTTGTAGCCTCTTATTTCATTTATTTGTTACAGTGACATAATCTTTGGCTGTGTTATTTTTTATTATCCCTCAAAATTAATGACTGAATGATATTAGTTTATTACATAAAATGTTATTTAGCTTCTCTATTGAACTGTATTGTTTATACACAGTATACAGTCCCCTGGCCCTTTATTTTTTCTTTTGAACTCTGCTGCTGATAGTATTTGTAAGCCTCATGCTAACCATTATTGTCGATAGAATAGACCCTGTTTATCACAGAGGTTTGAATCTAAATGTAAATTAATTTTGAGATTGTATTGTCAGCAACATAAATGTCTGCAATATCACAATTGCAAAAGACTATTTTTATTGTGGTTGCTGAAAATATGTTATATTTTCAAGTGTTCTTCCTGCCAGTAATGTTTCTCGTCTGTAGAGAAACTGTCAATGCACTCGATGCACACACTCGATGTATATTTTTAGTTGCCATGATGTTAAGGTACATCAGAAATGGTAAGACATGATGAAGGAAAATGGTGACGAAAATATGAAAATATTGTCATCACAGAATTCAACATAATATCAGTTTTTCTTAATGTATATTCAGATTTTGTTTAAAATCTGAAGGTTTCATTGTTCACTACTTTTCTTGCAGTAATTGTGTATCTCTGTGGCTATATACTATTCAAATTCAGTGCCTATCCCTTGTGACTTTTGACCTTATTATTGGCAAATCAAAAAATGAGCATACAACTTTGTACTAAAACTGAGAAAATTAATTTAATGACATTTTTGCTATATTGTTCAGCTAGCTCAGCAGTGAAAGGAGTGTGAAAGATTTGCAGCAGTTGTGACAAAATCAGCTGCATATTTTATTGAAGATTTTGATTTCTCCATATCTTCTGAAATCTTTACTGTACTTTCTGCTGTCAAGTTCACCGATTGCAAAGATGTGAAAAAGCCTTACTGGTTCATTAAGGCCATCTTTTATTGCATTATGATAAATTCACTATAAAAAATTAAGGAAAAGCCATTCTTTTGCTCAAGTACAGTTTATCAATGAGTGGAAAATATCACACATTAAGATTTATTTTTTACTTAAGATTATTGGCACCCCTTATGTTAACACTGTGTGGAACCACTGTTTGTCAGCAGATGCCTCTACTATCTTTTACAGCGTTCCAACATGCTCTTTCTTTTTTCTCCACTAAATCCTGATTGCTCTGATTCCTGTCTTGTCGTAAGCATTCTTCTCTTTTGTTCAACCTCTTGGCTTTGAACATTTTTTAACCTCCTTTTCCATTATCATTACTTGTGTGTCAGGACAAGTGAGCTTAGGTCTAGATTTTGCTGTCACAGATTCCGTTGTTTAAAATGTGAAATTATTTCTGTGAATGTAGGAAGTCATGGATTACTACAGGTTCCCAAATACTTTGATTTATCTAAAAAGACAAGCATGAATTGCTAGAATGATTTGATTGCATTTATGTTGTATGGAGTGTTGTGAGTGCATTTTAAAGATATGATTTTATTAAAAACAACTATATATTAATATATATAGTTAACATATATAGATAAATTTATCTGGAAAGTTTTTGCTTTCCAGATAAATTTACATCAGTTTAAAACTGAATTTTCAGAATAGCATAATGTTCAGGGACTACATAAAAAAGCTGAGTTTAATATAAAGCTTTTAAAATATCTACCATACCTTACCATACCATGAAGTTCAATAATTGTAAAAATTCCTCCAGTTAGTAGAGAATCGTCCTCTACTCCAGTTGTTGTATAGATTGGATGCTGACTGATGCCCCACTATTTTTTTTTTTAGCTTTGCTCTTACGTTTGCATCTTTTTGTTAATTCAGTATTTGATTTAATCACCGTGAAGATGGCTATGACTGAAGTAACATCAATCCCCACCTGTTAGTTTGACAAAAACTGATTAAATACTCCAGAAAAATAAAAAAACAAAATACAGTAAAAATTATTTGCAAAATCTCTGGGCTAAGAGAGGGTTTAGTGTTCTGTGCATTTTAACTAAACAAACTGCTGACCTTGTCCACAAGTTAATGAGTTCAGCATCTCTCACTAGTACATCTGTACTAGATGTACTACAGTACATCTTTATAAAGTCCAGGGTTTACCCCAGAAAACCTGCTAAGTCTGGTGGTAGAGATGCTAGGGCAGTCAGTCACTGTGTTTTTTCTTTCTTTCTTTTTTTTTGTCTAAAAGTTGACAGGAAATTTAAAAATATGCACAAAACTACTGGTAATACGTAAACAATGATCTCTCTGTGTTTGGGTGGTAGTGTTGCTTATTTGCATACATTTGTTCACTTTCATTTTAGAGTTTAAAAATGATAGTACTGGGGCCTCAATAACATCCAGTAATTACCAAAGTATATGTAAAGTGTCCGTTTTTAGTGATTACAGTGGTTAAAATGTCCAGGGATTAGTATTTCTGTAATTTTTATAAAAGACTATATTCAATTACTATGCTATAGAGAATAGATTTTTTACTGTCCCTTAATAAACTCATAATGCTTAAGCACATAAGTCAAATATTTAGAAAGTAGAGTACAGCTGGGATATTTTAGTTATTAAAGAGTGGTACGTGTGTTTTCACCCTTAATCTCTTGTCTGTCTCATTACAGTTTTTCATTGCAGCATCAAACGCTCAAGCCACAAAGCTAATTGTTAAATAAGTCGATTGTACTGGAAGGTGTCACTACAGGGCTTGGATTCTTAAGAGGAGTAACAGAGGCGGGTTGACTTGGCCCACTCATTGCCTCGGTCCTTTCAGAAAGCTTGAGGCTGGTACTTTAAGTGATTTTAGTAATGATTATTTAAAAATACCTTGATCACAAACTTGAATATATACTTGAGTTCAGAAAGCAGTATTTTTATGAGTTTGCCCAATTCTACATTGCAGGTGCTCTTATTTTATTTTTGAGCTCAGACAAGAGAATCATTGATCCACATTGACATGACAAATCACAGTAAATCAGAAATTGCTGTGCTGCAGGAAATACAGAAAAGATGCACAGTTATTCCAATTATGCAAAACAGTATGTTCAAATAAACTCCACAAGTCCTGTAATTTCCCCCCTCTGTTTGTTATTTTATTTATTTATTTTTATTAATTTACTTCGACAACAACCCCTTGAGATGTAGCATCTCGTTTTCAAGGGGGTTCTTACCACATTGCTTTTACACAAAGCAATGTGTATCTGAGAACATGCAGTTTGCCTTGTGCTTTAATAAAAATGTTTTTAGTTTTGATCAATGGAAAAGAAAATGTGTTTTTTTTTCATTGTTTTTACATGTCAATCAATGGTCAAAGCCACTCAGTTATACTGTTTGATTTGAAGCACTGGCTAGTTGATTTGTGTAATAAATAGTATGCCCTTTTATTTGCTCCAGAAATGATATTAATTGTTGGAAGAAAAACGTATGGTACATATTTTATTTCAGTAGGAGCTATTAATAATGTAATAGACTAGAATATGTTACAACTAATGAAATTACAAAACTTGTATATAGGAGCTGAGAATGGATATAAAAATAATGTAAGAGCCGACATTGATTGCTCTCTTAAATAAAAGATCTATAAAAGAGCATAGGTCTTATTTGTGTTTTTTTTTTTTTTTTTTTTTTGCTTTTCTACTTTTCTCAGTGGTTCAAAGTGGTTTAAAAAATAAAATTAACTTTTGTTGCACATTATTTTGCAGATGTGAAATTCAGATCTATAACTACAGCATACCTCATTACTAATGATTACTACAGATCAAACTTTGTTTTTTTCTGTAGTTATTAGAAATGGATATTTTGCATTGGAATAACTCAGACATAATATGAATATACATAATAATATCGAAAGGTTGGAGTACAGAAAAGGACTTCCTTAATTTGGAAGTGGAAGTTATAAACAATATAATTTAAAGCGAAGTGTGTCTGGGGGTGGGGCCAAATGAAATGGACAGAGAAAAAAACAAGAAGGGGGTGGGGTGTTGAAGGTGTAACTCAGAATGAGAGAGAGGAAGAAACTCAAGCTATTGATGGGGACAGAGAGGAGGGGTGGAATGAGCAAGAGCGTAGGAGAGAGGGAGGGCTGTGTGGGCAGAGGCTTGCTGAATGAGGAAGCGGTAGAGCCATTTTTACTGTTGAGTAACTGCATGCTGGTCTAGCAGTGTGAGAGAGAGGGTGAACGAGAGGTAAAGGAATAAAGTGCGAACCCAGGATCTTATTAGAACTCTCTTTCTGGTCCTATCGTCTTTGTACACCTCTTGCTTGTTGCTTGTTTTCACTTTTTTGGGGAGGCCCCAGAGAGGACACACAATGGAGCGAAGAGCCTGTGGCAACTGGGCTGTTGTACTGCTGAGAGGGGGATGGGGTAGAGAGAGGACCGGTTCACACAGCTAACAGAGCCTGCTGGCTGTAGGTTTCCAACAGCCTCTCCTTCCTGCCTGGACATACTCTTTCCAGACTGGCTTCTTTCCTGGAACAACCACTCAAACTCTTTCTGGTCTACATTCAGGATTACTCACCATGTCTTGTGGGATTTTAAGACACATAACTGAGCCAGAGGAATGAATGGTTTTGGAATAACCAAAAGGAAAAAATAACTTCTTTCCAATTCATCTGCGGCCTCTTTGGTTTCTGTTTCTGTTTGGTTGATTGATAAATGGATTACAAGATGCACTCCAAGTCAAATGATTTGCTGGATTTTCAACAATTGGATGCCCTTCTGGAAAAAATTGCACATTCAGTCTCTGTGAAAAGGTAATGTTTTGTGGTGACACTTGCCAACAAACCTTTAAGACATGTAATAGTCGTCATAATGGAACAATTGAATAACAAGAAAAGATAAAATATAGAGTTAGTACAGGGTGTTTTTTTTGTTTTGTTTTAAAGTACTTGGGGGGGGGGGGGGGGAAACTGGTCCAATTTGAAGTAGATCTTCAGTGTTGTGTTGAGAACAGCATCGTCAAAACTTTAAGCCAAAAGCTAAAAACCTGAGTGGTGGTGTGTAGGTGCATGGCCTTGTGGATATTAGGATTAGAAATATCGCCTGCTTCCTGAAACAGTTCGACTTGCTTATCCTAAACAGCTGAAAGTTTAACTATAAAGAGGGAGCTTGATTCTTGTTTCTTCCTGTTAGTTTCATGACTCATGGTTTGGTTATTTGAGTTGGTGTGTGACCTCATGGATTGACGCATTCAGTAAACGTTTGTAGCCAACACAAGGGGAGCTTCTTTTAAGTTTGGAACTTATTTGTGTGAAACATGGCACAGAGGAAAGTAATTGCATTCACATGCAGTCTGATCATGACCTAAAGTAACAGAAAAAGGTATCAATTTGCAACCAAAACTGTTAAGTGGAATCATACAAGTAAACGCACATATAAAATATTTTGCGACTCTCCAGTCACTAATTTATTAAAGCTCCTAAATGGCAAGACATACATTAGGTTATTCTTATGTACTTATTAAAACTGAGTAACAACAAAACACTTTTTTATGTCTGGACAAATGGAGCACTTAATTGCTCCATTTGAAGCCATTTGAAAATTGAGCAGTGAGCTCAATTTTAATGGTAAAATGAGCAATTAGCAGTCATAAAGTACTGTGAAATTAGGTTATGAGACTGTATTTATACAGATAAAATCAAGCTGAGTTCCAGCATATCTCTTTACTACAAAGAAAACTAGTATTTCTCTTTTGTAATAAAAGCCCTTTGCGGCCTAGCCGTTGAGATCCACCATAAATTTTTTATATTAGAACCAGAGATGGCCTCAAATTGTATGTGATGCAGAGATGAATGTATTAGATAACTCTGCAGTTAAACATGATTATTTTTTTTTAAACCCACAATGACTGTTCATATTTTGAACTATCTTTTCCATCTCATATTACAGTTTTGCAATTACAATAATTATAGCCTAGATGGTAGATAATTGTGGCACCTGGCTCAAATTCCTGTTGTTCAACCTGAAGAAGCAGTCAGCATGCCTCTGAAGAAAATTAAGCTTATTTCCTTACAGGGTCTTCCACCCTCTGTGCTCACTGTCAATTTTAAATACCTCCATGATGCCAGAAGTAAATACCTTTCAGTTTTTTTCCCAAAGTAACAACTTCCATACATTTTAGACCAGTAGTCCTCAACCCTGGTCCTTAATGTCTGGATCAGTTCTAGCCAAGCTGGGAGTATCTTCACTGTAGTCTGCTCACTGATATTTTGGGCGTAAATATGGGCAGGAATGTGGAAACATGGCCAGGCCATGAGCTTTGGCTGTTGCTCCAATTGGATGATTGCCGTTTGCAGCAACACTCAGCAACAGAGAACATGGGGTTGTGGTTTAGATGGGCTCAAACAAACCGTTTTGTCTTAAAGACAAACAGTGTCAACTAATTAAAATAAAGCTTAAAATGATATTACATCTCCATCTTCCATCTGGATGTTATCAAGGCTGCCTCAATTAAATCTTAATATTTCACTTTGTCTTCTAGAAATTGTTTGCTGACTGAAACTTAATGAAAGCGGTTACAATTAACTGATTAGTTTACTATACATACAGATCTATTTAGTTTGTGGTGCTTAATTTTTTCAACATGTGCAACCTTTGGACTTAGGTTATGCAGGCAAATAATATGTACACAGACTTTATTGGAAAGCAAAACGCAGTCAAATAATAACATGCACATAGGCAAACTCATGTAAGGTGGTTCTGGTGTTTTACACCAGCCAGTGAAAAACTATAGCTTTGACAAAACACTGACCAGTCCTGCATTGTTTCTCGCTTCTTTATTTTGTATCCGTTCTTCCAAGAGATGTGCTTCTTGTGGGGTTGCAAAATCACAGTCATTCTGCTTCAAAAGTTAACTTGTGTGTTTCTGGCGCTGCCTATGGTTACATTCCTCCACACTCGACAGCAGACGCCAGGCCCGCTGGTCCACTGTGGTGGATGAGCTGTTATTTGGAGTTTGTAAGGTCCAGCCTTTGTTCATTTAATGAAGGCCGGGCCAATTAACATTTGCAGCCTGTTTTCAATCTAATTGTCTTGTAAAATCCCTGAAGTGGGGATAAACAGAGGAGGATCTAATAATCGAGACAAATTGGGCGTGGGCGGACTCGGGCAGAACTGGTTAAAGCCACACCTGTGGAGAAGGGGCTTTAGATGTGTCCTTACTCCAGGACACCTGATTCAAATGTGGCTCTGTAGGTAGTCACCTTGTGATTGAAAGGTTGTAGGTTTGATTTCAGCTTCCTCCTCACATGTTGATACGCCCCCAGGCAAGGTACTTAACCCCAAGTTGCCTACTGATTTGCATATCGGTGTTTAAATGTGTGTGCGTTGGTTGAATGTGACTCTTGTGTAAATCGGTTTGAGTGGTCTAGATGATCGGAAAAAGCACTATTTAAGTTCAGTCTATTTACCTCTTTAGCCATTTACTTAAAATAGGTAATTAATAGGCTTAGTAAGGGAATACTAATGGGAGGTCCCCACCCTGAACACCAGAGTAACCTCTGCTGCAGAGTCTGACTGTCAGTATGACCTGGCAGCAATCATTGTGTGCTGCATTCACTGATTGGATTAGGATTAGATTTTTTAAATGTTTTTGACCAGCCAGTCCTCCATCAGTATCAGATACACAAGAAATCAATCATTGTCAATCACTAGTGGATTTAATGATGCCATACATCCATTATCTAGGGGGGCTGGTGCCTATTTCCAGCAGTCAATGAGTGAGAGGAGGGGTACAGCCTGGACAGGTCACCAGTTCATCGTAAGGCAACACAGAGACAAACAGGACAAGCAACCATTCACACACACATTTACACCTAAAGAGAATTTAGAGAGACAACTTAATCTAATAGTCATGTTTCTGGACTGTGGGAGAAAGCCAGAATGCCCAATCTCTGACTCAACCGTGCAAAAGTCTTGAGTGTTTTTCATGTCCAGCCTACGCATGCACAGGCTGGACATGGAAACTCCATTCAAAAAGACCCCAGGCTGGGACTTGGACCCAGGACCTTCTTGCAAGTCAACAGTGCTACCAACTGTGCCATTGTGCAGCTCTGATTTGATGATATATCATTCCTATTAAGTAACAATCCACCAAGTTTTTTGGAGTATTAGGCAAATCATGAGCAACATTTAATTTCCTTCAGGCCCTCTTGAAAATTATTGTAAAGAACAAAAAATTAGGTGTCCTTGACTTGTGAAAATAATATTTGGCAATTATGTCGCCTAATAAACATCTTGTGCTCCTTTCTTCCTTGTAATGCAGCTATGAATTTTTTAACTACACCAAAGTGGCATTGCGTCCAAAAATAAAAGTGCCTCTTTGGCAATATCTTGCCTAAGAGGGCTAAATGAAAAATAAGAATCAGTTAAAATTATACATAATTATTAAACAAATCTTAATAATGTGTTGAAATAACAGGTGTTTTGCTAGTTTTGGCATTTGTATTATGAATCTGTGGAGAATAACGTAACAATAAAGTTGACTGTTCTGTCCATTTGCCTGTTTTTGTTCAGTCTTAAACGAAGATTTAACTAACATCAGGTTCTGTCTTCCTTTGTTTTAGTGTTTGAAAGCCTGAGTGTTTCAAGCATTTTACAGGTTGTACCTTATTTGGAAAAAGTTGGGAGAGATTCATAGATTTGCGCTTCATCTCTAAGCTCATATTTTGAGAAACTGTGATTTATATATCATTGCTTTAAAACATAAAATAGACTCATTAATGGCAATGTCTCAGTATTATTTATTATACTATTTCCAACTGTTTTAGAACATCATGTGCCCACAAATTCCTTGAAATGATCATAGAGAAAACATGAGTCATGGTTTATTTTGAATAAAAACTAATTCCTGAGTAGTTCCTAAAGTCTGTCCAAACCAAGTGCTCCTGTATACCCAGCAGTAACCTGCAGATATCTGATGTGATTTTAGAGACACAAAAATAATCTTGGTTAAGAAGCAGAAGCTCAAAGATATCAAAAGTCATTGAACCCTTTTGAGTTCAGCAAACAGACAGTAGCTGTTTGCTTCTAGGAAAAATGTCAGGTGTCAGAGAACAAAACCAGAGATTTTTCATAAATTTAGCACTTTAAAACAGTCACTATGTAGAGCCAAAACACTAAACAACTACAGTTTGACCTCAGATTATGTTTTTTGCCATTTAAAGAACCTTAAAGGTGCACTTTAATGAAAAGTGTATGTTTTGCATTTCTGTTTTGTGGTGGTTCAAATTTTTAGCACAGATCTGGTTAAAATAAACCAACAAATAATCCAACAAAGAGGAAGGATATATCAATTAGTTTTATTACTTTTATCAATCAATATAATCAATTATTAATGTATTTAGCAATGAAAGACACACCTCCAAAAATGACTTTTGTGATTTTTATTAGTTTTTCTGTTAGTTTAAGATTAAAGAAAAGATCTCGAGTTCAATGTTTACTAGTAAATAAAGTTGATTGTTCATTACTTCAGATTGTTGTGAGTTCATAAGCATTTTTGTTTTTGTTTAAGATTTTTTTTTATGTATTCTGTTATCTTATGTTTTTGCAACATTTATTTCCCTGTTATTTGTTAAAGTAAGAATCTTACCCTTTTTGGAAGTTCAGAGATTGTTTGAGCGTGAAGAAGCCTTAAATGTGTGTCTTAGGTACCAATATGCTAAATCAATAATCAATTTATGACCACATTAGCTTTCTGACTTGAAATGACTTAGGATTTTTACCTCTACATCTTATGGTGTATTTTGAACTTTCAGCCATTGTTCTTCCAAATTATATCTTTTTAGGGCTGCACCAATATTAAAATTTAGTTTGTTATCAATATCCAATATTTTAGCTGTTTTGGCTGATAATATTTACTGATGTTGTATATATTTTTCTACCCTTTAGACACAGTGAAAGAAACATCCACACTGTTGACGACGTTTCTCTGCCTTAGTTTAATTCCTTGCAATCCTGCACTATATCACTAATTTCTTCTGGCAGCAGGAAGAAACTAAAACATTAGCCCAGTTTTAGTTATTGGACCAATATCAATATGTGACAAAATGATCAATATTAGCCAACACTAATGTTGATGCAGATATATTGTGCATTTCTGCTGTTTTTTATTAGAAAAAATTTACAAATTTTGCATTTCACTTTTGGTCTCTATTCAATAGACCAATTCTATAGACTAAAATATATATTCCAGTGCAAATAAAGCAAGGAATTAAAGCCTCAGTAAAATCAATAGCTCGTTAACTGACAGAAAGTGTGGATATCAGCGAGAATAAGCAGAGTGGTGTATTGTTACCATTGCCCAATTAATTATTCATATGTCTGCTTTTAGATAAAACACAGGCCATCATTGTGATTCTTAGTGCAGCTTCCAGTGAAATCTGCAGATCTATAGTTTTGCCTGAATTTAAACCTTGTATCTTCACATGGACGATTAATGGTTTGTTTTGACAGACAACAGTTGTTGCCTCCTTTCAAGTTAGGCATGTATTCTGAAGACACATGTAAAACCAGATTTCCTGGTGTGAGGTCTTCACCCCCACCCTAATAACCAAGCCACCTTCCTGTCTCCTCAGAAAACATTCCACAGTAGCCAACAGTGATCTATGCCCCTGTCAAAGGTCAACAGCTTTTTTTAGGTTTGAGAAAAACAACAGACCAGAAGCATGAGGAAGTGAACCTTTTGACTGATCAATTTTAGTTGTGTTGTTACACTTTGCATATGTAAATGAACATATTTAATTTATCTTATTAATTGGTCAAGTGAGGGGAATCTTTTGACAACTAGAATTAAAATTTGAGATTTTAATTACATTTGCTTGCATTGATTTGTTTGCAGTTGCTTGCTGATGCGGCTTTCTGTACTTTGTGTCATATGTTTAAGCCACATTCGTTCTGTAATCCCATCTTACCATTACGTCTCATGTGCTCTGTGATTTCAACACACGCACACACATATGCATTCCCCAATATCAGGTTGGGATGTTGCAGCTGATTGAAACATGTAAAGAACAAATGCAAATCATGAATTGAAAGGATGATCTTAAAGGACCTTTAATTTATTGGATTTTCATTATGCATCAGGCCACTTTCAAAGTTGCCATTTAATTTGTGTTAGGTGTACAATGGGTCATTTTTTAACAATAATATATTCTTACATTTCTGTTTGGTCTGGGATATCGCTATCTTTAGTAAGGCTAGGTGAAGACCCACATAATTTATTTACATTTAGCTGTTACAACAAAAATACTGCTGCCAAGGTTTAACAAAATATATTAACACATTCTTTATATATCTTCATATAACTTCTTCTAAATAGAGTTTATTACTATAGTCATGTGTCTTTGTATTTTTATTTTTTTATTTTTTGTTATCCCATTCAAACACATATTAACATACATATATATAAAGAAACAACTGTTAAAGCACATTTTATATATATATTTATATTCCAGTGCAAATAAAGCAAGGAATGAAAGCCTCAGTAAAATCAATAGCTCGTTAACTGACAAAAAGTGTGGATATCAGCAGATCTTCATCCTGGCTTGAAGATCAAGAAAAATTACCAGTAGAGATTTTCTGGTTTTTATTATTTAACCATTCATTTGTGAATATATTTATTCAATTTTATAATTCACACAATGCAGGTTATGGGCTGGTTCAGTTGGAGGGGAAAAGAAAAAAGCAATAAGAAGTAAAGCAGCTCATCAGTCCTTTCCAAGATAACAGGAACAAAGACAGTTTCTTAAAGATGTTAGCCAGTGTTTGTTTTGACCCACATTTCCTGATCGTATCTATAATTTCATCAACTTGTGCTAAAGAGTTTTGGTGAACAGGAATGTATCTGTTCTTGTTTTTATCAGTTTGCTTCTCAGTGAAAAGTTAACTTGTTTGTTATTTTATCCTTCACATGGATAAAATAGCAAAAAATAAATAAATTGGCTTTACTTGCTTTACTGAATTAATCAAAGTTTTAGGCAAGAGTTGTGGCCTTTATATTTGATACACCTTTAGGTACATATCTGTTATTTACTGTCTCTTATAACTGTTGCTGGCAGTGTAAAACCTCTTTGTTTCAGTTGTATCGGTTGTCCTTTGTTTACTTTAGGAAAAAAATATTTATTGAAGTCTGTGCTATATCTTTAACTATTTTGATGGCTGTAACATATTAATAACAGTCCAATGCTTTTTTTTTTCTTTTTTTCCCCCAGAGATTCCAGTGAGGAGTGCAATGGGATCAGTGGTACTCTGTCAGTGGAGTCTGTGCCGGGGCCAAGACTGAACTGGTGTTCTGCCAGCACCACTACCCCTGCCCCTACTCTCGCTCCAGCTCCCGTTCCGGGACCTGAGCCCACGCCTAACCCTGTCAGAATGGGAGACGGCCTGGATACTGCGCAGATGTCAGGCAGCAGCCAGGGGCAGGCTCAGCAAACGGGCAATCCCCCACCCCCAGAGTTCTTCAGTCTTAACAGGCCGAAGCGCCAGACCAACCAGCTGCAGTACCTACTAAAAGTTGTGGTAAAATCCCTATGGAAGCACCAGTATGCCTGGCCTTTTCATTCACCAGTGGATGCCATTAAACTTAACCTGCCTGTGAGTACAACCTGCTCTTTTTGTTCCAAGTAAAGAAACAACCGTTAAAGCACATTTTTAAGTCCCTTATATTTTCATCATTAGGTTGCTTAAAATTTTTATTATTAGCAAGATTTTTGTCAGACAAAATGCATTTTATTCATGTAACTTAAGGGAATTAGCTTGTCCCATTTAAGAACATATGTGCACTGTTTCTGTAAGTAAAATTATTTAATTGCTACTATAAAATAGTATTATTTGAAATATTAATCTTCCTTAAGACTTTCAAGGAATACAATCCCAATTCACAAGTAATCTCAAGGCATTTAAAAAGACAAGCGGGTTAGGTTCATATCCAATTCAAACCACGTTTGTTGACTATGTAATGTGTCATTTGCTTATTTCAGAGATTGCCATCACTTTTCAGGAAGTGTGAGAATCTGGTCATGAGCTAATCATGTTCACTCATGAATATAGAAAGTTCTAATGCTGCTTAGTGGCACAGAGTTCAGTAATTCAAGGACTGGTTTTGATCAGCACTCTGTTTGGGAAATTTATGTTGAAATAACATACATATATATATATATATATATATATATATATATATATATATATATATATATATATATATATATATATATATATATATATATATAAATTACATAATGTTGCAATTTAAGAAATTGTTATTCTCACATTTAAAATTTTTTTTTTCTAGGATTACTACTCTATAATTAAAACACCTATGGACATGGGAACAATCAAAAAAAGACTTGAGAATAGCTACTACTGGAATGCCCAAGAATGTATTCAGGACTTCAACACGATGTTTACCAACTGCTATATATACAACAAGGTAACATAGTTGCACACAAGAGCCATGGTTGCTATGAAATACAAATGTTTCTGATGTCTTTCCACTTTTGCTGAGGATGTTTTTCCTGTTCAACAGCCTGGCGATGACATAGTTTTAATGGCTGAAGCTCTAGAGAAGGCTTTCCTTCAAAAGGTTGCAGAGATGCCTCAAGAAGAAATAGAGATCCCGGTCATGACAGGAAAGGGACGTGGCCGAGGCCGGAGAGAAGGTGGTATGTGATTTGCTTGCTTATACCTTGCTCCTAATGAGTAATCTTCTAAGAAACAGATTAACAATTCAAGCGCCTTGTTTTGTCACCAAGGTTTAAACTTGAAACCAGGCACCATCATCGATTCGTCATCCACGACTCCACAAACGCGTGGCCTGTCAAACCTTCCAGCAGCTCCGCAGTCTCTAGGACCAATGCAGGCCCCATCTGTGCTACCTCCACATCCTTCAATCCAGGCTCTGCCCTCCCTTGTGCCCCAGTCGTTACCCAGCCTTGCACCACAGCTCGGAGCGCCATACACCATGGTTCAGCCAGACTGTGTTCCTCAAATTCCTATCATGACTTCTGTGCCTCTCCCCACTCAGACCTCTCTTCCTCCAGTACCGATTCAGAACACTGCCCCTATGCTGCAGAGCCCTATAACTATGACCAAAGTAAGTTTGATGAATGAAGAGAAATACATTTACTTTGCTTAGCACATTTGTTACAAATGTTTGTTTAGAGAGTGCCATAAATATTTGGTTTTGAAGTCTGAGAATCTGATTTTCTTCTCTTTTTTTTCTTTTTTTTTTCACATCAGCAAAAAAAGAGCCAAAAAAGGAAAGCGGACACTACAACACCAACAGCAAATGACCAGCTGAGTGAGTCTTCACCTGCAGAATCTAAATCTGGGAAGACATTACCCAGAAGAGAGAGTAACCGACCACCAAAACTGTTAAAGAAGGAGGCTCCGGACTCTCAGCATCACATAGGCATGAGTGGACCAAGTGGAGGTCTTAGCCCCAAACCACAAGATCAGCTAGGTTACTGCGCTGGTCTAGTTAGGGATATGCTATCCAAGAAACACGCTGCTTATGCCTGGCCGTTTTATAAACCCGTTGACGTGGATGCACTGGGACTACACGACTATCACGACATCATCAAACATCCAATGGACCTCAGTACCATCAAGGTTTGTTAAATGCATGATTATAAAAAAAAAAAAATCTCCAAAACATGATGAGTGCATTTTGTGACATGCCAAGTAAAATCCTTCATTTTACATTTGCTAGGCCAAATTGGAAACAAAGCAATACCGAGATCCCCAGGAGTTTGCTGCTGATGTAAGGTTAATGTTTTCCAACTGCTACAAATATAACCCACCAGACCACGAAGTAGTATCCATGGCACGGAAGCTGCAGGTACATAAAGGTTATCAGTGTTTGTTGAGTGGAGGAATTATAGAATTTTAACACATTCTTGATTAATTTTGTCATTTCTGTTGTTTTTTAGTATGCAGGCTACATGATTATTTCCTAAATGATTCATTTGATTTTATAGGACGTGTTTGAGATGCGCTTTGCCAAGATGCCAGACGAACCTGAGAGCAAGCCAGTGGTTTCTGCCCAAACTCCTACACTTCACCATCCTGCCCCGGTGAAGCCCCTACCCCATTTGGCTCACGTTCACACATCTTCAGACAGCTCCAGTGACTCATCCTCTGAGTCTGAGTCTTCCACTGATGACTCTGAAGAGGAAAGAGCTCAGCGGTTAGCAGAGCTCCAGGAGCAGGTCAGTGATCAAAGGAAACTCCAGACGAAGGCAGAGCTGTTACTCAGCTCTTGTAAAACTTTGTTTAAAAATGGTTCCATTTCTCCACAAACAGCTGAAGGCTGTCCACGAGCAGCTGGCTGCCCTGTCGCAACCACAACCCAGCAAACCAAAGAGAAAAGAGAAAGAGAAGGAGAAGAAAGAGAAGAAAAAAGATAAGCATAAGAAGAAAGGCAGCATTCCAAGCCATGTAGATGAGATCCAGGACCCCCCACCTGTTCCACAGCTGCCCAAGAAAACTAAGACCACAAACAATAACAAAGATGTGGTTACTAAGAAGAAACCCAGGTAGGTTTATCAATTTTAAGACCAAAACCTCTTTTGTCCAGTTTGATTTTTATTTCTTCTCTTGCCTTCTGCCATAAATGTCATCATGTTTTTATTATTGTTTTATATATACAGCTTTGAGACCACTTAAAATGATCAGTTTTTCTGATTTTACTTTTTATAGGTATATGTTTAAGTAAAATGAACATTGTTCTTTTATTCTATGAACTACTGACAACATGTCTCTGAAATGCATTTTCTGCTGTTTTCAACATAGTAAGCAAGTATTGCCTATTTTTAACAAAAAAAAAATTATGTGCACTTTTAGGTTAGTGAAAAGTGCATTTCTGCTCTGGTGAACTCTTTTTTTTTTTTTTTTTTTTTTTTCCCTCTAGCAAAAAGGAGGTATTGAAAAATAGTCATCCATCCAGTCTGCAGCATGTTCCCAACCTGGAGGACGATCTTGGAATAACTGGACCACCGGTCCCAGGGGAGAAATGCAAGCCCATGACTTACGAAGAGAAGAGGCAGCTAAGCCTGGACATTAACAAGCTTCCTGGTGACAAGCTTGGCCGTGTAGTACATATCATTCAGTCGAGGGAACCCTCACTCAAAAACTCCAATCCTGATGAGATTGAGATCGACTTTGAGACACTGAAACCTTCAACACTACGTGAACTGGAGAGATATGTGTCATCCTGCCTCAAGAAAAAGAAACGGGTTCCACGTAAGATACTGTGTGTGACTAGATTTATATTTTGGTATTGCCTCCACAAAAGTAATTAACACAAAGTTGTTTTTGTAGCTGAGAAAACCGTGGAGACAGTGGCTTCCTCCAAAAAGACAATATCTTCTTCTGAAAGCAGTGGCTCGAGCTCAGACAGTGAAGCTGAGGCATCAGGTGGGTTCTGCTCAATTGAATTTTCAAGTTCCCTTGATATCACACCTTTCTGTAGAAAATCCCTGTTTTCTCTATAAAGCGCATTTAAAAGAATGTGTGTTTAACCAAAGTCCTGCACAGCACTAAAACAGATCAAACAGAAAAAGAGATTAAACTTCTTTTATTCCCCAGGAATGATAAAACAGCCGAAGAAGAAGAGCCAATCTGTGAAAGAGGGGAAGAAGATGCATCCCCATGTCCAGACGGGTTCTGCTCAGGCTGGGTTTCAGTCCCAAGCTGTTGTCTCTCAGGCCAGCAGTCAGATGAAGCAGCAGCAGCACCAACCGTCTCCTGCAGGCTTTATGCCTCCTCCCCCCGTCGCTGCTCTGGAGTCGTCCCACTTGCTAGAAAGCTACGAGTCTCTGCCTCCGTTCAGCCAGCCGATCATGCATATGACCCACCACACTGGCAACTCTTCCCCTCCACCTCCGCATATAAATGCTCACTCTGCTGGATCAGTGTCTCCTGAAACACACCCATTCCTCAACCAGCATCCAGTCCTCCCGTCTCCAGGTAAGGATGCATGTAGGTACTTTGATTTTAATGCTTTATTTTTATTTTTTTTGTTATTACAAGTGTGAGAGTGCCATCTCCAGCATCTCTCAGGTTCACATAAGGATATATGTGCCCTGCATGTCTGGATAAATAGTGCAGATAAATACGTATGTCAGTGTTTTAAATATCATGATAGCATTGAGGGCAGGAAGACGGAGATTTGAGAAAACATTAGACATTATTGTTTCTATTTAATAATCTTGTTTTGAAGTAATTCTACTCCATCTTGTGCCTAGTTGATGTTTTTTTAACCTGCTCTTGGAGTAACTTTGATTGATCGGTCTCTTCCACTCCTGCATGTTCTCTCCAGTTTTGCCTCATTTCATGGCCAAAGTTTTCAAAATGGCTTTGTAACCCTTTTCAGACCTTCCAAACCTTTCCATGATGATCATTGGCTTGTGAAATTGAGTTTTTCTTTCTGAAAAATTTAATTTTATTGCAGTTAATTTATGACTTTAAAAAGGGAGGCAATAACTTTTTCAGAGAACCAGGTTTATTTGGATATTTTATTTTTACCTGATGAATAAAATCATGATTTGAAAACACTTTTTCAAATCATGATTTACTCGGGATATATTAGACTGATATGAAAATAGTTTTAATGATTTGTAAAATATGACAATAGAAACAAAAACAGATGGAATCTGTAAGGGTATATATATATATATATATATATATATATATATATATATATATATATATATATATATATATATATATATATATAAAATAATTTTAATAGCTTTTAAAATATATTATTGTACAATAACTCTTATGTTTTGCTAACTTGGATTCTTCAGGATGATTTACAAACATAAATAAATGAAAATTCAAGAACATTAGAAACACTTTGATAAGGATAATTTCAAATCAAAATTGCATTAAAGTGAATTATTCATAGATAACTTATTTACTGTGATGTTTGAACAATTGATTCTATTTTATTTAGTCTTTTGCTTCTTATTAACTATATGAATCTTTTGTTCAACCCCAGCTCTACACAGTTCGATGCCTCAGCAGCCGTCGCGGCCGAGTCACAAAGCAGCGCCTCTTCATCCAAAACCGCCCCAGCAGCAGCAGCAGCAGCCAGCCCCACCTCAGCAGCAGCCAGCTCTACAGCAGCAGCCGCAGCTTCAGCCGGCCCCCCCACCACAGCATCAGCTCCCCCCTCAGATCCTCCACACTCACCAACCTCTGCACCAAAGGCCCATGTCACCCCCCACCCTCACCCCTCAAGGTTTGCTGTCTTCCCAGCCTCCCCAGATGCTGTTGGAAGACGACGAAGATCCGGGGTCTACTGCACCTATGAACCAAGTGCAGTTATTCCTACAGCAGTTCCAGCCGGCCCGTCAGCCGCAGCAGTCGCACCAGGCGCCGGTTCGGCAGCAGCAGCAGCCGCAGCAGCAGCTGCAGCAGCTGGGACAGACTTCTCTCCTGCAGACAGCGACAATGCAGGGACAGTCGCAGCTCTCCGCACAGACTTCGCTGCCTCCTCCACAGCTTTCTGTTCCCTCTCAAGCCCAGCCCACTGCATCACATCAGGCCCCACCCCCTCAGATCACCCTACACCAGGCCCGCCACCTGCAAAACGCTCAACACCAACAGCAGCAAGCTCAGCAGCATCAACTGAACTACCAGCAGGGTCCGGGACTCGCTGGTCAGTCCCAGGCGTCGCAACACAACATCTCAATGCCCTCCAACAAACCACAGCAGATCATCCAGCAACAGCAGGAGCAGCCCTCCCCTCGGCCATCCAAACCTGACCCATACAATACTGGTAGGTTTTGAGAAAACGATGCAAAAAACACAACTATTGGCTGTTTCTAAATGCCAGAACTGCTTTATTATCATATTTGTTGCTTCCTTGACAGGCCACATAAGAGATAACCCGTCTCCTCTCATGATGCATTCCCCACAAATCCCCCAGTTTCCTCCCGTCTCTCACCCCTCCCCACCTCACAACATGCAACCCAAAAAGGTAAGATATTTACAGAGACCAGACAAAGTCTTTCTATAGATGGGTGCAAACGCCAGGAGCACTGACCTTGAATCATTCTTTCGTCATGCAGCAGAGGGCCTCTGGAAGCCAAGCTGCTGTTAAAGAGGAAAAACTTCCTCCGTCACCAGTGATGAGAGGAGAGCAGTTTAACTCTGCGATGAGAGCAGAGCATCACAAACATCCAGAAATCAAGCCCAGTCAGACCGGCCAGAGTCAACAGAGTGAGAACTCCACACTTTTTATTTTACTCTGTATGAAAAACGCTTGAAATAATGCACGGCCTGAGATGCTGACAAAGCTCGTATGAATGTTTTTGGGCAGATTTAAAATCTGTGGATAGTTCACGGCCCGTCATCCGTTCCTCTGAGCCCAGCGGGCCACCTCCCACCCTGCAGGAAAAGGAGAAATTCAAGCAGGAGCCCAAGACCCCTGTAGCTCCCAAAAAGGTACAGGTGGGTAAGAGGATCGGTTTCTGGACTTGTTGTAAATCTGAATATTTGCCTTGAGTAGCACTGCTAATAAATCTCCATGTTTACGTTCTCAGGACGTGAAATTCAAAAACATGGGCTCATGGGCAAGCCTGGCACAAAAGTCAACGTCTACAACACAATCTGCTGTGAAGTCATCGAGTGACAGCTTCGAGCAGTTCCGCCGTGCGGCCCGGGAGAAAGAGGAGAGGGAGAAGGCCCTGAAGGCCCAGGCAGAGGCGGAGAAAGACCGGCTGCGTAAAGAGCAGGACAAACAACGGTAAAACAAGAAAACACACAAGACAGATAGCTACATTCACCTGCTGGGTGGATGTGGATACTAATCTGTAAATTACGCTCAGAAAGTTTATGAAAGAGCAAAACAGATTGAGCCCACAAAGACCAGCAACTCTAAAAGAAAAACCAACTCTTCAATTTTGAAATATTGCTAGAAGTGCCTCCTTATGTATATTGAAGTGACATAACTTTTATTTTCTTCTCAGCAGCAGATCTAGTATTTTAGTGTGCATTCACACCAACCCTGTAAAGTTCTTTTTAATGCCTAGAAAGTTTGATTCATTTGGGGAAGTGTGAATGTGCAATCAAACTCTGAAACAGACTAAAAAAAGCAAACTCAGGTTCACCTAAAAACCAACTGTCTATGTGAACCGGAGACCGTTCCAAAAGCTTGAAGCAGACTATAGCACAGGGCATTCTGGGCAAATAGAACCATAACAAACATGCATGTCTAGCGCTGCAAAAAAACAAAAAAGAAATCCTACAACCACTAACATCTCATGTGATGCCATGAGAAGTCAGAGGTTTTCATGTAGTTTCCTTCAGTGGTTCCTGGTGCAACGCCACCACTGGCGAGGAGGTGAACACATTTTTCAAAGGGTTTAGTTTGTTTCACACAATTCAAGATGTAATAAATGTTACAATTTTGGTCCTGGAGACTACCGGACTATCAGGTGTACAAACACCCTAAAACTGAACATTTCTTATTTGCGATCAGCAAGATTGTTATTGCACACAAAAGTTGCTGTCAAAATGTTTTAGGGGAGATTTATGATACTTTAATACTGCTCATCAGTAAACAATAAAATATATACTGACAGGGTATTAAAAATGTTCATGTGAAGGCAATGTTTTGTTTTTGGTGAGATTGAGTTTATCTTTTTTTTATTATTATTATTTAAAAAGCCTTAAAAAGCTTCTTTTAAAAGATGTGGAACAGTTTTTTTTCCCCCACAAGACATGAAACTTCACACAAGATGTGCGTTTAAGGGCACCATTTATTAATCTTTTATGCACCTGTTGATTGCAAATTCTTTGTCTGAACGCCTTACAGAGGGCGGGATGAGGAGGACGTCGTCGAGCCTCCTCCCAGAAGAGTGCATGAGGAGTCTCGTGGCCGCCTCGAGCCGCAGCACATCCAAGCCCCTTCTCAACAACAACCGCAGCAGGTGCAGGTGCAGCAGGAATCCCAGCCGGCTGCCATCCAGCAGTCTCCTCAACCCGCTACTCCACCTCAGCCCTCCACGCAGAACTCACTAGATCAACAGAGGGAACTAGCACGCCGAAGGGAACAGGAGAGGCGGAGGAGGGAGGTGGTAAGCCAATCCTCGGTTTACCCTCTACATCTCATGCAAAAAATAAAAAAAATGCTGATTTGAAATGCTGAGTTCTTCTTTTCTTTCTACAGATGGCAGCAACTATTGATATGAATTTTCAAAGTGACTTAATGGCTATCTTTGAGGAGAACTTGTTTTGAGAAAAAGAGGACAGCAGAATGAACTGCAAAAGAAGAAGATAAAAAAAGTGAATGAATGCCGCAAGCATCCTTTTGAATAAAATCATGGCAACAATGCAGCGCAGACCGCTCCACAGACTTACTGCATACACAACCAGCCCTGTTGAGACTGAAAACAAACGCTGGCTGGACAAGTGGTTACGGCTCACTTTGGCTGAACACATGGAGGGGACTCTTATTGTTTTGGATGTCATTTTCTTGGAATCCAGCATTGCTTGCCTGATCTCTAGTTGTGGAGAAAAAAAGGATCCCCCCCCCTTTTTTTTTGGCACAGTTGCCTTTGTCAGACTTGATTCTCTCACTGTGTGTTGGCACAACAATACTGCAGGAGTAAAGACATCCCAGTCCTGGAGATGGTGAAAATGCTCTGAATTACTGACAGACTGCGCAGAAGTATTTTGAAACTGCCAGATGTCTAAAATCGTGAAGAATTGTGTCTTTTTTGTTGTTTATTTTGTCATTAGTGAACTGTTTTTTTTTTTTCCTTTTCTTTTTTTTTATATTTGGTGGGGAAGGGGTGGGAGCAACTTCCATACTGTAAATCATGTATATTTCTCAGCAGAGAAGGTACAATTTGCCTTACATCTCTTTCCTAAATAGATAAGTATGTTGTATGGCCTGCACACATGGACACACCTATAACACTTACAGACAAAAACCAGAAGCCGTGCAGACATTTTTTTTTTCATCATCTAGGATCTACTGTAAAAAAATATTTTCTTATACTTCGAAAACTGTTTATTTTGGATCTGTCTGCTTTTCCACCTGGGTTCTCCTTGCACCAACACACTCCACCACCTATGCCAAACAATTCAATATCTTTTATGCTAAATAACTTCTCTAAGCATTGTAGGTAAATAGTGGGCAAAAAACTGAATATATGCATTATCATAGCTCCAGTGAGTATTTATCAAAGAAAAGATCAGTTTTCATCTTGTATTTGTCATTTAAAAACTACAAAAACTAGCTACCAGAAGAGTTAAAGAGCCAGTTGTTTCTGAGCTTTAGTTGGGTTTCACTGCAAGTGTCGTTATATTTGTTTTACTATCAGATATTGATGTAAAGCTGTTCACAACAGTCACTACTGGATTGGATAAGCCTCTTGTGTTGCCTTTGAGGATTTTGTTGTGACTAAAATCAGTGCTTGACATTAGAAAGATACAATTAAGGAAGGAGAAACGGTTTCATCTTTTGTAGCTAACAGTTAAAACAAGTTAGTAAAAACCAGTTAATGGGACCAGACGAAGCTCCCGCTTTCAGTCATCTTCCAATTCACGACGGGCACTCTTGACAGCGTTTAAAAAAATAGACCGATCAACCGGAAACGTCAAAACAAGAAAAAAAAGTTGAAAATGGTTTGGATTTCTATCTTTGTTCTTGTTTGATAATAGTGGCTGTAAGTTCTAATTCTGTTCCTGGAGACATTTTGGAGCTGGGCTAAAATCTGAACAAATGTTGTCCTCTCTAATTGTCTCTTGAAGTGTTTTTTTTTTTTTTTTTATTTGTTTTTTTTTTTGCTGTTTTTTTCTCCAGTGCCTGTATTGTATTGCAATTCTTGTTGGCTTATATTACACTTTGAGGGGACTTAGAAAGTGGCACATCAGGAGTGGGAGGTTTGATATTTAAAATGGGAGGGAGATTCTTTTGGAGAGTTTGTGTTTTAAAAAAATGAGAAAAAAAAAAGGTAAAGACAGCATTTTATATTTTACCCGTTGTCAATATTCTGGTTTTAAAATTTAGTTTTAGCTGGGCATCTTTAAGTGTAAACATCTGACAACTACTTTCTCAGTTTGTTCTCTGCAGATTTTAGCTAGATGTGTTTCGGCGTTTCCACATTAGCGTTTTCAGTCTGGTCCGTAAGTTTGATTGTGTAAATTTGAGCGACTGCGTGAATGTGTGAGGTTTCTTTTTCCACTGTGTGATGCAAAGAGGCATGTTCCCAGATATGTAGATAAACGTTCTGTTGATGAAGACTAAAAAGATGAGCTGGAAAGGTTTAGTGCTTAATTCACTTTTTTTATTTTTTATTTCAAGCCCACCATGTATGAATATATAATGTTATTATTAGACCTGTTTCAAAGGTGTTAAGAAAAATACTTTCATTCCATTTTATCCTTTTGTTTTCCACGATAACTGTTGGACATAATGTGCCATGAGTTCTACAGAGAATGTGCTGAAATACAGCTCAGCCCAGAATTTGCTTTATTCAGGTATTTTATTTTTGTGTTGCATTTGTTCTGTTTTGGGGGGTTGTTATAACATTTTCCTCAGTTTTGTTTGGTATGTGAGTGGTCTCTTGAGGTCTCTGAATACGTATGTAATGATCATTGAATAAACTCATCTGTTTTATAGAAAATAAAACGGAGAAAGTGTCTGTTTTAATGTTGCAACTCACTCTTGATTTGGAGGTGAAGAAATATGTTGCTTCTCAGTTGTAGAGCTGGTCAATTTTAAGGTGGCTCTTTCTATAAATAAGTTTAAATTTTGAATGCTTTTACAAATAAAACTCAGAAAAGTGTGACCAGACTGCTTTACTTTGACAACCCTAGATAAAATCTAGTGCAGTCATACAATATTTTTCAAACGTACGTATTTGTAAATAAGTTTATCTTTGCAGTTGTTCTGCAAAGGCCTGAGATTACAAGCTACAACTCAGAGATGCCGTGGCAAGGTTGAAATTCTATTTTACTAACGGTCATAATAGCGGTATTTTCAGAAAGTCAATATTGTAACCAAATAAGTTTTGTAACTTATCTTAATTTGACGGTACATACCGGAAATAGTACTCTATAATCATTCCCATTGGCTTTACGTTTGAAAATGACTTTGCTGATATCTAGTGGCCATTATAGCAAACTACACAAAAGGTCTATTTTGCCCATATTTCTCACTTACTGATTTATCTTCAGGCAAAAAAGGCATTTGTGATTCATATTCCCCTCTAGTTAATTTTAATAGCCAGATAGTGTTAGTGATAGCATTTCCCCAGATGTTTATGAAAATTACGGACAGCTACTTAATACGTTTGCAATCAAAACTGCCCTCTTGTGGTTATTCCGGGTAATTACAAGATATGAAGAGACAAGTCAGCGTTAGTAAGAAGCTAAAGGACCACTTCCTTAATGTGTTTCAAAAAAGAAAGAAAGAATTGTACTTTACTTTTATGTATATTAAGAATAACATTATTTTGAAACCCAAAAATTAAGGTAACAAGATTAGGATTTTATTGGTTGTCTTATCTATCAGAAGTGAGCCTGCAGTGAGGTTGTCTCTGACTTTATACTGAACTGCGACTCCGTTGCCCTCGTTGCCATATTGATATACTACATCACCAAAAATCAGGGTCTGTGTTTCTAGTGGGATATCAGTTTTTCAATAACCATTATTTTACCCAAGCATTTATCTGAAGTGACTCACTTGCTTAGCTACTTGCTTTTGAGTGTTTATTTGAGTTTAAAACGCTCAAATTAAAAAAGCTGAAATTAAAATGCTAAATATGTGAACATATTCTTATCACAAAAGCTACTTTAAAACAATATAGTAATTCTGTAGCTACGTGTGTGGCTACTTGCTTACGTCGCAAGGATACGATAAAGATACATGAAGACTAATGTTTACGGGAAGGACGGTGGCTTCCGGCTATTTAGAATGGCTAATGTTTACTGTCCCTTGTGGTCACTATTTGAAACTACAGCGGTAAAACGTAATCAGAGTGCCCAAACCAAGATGTGTCTTTTTTTCTTTTTTTTTTTTTTTTGCCATTAAAGTAATTTGGAAACTTACGCAAACATTGAATAGAAGTCTCAAGACTGTGTGAACAATGTGTTCCGAAGCTGTATGTTAGGCAGGACATTTTGTTTGTCCGGTTTTTTAAGCGGTACTTGGAGGCAACATCGTTTACCTGTCCAGGTCCAGCTGTTTCGAGTGAGAATGATTCAGAGTCGCGTAACCGGGAGAAGTGATAGGACGCATGTACTGACACTGCTAACAAAATAAGACTTTCTCCTTCTTTTGACGTAAAGTCAAGTCACCTGACTCATAAAGAAAATGTTCGGAAGGAAGAGACTCTAAAGTGAAAGGTAGGTTTTATGTTCCTTTGGATAATTTGAGAACGTGTCCGTGGCATATCACACTTAATCAGAAATGAAACCATTTCACAAAGTTGAGGAAAGAATAAAAAATTAAAGTCTATTAATTTACTTATTGGTAAATATTATAATGAGACTTAAACATTTAATTATTGCAAAACAAGGCAGTTTTTGGCCAATGTTGACATGATTTTTGAACTCTGGTCTACTCTTGTACCTCGTTTTAGACGTGCCTAAGCTTGGAATGCAGGTGATTCACACACGAACTCATGTACTGTCTTTATCTAATAGATTAGACATGTAAGTAAATCAGCACGACACACGTCTTTTATTGCTCAAAGAAACAGAGCAGCAGTCACCTTTCATTAGACGGATAAGGTCCTGAAACCATCAGGGTTTGATGCCAAAAAGTGAGACCTGATATTACATACAAAAGGATTTGCTACAAAACATTGGAAATTAAAACTAATTAGTGAGTGAATTTTAACCTTTGGTGGAAATATATATATATATAAATATTTTTCTAATAAGTTTTTACCTGGAACCACAAGTTTATTTTTGGAGGGATTGAGAATACAGCTGTGTTCTAAAATAATAGCAGTGCGTTTTAAAGAAGTGAATCTCTAAATTCTCATAGTTAATATTAATACATACGAACACATTGGCAATAATGTGCATTCTATTACAGAGCAAACATAAAGAAAATATTCTGAATGTGTTATCACTGCAGACGTTGAATATTAAAATTCATTTTAGACGGCTAAAACAAATACCCCATCTCTGTCTAGATTTTTCTTTACATAGTCAAACTCTCCCTCCTTAAACTTTTGATTCTGAGAACTTTTTCAAATCTGTATTGCATGGAGTTGACCAACGTCTGGGGTCTGAGACAGGTATTCTAGCCCAGGTCTGATTTCCACAATTCTCTGCATTATTTGACTTCATTCTACAATTTCTTTCTAAAGCATTGTAGAGTATTGGAGCAGTCACTCTATATTAGCAGCGTTGTTGGCCTTGGACCAATATGTCTGTCACTCTTGTACTTGTGGTTGCTGTGGTTTTGAAACAACCATTTAAAATGGGTTTCCTCTTTGGTGCAAGGTGAATTGTCTCGCATATTTTTCAGAGTTACCTGTGATCCCTGATATGCAATAAATTTGTCTGACACTACAGTATGGGAAGCATCTCCAAAACATGATGCCTGAGGAACTGTGCTTCACTGTGTGGTGCGGCTTGAATTTGCCATTTGGATGTTGTCTGACAACAACTGAGCTTTCATTTAATGAGTGTCTCAGTGAGTGTTTTCTTTTTGTTTGTTTCTTTTGGAGGTGTTTGCTCTGTACTAGATGTTCTTCGGTCACCCTGGAGCAAACCATTGGCCGAGTCTTTTCCGTTATTACAGTTCTTTTATTTGTTTGAGTGGTAGTTTTCGATTATCTTCCGTGTTTTAAAGCAATCCTCTGGGATCTGTGGCATTATTTGAGCTGTAAGGGCTAATTAGTTGCTCCCCTTTCTAAAAACAATGCATTGTTGCCCCAGTTAATGCATCAAAACAACTGCAAAAGTGATGAAAATACGAGCAAAGATTCTTTCAGCTCAAACAAGAGGTGAATAATTGTCAAAAATCTGCAAAGCCTCAATGGATGAAAATATTGAGCAAACTGCAACAACAAAACAAAAAATCTGAACTATTTTAACAGACTTGCCACTGAGTGATGCAGTTCTTGAATAAATTTCATATTGCTATTTTTTAAATTCCTCCTCTCCAAAAATTATTTGAATAAACAGGATCAGCAGAATCTAAGTCATAACTCTAATATCTGTTGGTTTATACTTGCATAAGAACATTATTTACCATGAAAAAATAAAATTTCTACCAAAGTATCACAGTAGTAGAAACTGAAGGACTGCAATTTGAACACAACGGTATTCCTAGCAGACGGGCCTCTAATATTCAGAGTCAACTAGCGTTGCAGATAATACCTGTAACTTAACACTGAAACCTCATCCCAGTGATGCATTATATTTTTATTTAAGAACCTTTCTTTGTTTGCCCTATAGGAACATTGCTTTTTTTTATTTATTATTTTAGCTTAATCTCCAGAAAACAAATAAAACATTTTCTAAACTCCAACTTTGGAAACCAGCTGCTACATTTTGGGAAAACATCTGCTGCAAGTAACTCTTATGTATATGTTAAACTGAACTTTAAAAGCTGCAGCTGATGTTCTACACTATTTTTTTAACCAAATTGGAAAATGTTTTAACACATTACAGGTTCTACATTTATCTATTTTTTTGAAGTAAAACCACAATGAAACATTGAGTTTAAATAATAAGGACATCCTGTAATTTAATTGCTTTTGTGCAGAATTGTTGGTCCACTACTCTTCGCAACTTCAGTTTTTACTCATTAAGTTCTTTGTTGAATTTTTATACCTCCGCTGAAATGATTGACAGTTTCTGAGGCCACAGCTGTTTTTTTTTCTGTGAGGCGTTTGTGATGATGTAGTATTTGGATGTTGCCAAATATCTGCAATGGGACCAACATTTGCTCCTCCAAAGGATATTGCTTCAGACGTTTTGTGGGTTTTTTTGAAACGCAACTTTTTGAAATGTCTTTAGGGGCGGGGGGTCAATAAGTCATGTCACGATAATACATGATGCTTCTCCACTACTTTCAAACAGCCCATACAAGTTTGGTTTCTTTCTAATTGCATTTAACATACCATGTAATCCCTGCAGAGTCTCAGCTGTTGTTTTTTTTTTTTTTTGTCTAATTTTGGGCTAAATTTGTTGTGTCACATTCAGAAAAGGTCAGCACTCAAATATTTTCCAGTTATGAATAACCTGAAGATCTGAGTAAAATTATTTGGAAATTGCTTAATCCTTTTTAGATTAATGACCAGCAACACTTATTATAGGGTGACCTTTTTTTTCTCTAAGTCCTATCGAAGCAGCGTGAACCTTTTTTGCTAGCCGCTTCTCCATTTGGTCTTTTTTGCTTCCTCAATGAAAATGCAGAACCCGTTGTGTGGTTCACAACACGTAGATTTAAAATCGTAGTAACCGGTAAAGACTAAACCATTTTTGAGTTCCAATGTGTATATTCTTGTAGAGGATGTGATTTTAGTTGTTGCATGTTGTTCTCCCTTCAACATTTTCTGCCCTTTTTCTTTGCAGTTATGGCCATTGACAATAATACGTCGAACAGCTGCTACAGCGACCAAAGTGTCACCTTCTTTTACCAACAGGTGAATAAAACGATCGGAGGAAACTGGACTACACGGGACTACCTGGTCATAGGACTAGGCTTGCCCTTATCTGTAATAGTGGTGTTGGCCAACCTGTTGGTGATGGCAGCCATCCTCATGAACCGCCGCTTCCACTTTCCTATTTACTACCTTCTGGGAAACATGGCAGCAGCAGACTTGTTTGCAGGTTTAGCCTATACCAACCTGATATTCAACACAGGTCCCTGGACAGCGACGCTCACTAAGAAGCAGTGGTACATCCGTGGGGCTTTGATTGACATCAGCCTGACTGCCTCTGTCGCCAACCTCCTGGCTGTGGCTGTGGAACGCCACCAGACTATCATCACTATGCAGCTGCACAGCACCATGACCAAGAGGCGCGTGGTGCTGCTCATCATCTCCATCTGGGCCATAGGGATCCTCATGGGTCTGGTGCCGTCGCTGTTTTGGAACTGTGAATGTGATCTCGCAGACTGCTCCACTGTTGCTCCCCTCTACAGCCGCCGCTTCTTGATTTTCTGGGCACTTCTCAACCTGCTCACCTTTTTCATTATGCTGGGCATGTACTCTCACATATTCTTTCACGTGAAACGCCAGAGTCGCCACACTTCTCAGCACGCCTCGGAGGCACGACAGCAGACCGTCATCAACCTGATGAAAACCATTTCTATGGTTCTGGGTAAGAGTAAATATGTATTTTTCAGGAATGTAGACGAATGACGGAGCAAATATTTTAAAAAGTACAGACTTGTCAAGATTACTTATCTTGCATTTCTCTGCAAACCATTTTTTCTTCTCTCCGTCTTCCCTTATCTTTGTTTTTTAGGGGATTTAAGTTTGAACTTTATTAGAATTTTTCTATCTTATGATTTACCTTTCTACTACTCAGGTGACTAGTTTCGTGTCTGTAAATATGTTCTGCATGGTTGTTACGCAACCATAGAGAAATGTGACCTTACACATTTGTGCCATGGCTTGTCGGGCATCATCCTGCGTCAGTGAAAAAATGTGCAGGTGTCGT
Organism: Gambusia affinis; assembly: GCF_019740435.1. Lineage (NCBI taxonomy): Eukaryota > Metazoa > Chordata > Actinopteri > Cyprinodontiformes > Poeciliidae > Gambusia > Gambusia affinis. Next base: position 19,942,177 of record NC_057886.1, read on the forward strand.
TTACTCATTTCTGTCCCTATAAACGATCCACATCTCTGCAGGTGCCTTTGTGATCTGCTGGACACCTGGCCTCATCGTTCTCCTGCTGGACGGGCTGCAGGGTAAAGAGGGCAACGCCAACAAATATGAGAAATACTGTTTGGTGATAGCGGAGTGCAACTCTCTGGTCAATCCCATCATTTATTCCTTGCGCGACGCCGAGATGCGGAAAACGTTCAAGTGGATCCTTTGCTGTTTGTGTCGACATGAGGGCTGTCAGCCGAGGGAGACTCTGACAACAGAAATGGACTCTCCATTGAAGGAGGTAACTCATCAAAATGGAGCCAGAGAGTCTACACACACTCAAAGCACCTCAGGTTACATGTTTCACTTTGATGGCAGCTCTTCAGTTTTTTCTTTTTCCTCTGACATCCTATCATCCCATCTGTGAGCCATTCCAGTTTCACTTCTTAGGGCAGATTTCTGAATAAACTTGCTTGTTCTTACTTGTTAGCGGTTATCTTGTCAAACCGGTGTCTTGTAACAAGGATAACATCTAGTAATTCATCTCTTGTTTTTGTTTTTTAAGTAACTGTGAAGAACTGTCTGACGTTTTCTGAAATTGTAAAACAAAACCTTTTTTTTTTTTTCTTGTCTACAGAAAATTCTTAGCTACAAGTCAGAAGATCCGGTCTTGTGGAAGAATCTGGACAGAGACTGTAAAGATGACAAGGGGACAGACTCTGTGGTATGACAGAAAATCAGACATATTGTAACTTAAGTGTATATATTCGTAAGCCTTGTGTTGAAAATTTTGAGTGAATTAAAAGGAGAAAAAAAAAAATTACAGTTAGCATTTGAGAAAAGTTTTTTGTCTTTGTGCAGCTAACAAATTCACCTAAAAATCAACAGATGGTGCAATCTCTCCTTTTATTACATTTGACTATCACAAGAGCATTTGTGACAACTTATAAAATGAAACACTCCTAAAATGAAATACTGAAAAAAAATAATCACACTAAATTGGTTTTTTTTTATTAATTTTCTAATAAGAACACTACAATTTTTGTCATATTCTTCCGTTTTGTTTTACTCTTTCTAGATCAATTCTAAAGTTGAGGTATAAAAGGAGTTCATACAGACTCACAAGTCTGAAAACAGTGGGGTTATATACAAGAGAAATGGAAAGACAGAGGTAGAGAGAGGGGTAAATACAAGGGAAAGAGGGAGATACAAATATACTAATAAAAACAAACAAATGAAGGTTTACAAAGACATTTGGTGCTGTGGAACTAAACCAGTCGAATGATCAAAATACTTGTTAGTGTACAATAAGATTGTTTTTATTGATGAGTTACAACGCCGCTGCAAAATGCATGAGCTCACAAAATGTATATATTGACATCAAGTATTTAGGCATTGATGTTTCTGCTGTAATAAATTGAGGTGAATGGCAATAGTGGCAAATCACCGAGGCAACAAACGAGGGGAAACTTGTAGTTTAAGCATTCAAGAAGTAAAAGCAAACCCAATGTGGAAATTAAAAGGGGGACAAAATAGTTATAGGAAAATAAAATAATAAATAGTTCCACAGCACCACATTACATTTGTTCATCCTACACTGCAACTTGGTTATGTAACAAAAGATCTAAATAATATTCAAAGCCAATACAGAGTTAGCGTGAATCCTGTGAAACAGTACATATCTCAACCAAACAAAGTTTTATAAAAGAAAAAGAAAATGTACTGAAACATTACACAAACTGTACAGTGACATCCATTACAACAAGTAGAAAAAAAGGGGCGGCATGATAATTTGGTGTGACGACGCCATTACTCGAGACGCAGCAATAACGAGCTGCTGCGAGAGACAAAACAGGAAATGAAATGTGAGAGATAACATGTGACCGGCTTTCAAGCTCAGCTTCTGTTTTGTAACATGGTTCAAACAAACTCTTTAATGACAAATCTTAATAAGGCTTTACCTTACTATCAAAATGCTTTGTTATTCACGTAATCTTTAATGTATAAAACAGCTTTAACGGATGGAAATCGCCAAAATGTGGCAGGTTTGTCCTACACACAAATTAAGAGTTTTACTACACCCAGTGCTGCCTCTTTTTTTGGTAACAGAGGAGAGAGAGAAGCCCTTGCCCAATTGGCTATGGAACATAAAAATATGTTTTTTACCAGACGGTATTAAAGGATAAAGAAAGGGCAGAGCATTTCTTTTATGCTCACAATAAATCACAGGTGTGATGAGTGTTCACTCCACCCATCATTTATGAAGCCCCATTTAAAACAAAACAAAACAAAAAAAAAAAGAAACCAACTTGAGGCATGACAACACCACAAAGAGACACAGGTACAAACAGAATTCCCTCCTCTCCTCAAATGTAAAAGGCGACTGCGCACCAATGTTTAAAAAAAGTAGCATTATTACATTGCTGAACTTTGTATATTTGGTTTTGGTACAACATCAGGTTGTTAACATGTTGCCTCAGGCTCACAAGCTTAAGTTTCAAGATGGGGAAAAAATCTAAGTTGAAACCCCACCTTGCGTGTCGTCAGCTGGTGGAAGCACCCAGTCTACATAATGCTTACAAAGTTCAAAGGAGCACCAGCCAGTTTGACTAAGATATCCCAGGAACCTTTTACACGTCCACACAGACACATCAACATGTGATGCACTTTTTTTTTTGGTTTTGGTCTGACTGTAATAGTTTTACCTTTTATTCATTTATTTATTTTTTCTCGTTAATACAAATTAAGCTAAAAAACGTAAATGAAAAACAGTATAACACCTAGAAGTCCTACATGCATGGAAGACAGTCACATTTCTAAGTTCATGTCACATTTGTTCCAGTAATACATCGATGCCTCGCGATCTTTCCACCCTTCGTTTGTCATAAAGATGTCGTATTGAGCTAATTTTTGGTGGTGGCTGGTGCATTCTTGGTGAAACAGCATTAGATAATAGTCTACAATCAAATAAACTAGTGGACAGAAAGAAAGAAGTAAAGTCTACAAGCCATCTACCAACACCCTCTATGGGTTAGCAGTGGAAAGAGCTACTGGTTACATAAGCTCAACCAAAGATGTTCTCCTATTCTCTTCACACCAGCCCTACCATCTCTTGTCCTGCCTGCTTCGGAGCAGTGATCCCCTCACCTTCCTAGAAAGGTAGAAACCCATAGCAAGGATGCTAACATCTGTGCTTGACACATCGTTTATGTCAGCTCATAACGAGAACAGCTGACAAGTTGTGAGCTGTATGTTTTGGGGACAGTTGCGTGCACCTCTGTGCAAACATCAGTTGCTCACCTTAAAATCCTAACAGAAGGATACATTGATACAACAGTGTCTTGTGTTGAGTAGGCAGAGGGTAATCTCAGAGGAACACTGGGGCAGCACTTTGGTACAAGCAAGGTGAGCAGAGCTCCCTGGTGGTCCGTAACCACAGTTTGGCTGTCAGATGCCAAGGCTTCAGCAGATACGGGCAATTACACACAGTTTCCCAAAGCAAAGAGTTGAGTGTAAAGGTCAAACAGCACATGAACAAGCCGTGGGAGTACTGTGTAAAGTTAACGTGCATATACACATAATGTACAGACATCATGATCATCTACACAGCTGGATGTGGTTTTTTTTTTTTTTTTTTTCAAAGTCCTTGACAGTAAGGATGTTTTTCTTTATGTCTCTGAGCTCCATTCCCCTTTTTAGCTTTTTAAAGAGCGGAGAACTGGAATGAAGGTGAAAGGAGAATTTCCTCCCAGCTACTGTACAGCTGTCCTGTGGTCCAGAACAGCAAGTGTGAATGAAATGTGTATACAACTTCATGTGGCCTGTTCACACGGGAGAAATGAAACAAAAAAAAGAAAAAAAAAAAAAACGAAGAAAAATAGGAACACAAGATGATTTTAACAGCAGACCACAGTGGGAATAAAGAGAAGGCAGGTAAAGCCACCAGATCAGTTGGAAGTGTCAGAGTGGACGCTGCCAGGTGGACCAGGAGGGGAGGTAACCGAGGGCGGGTTGGTGGTGTCCTGCCAGCTGTTAGCCTGCAGCCAGACAAGGAGGGAAGCGGCACAGAGATGAAGACTGATGACCAATTTCTTACCTTAATGGGTCAAAATATGCTATCCGTGTCCTTGCTGAGGAAAATCTTGGTCAAATAACTGAGCACAATTCACATGCAATTGAAATATTAGTTTACATTTAAGGCCACAATTAAAATTATGACCCAAATAATTTGTGAAAAGTAACCTGATTAATGCTTTTTTTGCTACCAGGGATGATGGGGTTTGTAGTTTTGTTCCCTCACATTAACATCTAAGTTCTTCCACTAGAGCTACAAAGAAAACATCAAATGTTGCAGGATGATGCAACGAATGGACAAATTTAAGACAATCATATCTACTGCAACACCTGGAAATGTTGGCCACCTCTAAAGAAGTATAAAAATTAAGACAACAAAGTTGATAATGGCTTAATTTCTGAAAAATCATAATATTTAAAACAGCAATGAAATGTCATCAGTATGTATAATGTATGTAATATGCATTTCTTTAAACTGAATTTCATGTTAAAAATCTTCAATGAAAGGCAGAAAAGCAAGCTATTGAGCCAACATTATGAAGCTATCCGACTGGATGGATGTAATTTTTCAACCCAGTCTCACTCCCAACTCGTCATATATTGACACGCAGGGCACCCCTTTGGCGTCAATATGTGACGCGAGGGGTTTTACCATATGCCTTACCATAATTTTTTCCCTTAACCTAACCAATCGTGGGGTTTTGAAGGTTCGGCAGTGTTTGCGAGAACCCTTCGCGTGAATAATCCATGTAAAACATGCAACCTTCTCAAATCATCAACATGTGACGCTGAAGCGGTACCCTTCGCGTCAATATGTGACGCGTGGTGAGAATGTGTTGAATTTTTCCATCCTTAAATTTCTGAAAAGATGAAAATACAGCAGTGGTTGCTAACTCGGCTATTGAAACTATAACAACGCAGACTTCAAGCTACTTACATCCAGGCGATGAGGGGTGAAGAGGCCACTGCTTGACAACTCCTCATAGCCGCCCGTCAGGTGTGTAGCACGGTGCAGGGTATCCACCTGTGAAAAAACACCATTTGAAATATTAACATTTTTAAAGACAGAAGAAAATTTGTCATTAACGGGTCAACAAAGAGCAGCTGGTATCCACAAACTTCTACATAATGCAAGAGAAGTAGTGTGCATTCCTCAAGCCCCTTTTAGGTCACTTTCAATTGACAAATGTTCTGTCAGCTGAAAGGTCCCAGTATGGAACAGGGTGGTTTCAGTTGACCAACCAAAAAAGCCACATCATCATCTACGGGTGGAAAACAGACGCCCAACCACTGTGAGCGGAAAGGGCCCTACAGAGGTGTGAAACGAGGCTGACCCAATAAGGCAAAGATGGCAACAGGAAGTTGCAAAAAGAACAGACACAAAATTATCCTCCAGTGCTCGTCTAGTCTGAACTATTTTAATTCACATAAAGCAGTGTAGATAGCTTCTAAGATAATGGTTGAGGTTGTTTTTGTGAAGCCATCTGAAGCAAACCTTCAGTGCAACTAACCTCCAAATCAACTTTTTTTTTTTTTTTTGCTGATAAACAGTTTGCATAGGTCATTCAGGGTCGCATCTTAATGCTTCTGTGTGAAGTTTGACATTGCATCAATTTTAGTTCCACATTAATTGTGATGGCCCCTTTTGTCAAACGGTGCCTCCACAGCTGAATTCTCTTTATTTGTTTAAAATAGTACAACTTTTCATCAGTCGCCCCATTTGGGTATAAAAGCATCTCACCCGGACACACAGCCCCAGCATGGTGGCGAGTCAGGAGTTGGAATACCAAGTGTGGTCAACAGCGATGGTCGACTTTACAAATGAGTGATTTATTTGCAATGTGGATACGGAGTGGAATCTGAGTGGGTCTCTTCTGCTCTGACTATCGGCATACTTCAGGACAGAGCAGTCCTGAAGTATATATATGTAGCGACAAAGTTAATAAGTTGGTAAAAGTGCCTCTTTTGTTCGGACTACAGACCCGTTCAGCCCCTCTCATCCCCAACACTTGGCCACTCTCCTCAGTGTCTCTTGGCTCCACCCAGCTGGAAATGTTTTCAAAATGTCTCAGGCTCTGCTTTCAAAGGGGTAGGATTGGGGCATAGTTGCACTTTAACTGCCTTGCTGTTGCGGTTCCACCCAGATTAAGCTTAAACATCACCTAAGCAACCAGACATACCAGTAAGAGAAAGTGAAACCAAAAAGTAAGTTTTTGATTTGCAAGCCCCGTAATAAAGCATTACAACAGAAATCTGTGGATTTTGAACAAACGGCAAAACACCACTTTCAACAAATAACCACTGAACACAAACAAAACTAACTACTTGAATAAAGGGGTAATACAAAATGTTTGGATATGCATGAAAAAACAATAACTGGCAAAGATAGGAAGCTGTGATGCTGCTGCAGGAACAGGATTGCCAAGAGGCAAAGAAACTGACCATTAATCAAAGAGATTATTGGTTTGAATGCCATCTTTTATACGTGGGTTTGTCTCAGCTGCATGCTTTGAGTTGGACAGCCTTGATTAAGAGCTCTGATAAACCCTTTAATGGGTTTTGACGTATGTACGCAAGATAGAAAATCCAATACTTTCAATATCCCAATTCTCTCTAAAGAAAGAATGGTCAGTTTGCACTGTGTGGGGCAGGATCTAGTGGTAATATCAAAGGTTCAGTTAGGACGGGATCCGACGAGGGGTCAGAAGGAATTAGGCTAAGGGAAAATATACAGGGATGCTCTGCGGATGGTTTACACCACGGGGAGAAACTCCATCAACTCTGCAGCTGTCCTTTTTGCATACCTGCAGCTGTAGAGAGGGGGTAAAGTTGAGACCCTCACCATTGAGGGAACGTTGGCCAAGGTAGGTATCACCTGCATGAGAAAAGCTGTTTGACCCTGCTGACCCTTAAGAAAGCATGTGTGCATGTTTTTTTGATGTATTTAGTTAGATTGACCTTCTCTGTGCATCCATATGCAGTTGAAACCAGATCATTTAACACATTTTACTAAAAACTTTAAATCTAACTAAATATTTCCTGTTTTAGGTCAGTTAGAACAATTTATATTAGCTAAATGTTACAAAAATGGAATTTTTGTATTTATTCTCTTTACTTTCTATACATTAGTATTTCAGAGGTTTGAATTAATTAACATTAACGTGACTTTAAACAGCCGTGTCTTTATACTGGTAGGAAAGGTTATGTGTTCCAGAGAAGAAAAGTGTTTTTGTAATGTGTGTGTGTGTGTGTGTGTGCAACGCAAAAAAAAAAAAAAAAGTGCAACGGTGCTGGCTGAAGCAAGTTAAGAGATTATCTTTATCTATACTAAAATGAGACTTCCATCATCTGAAAGGTCAATAAAAGAGGAAGAGGTCATTACTCCAGAAGAAACACAAAAAGGCAAGTTACAGTTTGCAAATAACCACAAGCACAAAACTAAATGTTTAAGCGTTTCAATTATCTGGGTTACAAAGTGGTTCAAAATGGAAACAAAATCAATGTGATACCCACTCTGTCATAAAAACATGTAGGATGAAATTTCACACAATTATCGTCATTTATACTTGTGATTCATTCAGATTTTACTAGTTCAATTTCAACAACAAGATCATCTCTGAGGAAATAACTGTGGCTCACAGTGCAAACTAACTGCATGCCTGACCACAACAACTATTTTAGTCACCCATGGAAACTTTCATGTTCCTCCTTTGAGTGTAGTTGGTAACAGAAACATTAAAACAGAACACAAGATGTCTGCGCAATATCAAAAGTCAAAACAGCAAGTCACCAAAATTCCTGTAGAGATCTAGAAGGACAATTCATGACAAGAAAAGATATACAACTTCAGATATCTCACAAATAAGATAAAATACATGCAAAAGTCTTAAAAAAAACCTTAGCATTGTTGCAGAAAGACTTTCAGTGTTCAAGATGCTGCATGGCTTGACTAGTAAATGCATCAATACTTACTGTGAGATAATACAAAAGATATTCCCCAAGTTTTATATTCGTTTTATAATACGAAGGCTTATAAAAACAGAAAATGCCAGAAAAAGATCTGGGTGTATCCCGGAAACCAAAAAAAAAGCAGCAAAGGTTCAGAAACAAAAAATCTTCACCAATAAAAACCAGGAACAGGAAGCTTACTTGACTTGAAAACAGGTGCAATACAAGCATATGAGTTACACTGTGGACAAACTATTTAAGCAGAACTATGGAATGAGGTGGGATTGTGCCAATACCTGAGTTGGGTGTTGCTGGAGAGTTAGCCTGACTGGCTTGCGCTGACACATTCGCAGCATCCACCGCCGTTTTAACCGCGTACAGATTAGCTTCTTCCTGGAACTTACCGATGTTCTTCTTGTAGCGTATTCTCTTGTTGCCAAACCAATTAGAGACCTGAAGAACACATGAATTTTATATTATAAAGCAGTAAATAAACATTTGTTTAGCTGCAGAATCACCCCTAAAGCTAACAATAGGCAGCTATGATTTTACCCAGTTTGCATCAGCTTGTTGGCAGAAAATTGTCTAATGAGTAAGAGGTAAAGATGAGACTCTATGTGAGGGGAGCCGTTCCAAACTCAATTGGGTTAATTTGGTTTGGCAAATCATGTAGCCTGCTAACCCTCAGTGTACACAGTTGTTAAGTGTGTGATCCCCAAAGTGTTAGTGTGGACTCCAGGTCTTTTTAAAATCCATAAAGTCTGTATTTTGTGTGGTGCGTCCCTAGTTTTAGCTAAAAATGGCAACAAACCTGGAAGCTCGTAAATCAAATCTCTTTTTACCAGAAAATAAAATATTTCAAAGCTGTCGGGATTTAACAGATGGTGACCTTCAATTTGCTTTACCAGCAACTATTTTGGATATCAGCAGTGTAAAGTATTCACCTGAGACACAGTGATCCCACACTTTTTGGCCAGTTCCTCCTTTGCTTCCTCGCTGGGGTAAGGGTTAGACAAGTGGGAGTAGAAATACTCGTTCAGTACTTCTGTAGCTTGCTTGTTGAAGTTGCGTCTCTTACGTCTGACACACACAAAATAAATCATGAACAACAGGTTGGGCATTTGAACCACATGTCGGGCATTTGAAGTACATGTCAAGCACACAGGTGTGGTTTAATACAATCAAAACACAAAGGCAGACCTGGCGTCAAGGAAGCGCGAGCGCAAAATCATGACTGCCTCGCAGGTGCTCTGTTTGAGCTGCATCTGGATGGAGCTAAATTTACGGTGGATTATGGCCACCATGCGTTCAATCTCCTTGGGAGAGATGGGCCGTGTGCGAGACTGCTCCCTCAGCAGGTTCATTACATGGTTGGTGAATTCACTGCAGGCCTGGGAAGAAGAAAAAAAAAAGACAGAAAGGAGTTAAGTGCTATTGCTAAAAGATGGGATGAAGTACGTGTTACTGAAAGGTACAGATTAGGATGAGTCCTGTACTGATCAGATTAGCTTCATATGAAAAAGTATTAATAGGGATAAAACAGTATCTGCTGTTTCAGCTAAAGAATGACCTCAAAAACACTAATCCATAAACTTTATTTGATTTTTTTTAAACTTCAAAGTATGCAAAATCTGATATTTTTTAGCAACGCAAGCTGCCAGTTATTGATTAGAGCCAATCAAAAAACACTGGCCAATCTAATATCAGACTGATTGATTGATTAGAGCCTCTCTAATAAGTTTCAGCCATTTTAGACAGCAATGACTTTCTAAGTGCTACAATAAATAATAGGGCATTGAGGAATTGTTTCAGTTCTCATTTTACATCCGTTTTTCTCTTTGTGCATTACTTTTGTAAAGCCAAATAAAATGAACAAAAGGCAGGCTTAGTTCAAATTCAAAGGTTCCAGTCTGCTCAGGACAAACCTGTTCATATTTCTCCAGCTCAGAATGATATATCTGACGGATCTGGGCAAGTTTGGCTCTGTAGTCAGAGTGTTCAATGCTGCTGTCAGTGGGTGAGCCCCCTGCTGCGGCTGCAGCTGCAGCGGCTGCGGCCGATCCTCCGCCTTTCTCTGGTCCTGACACGCCCTCTGCAAGCAACATGTTGTCCAACCGCATGATTTGGGGGTCTGGGGGGTCTTCTTCCTGTACACCTCGTATACTCAGAACTAGAGAGAAGAGAAAACCCATGAAAGTCAGACAAGTAGACTCAACAACTGCAACTAAGAGTCATTATGAACAGACAACTGGATGTGACGAAGCTTTATTATTTTAATTATTTAATTATTATTTTGTTTATCGTACTGGGCGGATAAAGGGTGAATTTTCTTTAAAGCATGGAGTTGCTCTGAACAACCAGCAGAGGGCAGTGTGGTCTCTCAATGGCAGCCTGCCAGAGATAAGGGCATGAGGCATGAGGCCAGTAATAGAAGTGCATGTGCTGTCACTATGAGCCCCAGTGGCCATAAGTATAGTTATCAGTCGCTGCTCTCCACCACTGTATTATACCAGGACCTCTGTCAGCCTACAGCCTTGCTCTCATCTCTCTCTCATTCACACATGCATTTCCAGACACATACACACTCTCCCTTACAGACACCACTCTGTTACCAAAGTTTTAACTTCAGACTATAATCTTTTCTCAGGGCCTGCAGCTTTTAACACTTAACTAAATTTCTTCTTGGCCTCGTTGCGTTTCAATCATTCAACTTCAGAAAGTAAGCGTGGAAGCTTCTTGAACAATTCAGTGTCTTCACTTTAGTAACGAGAGTTGGAAACTTGTAGAAAATTACATGTGATAAATGATATGCAGTTCTTTAATGTATGTTTAAATCTCATTAAAGTAAAAGTTTTTTGTATGCAAGACTGTCATACAGAAGCAATAAGAAATAATGAACAATTATAATTATTAATGGAAAATGTTTCTTTAGCTAAGATGAATTAATTTGCATTACAATGTAAATATTGGTTCAACCTGTGTTCACAGGTGTATATTATTTTAAGTTGACAAGAGATTCAGATGCATATTATGAAAGTAATAGTAGTTAGTTTGAAATAACAGGGATAAATAATCCCTGCCTATGTGGTGTTAGATAATTTAATGATTTTTGCCAAAATGCAACATTTTTTAGAACTTGTTCAAGCTTCACTTTTACGTCAAATAAGTTTTTTGTTCCAAATTTATGTGCTTCTCTGTTCACTTAGTTACTTTAAAAAAAATATTATTTACAATAAAATTCTGATTTTATGTGTGAAGCAATCAAGGGCTACTCACTGGTGTTCAAAAGACGTCTGAAGACAATTTTCATTTTCTTTGCTAAGTTTTTCCACTTTATTACCAGGCCCACCTTTGCTTCTTTGCTAACTTTTCTTATTGTTTCTGCTTGCCTTTTTCTCTCCCTTGCCTTATGCCTCTTCTCCACCAAAGGCACATTCCTGCTGTGTTGCTCCCCCATCTCAGGGCTTAGGAATGCAGCAGGCCCAGTTGCCTGAACTAATGACCCTGATTCGCCCATCTCTTTCCCTCCTTTTCACTCTCTTCCACCCCTTTTAAAAACACAAACGATCTCTGCACTTTTTAGTCAGATAGCCAACAACTTCTAAAAAATGAGCCAACAATTAACAAATTAACTTGTTTACCAAAACTTTTTTTGCGAGTCTTCTGACTGAAGCTTCAAGGAAAATGATTAAGGTGGTGAAGACTTGTGGGTTTTTAAATCAAACAAAGTTTTATTTCTCACTTTTGCTGCCCAGTGAGACGTACAATGACCTACCGACAAGAGGGCAACTGCTGCTTTTGGAGCGTCTCACCTAACCACCCCCCTCTCCTTTTTTACTGTGACTCATTATGGCCCCCAGCTGTAGCCTAATGCCCCAACATTCCCCTAATTACTCCAATTAAGCTGTGATTACCCAGAATTGCACTCATGCGCAATCTAGTGGCCTAGTGATATTACAGCTGTTGAGATGAGTTAAAGATAATGTTAAAGAAAAGACTGTATCACATATGGAAAAGTAAAGACTACAATAAAAGTCAACAAAAAGCAAAATTAACAGTTTCAGAAAGCTGAAAATATCAGAACTGCATACTTTGGTGCAGTCGTTTAATTATGGCCAGTTACTTTTTTTCCACATAAATTATGTAGGTCTCCATTAGAATCCTAAAAAAACCCAAAAAAGAGCTGCAACTGCTAATCACTGATATATATATTTTAAGACAATAAGACAGGCTCACAGCCAACATTTATAGCTTTTAGAAATCACCATTATGCATATGTTACAAGCCTAGCTGGGCGGTGTGGCATTGGAAGACTAAGCGAGCAACACATACTATGAAATATTCAGGGTATCCAGCTGGGCTCTCTCTGCATACATAATCATTCTCATTTCTGCACAGCCAAAGTAGAAACATTGTGCTGTGCAGATACAAAAGACAAAATAAAAAGTGGTGCAGGTAAAGGTGAACAACTCAGCCAACAGTGTAGTGCTGTACATTAACTCCAATGCTTTCCTTACATAGGCATAGATAAGGCTTAAACGCCGTCAGTATATCATTGCTCAGCTCAGAGCACAAGCTTTATCCTTGTCTGTCTTTTCCCTCGCTAGCATCCCCTTTTTCACTCTGTCTCCCCCAACACATATCCCCTCCCCCCTCTCCCTTTCAACGCACCCTTACGACACATGCACACACACACACACACACACATACAAACTCTCCCTCTGCGCCCCCCCATACCCACCCCCTGTTCTCCATTTCAGTCGAGTTCTCCATGTGAGCCGCAATCCCTCATGCTGTCAGCCCCCCCTTTCCCTCTCTCTGTAGACAGACAGGATTAGCATTTTAATTGCATCAGCTCCCTTGGGTATTCTCAGCCTTTCACTGGGAGAGAGCAAGGGATCGGGAGAGAGAGAGAAGAAAAAAAAAAAGAGAGAGGGGGGGAAAGGTAAGGAGAGAGAGAGAAAGAGGGTAGAAGGAGAACCAAGGAGAATTGAAAAAAGGAGTCACAGAAGAAGATATGTGTGCAAGGAAGAAAGGGACTGAGAAAGAGGGGCAACAGAACTACACTGAATCTGGAGTACAGATGCGCCAGAGAGCAGGAGAGCCAGAGAGAAAGAAAACATTGAAAACCTCAGGTTGTCCCAGGCGCTACAAACAATCCAGATATGAGGATAACTTAAAATAGAAATGCTTCTGCTTTGAAGAATATAAACATGCTGCACAAATGTATCTAACAAAACTCCAGATACAAGTCTTAAATTTCCATATATTTAACTTTTGGAATAAGTACAGCGTTTCACAAAAACACATCCTCAACTTTTCCAGCTCGTTTCAGTCTTTAAGAGAAAATCTCAAGGGTTGGTTTAAATTTCTAGTTTCCAAAAAATACTCAAGCATAACATAAACACTTAATATTGCATCAATGAATGCAATGGCATACAAAAAAATGGCCTATAGGAAATTAAAAGAAAAAAAGTAAGAACTTCGGAGTCATAATTAAATAATATACAGAAGGAGTGCATGTAATCTTCAACTAGTGGTCTAAGGCAAAAATCCCTTTCATAAAATACTTTAATGCTGATTAAGGCACCATTTATTTCCATGCGTTTTGTGAAAGAAGCGATGCAAAGAGGGGGGTTGAAGTTTACCCACCCCTGACTCACCGTGGGGGGTAGTCGCAGCGTGGAGGAATGACGTAATGATGGCGTACGGTTTGTGCGACCAGACAGCTACAACGCTCCAAAATATTACATTTGAAGCAAACAATAGGATGGCTAGGCTAGGTTCACCCACTTTTATTGTTGTGAAAGGAACAATATGCAACTTTAAGTTCAAATTCTGTGTCCTAATAGCATTAATGCCATCAAGCAACTCCTGTTGGCTTGCATGTTAGGCTTCATCTCTGAAAGCTCACAGCTGTGTGGAATATTTCCATTTCCACTTGAGATTCATGCGTAGCCAGAAGCAGCTCCAAGTCGGCTCATTTTGTTTTGCTAAAAGAGGCAAACGTTCAGTCGTCTTGTTGTTTGTTCAGACATTTAAATCTCCTATAGATTAGAAATTTGGTAAATCTTTGATCAATTCCACTTTATATAGGAAATAAAAATTATGTGTAAGCAAACAAAAGAAAACATAATAAGAGATGAAAAAGAAAATGTTAGGATGTAAAAATTATTCCAAAGTAAATTTCAACAGCACAAAGATGGACCCTTTTTTTCCTGGAAGGCAGTATTTTTGTAAAGTACTGTCAACTTAATGAGCCCGATCCATATGCTCATTCCTACTTTAAGCAGCTCACACTAATCAGCATCTGTTTGGGTAGTTCACCAGAGTCCTGTTGCACAAAGCCCCCCACTCTGAGACACACACACACACACACACACACACACACACACACACAGAAACAGAGAGAGAAAGAGAGATGGAGGTACAGATTGAGAGTAAACACAGTGTGGTCTGACTAAAGTGTAAATGGGCGAAGTCACACCTTAGGCAAAGACAACACTTCAATCCAGCACATCATTAGTCAGCCATTAATTAACCAAAATGGGCAGGGGGTATTTAGGCATACATTATAACACCAACAAATATAAAGAGAAAACATATTAATGATTCTTTTAAATACACTGAAATAAGACAACAAACATTCCAGTTGCATTTTTTCATGAATTATTACATCTTTTCCCTTAAAAAACACTTAGTTTACTTCGTTGTAATTTATAATAAAAACTAGACACTTAAAAAATATTAAAAAAATGAATTTCCCAAGCAGTAAAAACTACTAATTATGTTCAAATGACATCAACGAGAAGAGTACTGCGTTAGCTTCAATTGAACACAATAGAAAACTTCAGGTAAATGCAAGGAAGATGACAGATTCAAATGGTTAAAATTTCCTCAACACTAGAAAATTGTAATTAGTCATACAGACTTAACTACCTGCGACAGACTGGCGACCTGGAGATGGGAACCAGCAACCCTCCCGACCCCATTAGGGACAAGGGTGAACAGAAAATGGATGGATGAATGGATGAACTTAACTACAGATGTCTGTATAACTAAAATGTTAAGAATTTTGCTACTTATTAATAGAAAGTCATGATTAATTAGGTAATGTTTGAAGATAAAACAATGAGTAAAATTGTGTAGAAATAATTATGGTCATCAAAAGCAGTACTGAACCAAAAAGTAAACTTTGAGTACTACTGTGGACCACTGACATGACGTTATCAGCGAAGTACATTTCAAGACAGAGAGAAATCCAAAGACAAGAAGAAAGAATTGAAAATGTCACAGGAGGATGAGGAGGATGATGAAGAGCACCTAAGCAGGAGGCTTGTTACAGCACTGCAAGGATCTTCCCCCAGTCAACTCTCATCAGGCCAGCTGCCTCCTGTGCTCATTAGCACAGACTCTTAAGGAGCTCCTAAAGACTTTGTGAAAAATGAACGCTCATTTGAGAGGTCGTTAATTTGCACTGTTATGCAAATTTGGTGGCAATTAAGCCATAGATCAGAGGAGCGGTGCCCATTTATAACAAGTGAACAAGCATTATGACACAGTCAGATGGTGCCAGAGAGAACTGGGGCGACATGGTTAGTCTGCTCAGTTCAAATGTACCACCTCAGTTCTGAATAAAACTAATTTGCTATTAACATGAATCACTGGGCAAAAAACCTGAGGTTTTGACCAGCATGACCTCTGGATTTGTGTAACAAACACAGGCAGATTTGCTTAAAGCATCAAAAGATTGAAAACAAAGTGACACAGCTCCCCAAAAAGCATCTGTAACCAAGACTTAAAAGTGACCTAACATGAATCTGCACAAATGGCATCAATCAACCATACAGCTACGCTGATTTACTGCATAACAATGTTTAGCGTCTTAGTGTTTGTGTTTACACCCCTCCCTCTGCCAGCCTGATGTTTCTATTTCTTCCTAACATTAATGACATGGTGTGAAATAGACAAACATATTGTCTGGGACAGCTATGTGCATAACAGCTAAGGGGTGGAAGACACCCATCAATTGTAATTAATCCTTAATTAGTCAGGATTAGGAACTGGGCTCAGAGACTCTCCCATCCCACTACCACCAAACTAGCACAATCCAGCTGAGACTTCATTTGCATATCTTTAATTAGTGATATGCTGACTTCCTTTAAGAACAGCACACAGAAGTGGTTTGAAAAGCACAGACATATCAGAAAGGGAATAAGTTACATTTGTGACAAACAAATAGTGTTTTTACTTGTATAAACTGAACATGTGCCAATCTGCGATGTTTTCGGCTGAATAGCCCAATTAGAGCAAAATGCTACAGCCTATAATTTTACCTCACCTGTGTGTTTTTTCTTCTTATTAATGAGTCTTATTTTACACCATAAAACAATAGGATAAAAATAACGTGAAACAAATACCCTTAAAACTGCTGTCCAGTATCTAAATTCAATCCCACAACAAAAAGTCCTGAAGTGATTGTGTCCCAATATGTTTATTCGTTTAGAAATCTCGATTCATACAAACGCAGAGTTAACAACAGACAACCCAATCAGTATTGCTGGTAAAACATCCTGATACAGAAAAGTCTGGTTCCTTCAGGAATAATGCCACATGGGGAAATCAACTGGCCCACACGCCATTAGGTCCGGGGCGCTCTTGATCCCCAGTTTGAGTCGGGGTGTGTGTCTGTGCGTGTGGGGGTGTCTGTCAGGGCCAGGGGTCTGTGTGATATTAGCCGTCTGCCAATCTGGCTTGGGGAATGGACACCAAGTAATTACTCTTGCTCTTACTGCCTCATCAATCTCTGTATCACTCCTGCACCCCCTTTAACACATTGTCTTTTTTCATCCTCTTCTTGAAAGCAGTAGGGGAAAAAATGAATGGCGGATGTCACAATACACACAAATTCATTGGATTTTTAAATAATAAAAGAAGAGTCACACTAATCCCAAGGATGTATTTAAGAGAGAAGTGTTAATTGAGCAACAATAGAAAGCACATTTAACTTAAAAACCCTAGAGATGGTTAATATGGTTCTTCTTAGGGCAACTATTTTTATCCTATAAACATTTTTAGCTTGCAATAGATTTAACATTTTTCCTCATAAAATATAATGAAATACCTCCCTTAGGTTCTTAACATCTCATAAAATTTTATGGCTCTATTCCAAGTTAGGCTGCTTGAAAACTAATAACAATTAGGCCATTTTAATGAGGCAAGTGATTCACATGACTTCATCAAGTGATCTCAGCCAAAATCTGTAGAGCAAAAATAATCAACTAAACTGGTGCATGTGATGTTGTTTTTGTGGAAAAGAGAATAAAGTGTCCCGAATCGAGTATCACTAGTTTGGTTTTTGACTCGCATTCAAAAGATGTTGATAAAAATGTCCCAAAATTTGACATAATGTCCTAAATATCCCCTGAGGTAGAAAAAAATATTGTAAAAAAAGATCACAGTATTTAGAGAAGATTGACTGATGCTACTTCACCCTACAGTGACATGACACAGTTCATTTAATTTCAGCAATTTAATGGAACATTTTTATACATTTTTGAAAAATTCAGATTCCCAAAATTAAGCTCTCTCTGTTGAAACAGCAGTAACATTTCAACAATGTTTTAGTAAGTTTGTTGTTTGATTTTACTACAATTTAAAAAAAAAGAAAAACACATAAAAAGGGAGAGGGAGTGCCTTTGAGGCTCAAAGACTTTTTTTGACAAATATGGGGTCCTTCTGGCACCAGTAATTAGATTTTTGTTACAACAACTCAATTAATATGATGGAGTTCATTACTCTCCTGAAAATGTACACAAAATGGCAAACAATGCACTAATACACTGGGATTTTTAAGTATGTGCCATAACTAAAAAGAGTCTGGTTTAAAACAACAACAACAAAAAAATCTCAAACTACAACTGGCTCACCAAATTCCTCAGCATTAACCAGTTCAGCAGGCTTCCCAGTGGTCTTTAAACCAGTCACCTCACAGCAGGAAGCTGTCTGGCTTGATCTTCAACTGCCCACAGACTAAATGCCTCTTGTACTATAGGTCTGTTTCCAGGGTCAAAGCAGGGATTTTAAGAATTTAATCCAGTAACCTTACAATAGTTTACCACATTTTCCTTCCAAGATACAAAATAACACAATCACAACTGCTAAGGATTGTGGATTATGAATAGATTATAAGTTTGAATGGAGAAGAAACTCTGCCACTGCTGCATGCATGCATGTTGTTACTGTTCCTCTGGGACACAACTCACAGCCTTTAATTATTAAAGATCTGTAGATTAAATTTCTTTGAACTAGAAGCGACTGTAATTCAGTTTCAGAGTTTAATCACAATGAAATGATTATAAATTGTGTTTTCAAAATCACAGTTTGCAATTTTGACCAGAGTTCTCTTTCATCCTCGTTCTAAAAAAGCGAACACATAAAACAAAAATAATAAGACTGCATGAGAAATATCAAGTTACAACATGATGCAGTTACATATTTCCAGAAGGTCTGGAGTAACTCTCTGTGAGCCAATTTTTTGCAGTTTTATTGGTACATATTTTATTTTTCCGACTGGAAATCCTTTCCCCTCTCCGACATACACACACTCAAGAGTCTGGATCAGCACAGACATTTCCACAAAGTTTGGAGTGACAGTTCGTAGCTTTTAAACTATGCCTGCTACGACACAATCTGATATTAATGCTGAATTGGTCTGACTTTTCCGTTTTAAAAGCATTTTGCTTTTTGCAGTGGCCAAGATCTGTATCCCCAGACTGCAGCAACAGTCTAGCAGAAGAAGGACTTTTATTGACAACACCGGATGTGATCTACATAATAGCTCCAGCTTTTGACCCCACAGTGGAAACATGCATAACAAAAGGCCAAGATTATTGTGGATGGATGGATACTAAATGATAATAAAAAAATAAATAAAAAAATCCTAGTTAATAATTTTTGTCTGAATAAACATTTCTCTGAATGAACTTTTAGTTTAAGGACTAGTTATTTCACTCACCATCTAGTCAAACAATTTACTTTGTCTAATGATGAATTTTCAACAATCACCCAAGCATCATATAAAAATATAGGCCAAAAGAATAATGCCACCATATTCCACATTTTGGCAGAAAAAAGAACTATACACACATAAACCATATAATAATTAATATGTTCTTATTCAACCAACATGCTTATTTCTTCTAAGAAATTAACCAGGCATCGATAAAAACATACATTTTTACCAGTGAAAGAAATATTCTTCATTGGAAGAAAACTTTTTTTTTTTTCAGATCAGCTTTATTAAGCCTGTATCTAAGCGTATTTAGTTTCGCAAAAAGAATGCGTGATACTTTTCTTGTTTTAAATAAAATGCATAAAAACGCAATTAAAGTTTTATCTGAAATAACTTCAGTCATTTTAATAAACTAAAAATGTAACGACTCTATGAAGATAGGGCCTTCTTCACAAGACCCTATCTAGACTAAAAAGGCCTAAGTGTGTGTGGGGCAGACAGCAACCAAAGTCCAACAAAATAGTTGATGTCACATGTTCATGAGATCATCTTATTTGTTGCAGACAATTTTGTGTTCCTGAGGAGCGCTGACATGCAGATTTATAAACACACTTCCAGCATCAGTTGATTAAACTACGACACTAATGCAAAACAAAGATAATCTTTCTCTTTTCACTTTACACAGTTCTACATCCATAAAACTATCAGAGACGTTTGTCAGACAGCTCATCTAGATGTACAAGGTTGATGGTTGTGAACTTGTCCTTGTGATGGGGTAGGGAGAAGGCCTGAAATAATACTGAAGTCCTTAAAAAGGTAAAAACAAACAAAAAGAAATATATAGCTCTAAAATAACTATTGCAATACTATTTTTGCAGTCATTTAAAACATTTCCAAAAATAAACAGCTGTAAATATTCAAGCTTGAAAAGACGGACTTGATAAACGTGGCAGAGGAGAGTGAGTGACAGACTCACTATTGGCATGTTAACATCAAAGGAAATAAAAGTAAGGAAACACATGCCCAAAACTAAAGGACAACTAATGGACTGCAGGG
The DNA here is from genome assembly GCF_019740435.1 of Gambusia affinis. Lineage (NCBI taxonomy): Eukaryota > Metazoa > Chordata > Actinopteri > Cyprinodontiformes > Poeciliidae > Gambusia > Gambusia affinis. The sequence goes on from NC_057886.1 coordinate 19,962,272, forward strand.
GCTTATCTGAGGAGCTGGTATTAGTTGTCCCACTGCACCATGAGCTATTTTCTACAACAAATACCCACGGGAACAAGAGAGTAAAAGAAGCGAGTTGAAGCAAAACCACAGACTCTTCTTTGATCATTCGCAGAGTCCCTTCAAGTAATTTCATGTCCTCCTTGTAGTGCATCTTCAATAAAGCATTGACAAAAGTTATAGTTCACACAGACAGAGGTCATGTTTCATGTGGGAGCTTAGAACAGCACTGGAACTGTTGTAAAATGGGGGTGTTTTGGGGTGGTGGCAGAGGGGGAGGGTGGGTACTGACATTTGCGCAGAACATTTCCTTTACAATGAAAACAATCTAACCAACTGCAGTACTCATAGGAATTCACCTCCCCTCCCCCATAACCCACCTCCCCTCCTCCAACCCCAACCATTACATTACCATATCAAAGCCCTGAGTTCAGAGTAAGTCTTCTCTTTCAAGAATGGGAGCGAGGCAGCGAGAGGGAGGGGGAGAGGACAAGACCGAAGCAGTAGGAGTAGAACCAAGACAGAGTTTGCTTTTATCCCTGTTTGGTGTGTATGCATCAGTGTGTGCAAGACATATTGTGTACATGGTTGTGCCGACACATCTTTTGTTTATTAGTCGGGGGGAGGGGGGGATGCAAAAAATAAAAAAAATATGTAATGGCTACCAAAAGTACTATTGATTTGGGTTTCTGAAGGATCCAATGAAAAGTCATTTTACATTCCTCAGAGACAATGGGGCCTAAAGAGGGGGGATCTCAGTGGCCGTGAAATACCAAAGCAGGTACACGGTGCAGTTAGGGAGCTGCATGGCAGATGGCCAACAGAGTACAAGCAAAGCCAAAGTCTTTGCGTTTCGTGACTGGAATACTTTAAGTATGGCTCCAGTATTTACCCAACTGTATTCTTGGTGAGCTATTCTCTTGTGCTCACAGTACAAGTACTCACAGGTTCTACTGTCTAGTTTGCTGGGAGACCAAATGTGAAAATCAAAGTGAATGGCATTAGGGTAAATAAGACCACTGGTTGCCTGGGAAACAGTGTACCCAGCCCCAATCTCTCAGGCCTAGCCTTTACTTCCCTCCAATCACTAGAGAGCAATAATACATTATTGACAGAGGGCCACAACAGACAGCAGTGCAGTGTTTTCAAATTGTGTTTGAACAAGAGAGACTTACAGTTAGCCAAGGACAGTGAGAGAAGAAAGCATACAGCACAAGAGCATAGAGGAGCTGGAGGGTTTTGCAAACCCAACCCATTTACACAACCATAACCATCAATCTGCCATTCATATCCAGCCGCACCAAAACAATCTATCCAAAAACCGACTTGAATTGCCAACAGAGGCGCTACTGCATTGCTTATAATTGGCTATATTTCCCAATTTACAGTGTTTAACATTAGTAGAGACATGTATTTCTCAACAGTTGGACTATATATTAATAATGCAAGAGTATGTCTTGTCCACCTGATGTTAAGACAACAGTATATGGATCTGGATCGTGTCCCCTCTCCCCAGAAAGTGAAACTGCTGACAGGCATGCATGTTATATCACATAAAACTGTTTTCACACAGTCTGTGCAACATGAATATTGCAAAAAGCTATTGGGAGTGGAGTATTTGTTGGTCATTATATTCCAATACTCTACATGCCAAAAATAGACCCGGCCTGTTGAATGGAGTAGATAGATGCAATGTCAAATAAACTACAGGTGAAAGAGAGTTGAATGCATTGTATGGATACATGCAAAGGAGTGGTAAAAATGTGTATTTATTGCCAAAGTTATAATTTTTAGCAATATCACCATTCTATGATGTTATAGTAAGCCAATATTTACCAATTACCAAAAAGGTAAAACTATTCTGCACATCTCTGCTCCAGGTTAAAATGTAGATCTAAACTGAAGGATTAGCTAGTGAAGTCTGAGATGTTAGTTTTGGCATCATACTCATGTTTCAAAAGATACTGACTAATTCTGGACTCCATTTGTAGTCAGAACTCAAAAGTTCTACAGAGTTGGAAAAAAAAAATCAACAGGAAGGCCCTGCTACCCAAAAGTCAAAGAACTTTTAGAAAGTTGACATTGAGATCCAATGTAGCACCGGTAAGCTGTCGAGACAACATGTTTATTTTACAAGACACATTTGTAAGAATGAGTCTAAAAATCAAAGTTCAATTCTACGTTGAACAAAATGTGTAAAGTACAGCTTAGATGATGTTCAAAATCCCAACTTCTACAGCTACGTTAACCGGAGTTAACTTGGGTGTGACGTCATTCCCAACTCTAAGTTTCGTTTTTGTGGAAAACTGAACGCAGCATGTGATTAGTTACAGCTGTAAAGTTTGGATTGTTTCCAAGAAAGGAAGAGGTGCCATAAATCTGTGGTTTTAACCTGGTGCATAGTAATAATGACGCATCATTAACGCATCCACAAAATTTAAATACAATCTTTAGTTAACATCGTCCTAAGTGAGGAAATGCATAAAAAGAAAAAAAAAGGCTCTGAAGAACCTGGGGCAAAAAGCATTCTTTATCTCACTACTCAGTGCACACAACTAGAGCCCACTGGAAGATGCCGAGTGAAGTAGAGACTCACCTGTCTTTTCTTTGATCTCACAAAGAACGCTGAAGAGTGCTGGTTTCATTCTGTGACAGTTCAGGGCATGCTTCCTGTAAGACAGAAGAGGGAATAAAACAAAGAAGGAGAGAGGTGGGATTAGGGTAAACAGAACTCCATTTCAAGTCATTCCAAGTTTCTATTCCATAAAAAGTAATAGAGCAGCTGTCTGCATTATGCGCACAGAACTGTTTTGTGCCTTTGTAAGCATCGACACATCCTTGGAGCATCAATCCAAACTAGCAAGAGTAACATTGTCATTAGTACGCTTTGCACTGAAGAACAGGTAATGATGCCAAACCTCAAGGTCATCATTACTGAGAACCCGATTTCAGGGTTAATACGCAGTAATCTAATTTCTACCTGCTGAAGACATACTCAATCCATGAAACTAGATGGTGAGTTGACAGAGCCCATTTGGATTAGGATGCATTTTTAATATAACCAGAAATTACTTTTATCACCAAACAAACTGAAAGCTATCTATGTACAAATGCTCTATAGTTTACAGAAATGAGATCACCTCAGCTTATCTGGTTAACGCATTCCATTTAGCAACATACTCACTCCCATGACACTTTATAAAAGGATTAAAGAATTGAATGCTATGGCAGGTTTGATTTCACTCTTGCTCAATACAAGCAGTCTGCAGAGCACTCAATATTTATTTGTCTTGAGGTAAAAATGTTCATTATGGTGTCTAAATAACACTGAGACAGGTGGAAAAGCAGTATTCCGTCTTGTACATTTCTAATTCAATAGACCTCAAAGTAGCCCAAAATTACATGCTTGAGTGTCTAAGATAAATGACGACACAGCAATATAATCAAATTTAATAAAACCTTAGCAATGCACGACATGGGTTATGTCTATAGCCCCTTAATTTACACCATATTCAAACTAGAATACATACAGCAAGAATAAACTCTTGCTTCAAGTAGAAAAGGTGCCCTTTAAATTCATACAAATGCACAGTTAAGATGACTAACTCATAATCACTTCAGAAAAGCAACGTTATCCAAACCAAAAAGTAAAATACCCATGTGTTCTGACTTCGACTGGGGTTGCATATAAAACTGCTGAGGCAGGTGGTTCAGATTCATTCTGCTGCTCCGCAGGTGAGACAGCAGTGAATAAAAAGCTCATACTTAACAATACCAGGCAGCTCTGACGTTATCAATGGAATTAAATCATGGTTTATAATTTTTAGAATTGCTACAACTGCCTGATGGATAAAAGGGGAAACAAGTTGAAGTTATTGAAGCTGTGAGGGAGACTTTTGGGAACATATGAAGGTTAACAGTTAAAAAGCTACTTATTGAGCAGTATGGCTATGAACTGCACTCTCATCAGACTGATTTTACAACTGAAACTGATTAATTATATCTTAAATGTTGGAATTTTATAGTCATTTTAATAAATAACTTTTATGAACTCATAAATCTTCAAGTCGGTAAGGAAAATCACCACATTGAAATATTTTTGAAGCGCCGACAATTGATTTCAAAAGCCATTTGTATGGAAATAATACTTGCAAAACACTTTCGCCTTTCAGTGTACCATATTTGAATACTACTCAAACAATATTCATTACTGAATAAACTTTCAAGATTTACATGCCCCACGCTTTGAAGGGTGCATTCATATGCATATTTATATGCATATGAATGGTGTGTAAATGTAAAATATCCTAAATTGTAATGCATGTTACACTTCTGTTGAAGACCAAATGAATAAGACACAACTTTATTAGAAAATAATTTGCAACAGAAAGAAATTTAAGAAAAAAGAAACACTAAAATAGCTTTAAACAATAGATTATAGGTTTGTTTTTGATTTATTCAGGACAACAATTTCTATTTGAGCTACACAAAGAATGGAATCCCAATAGTACGCAGCATCTCAATCACAAGCAAGGACTGCAAGTATGCAAATATCTGACAAGACACTATATTTCAAGTGGGTTTTGCGATGGCAATACTGGTAAATATTGTGATGACAATACCAGCTGTGAACTTATGACAGTTTTCTTCTTTTCTTTCACTCTGTAACCTTTAGCATTTTGAGCACTGAGGTTTGTGTCCAACGAGAACATCTGCTGCTGTGAGATTGTCCAAGTGGATAAATATTACATTAGCATGAAAAATGAAAGCTCATACACTTGGAATATATATTTTTCAACTCCAAACAGTCTTTTGCAGTATGAATATTGCACACGCTGATATTGCAATGAGGATATATCCGCGATAAGTTGTGCAGTCTTAAATTTAAGTGACATGCATTCCCACTCTGCATATCAATAATGTAGTTGGCCACTTGAAGGAACTCCAACTGCCCTTATGCACCGAATATATATTTTTATTGGTTGGGATGCTGAAGCTCATAGTAAAGAAACTTGTAAGGAAAAAAACAACAAGGAAACACAGATTAATCATAATCATTATCGTCGCAATTTTCAGCAGCATTATTGCAAATATGCATCTTCCTGATAATTCGCAGCTCTAATTACAACCATAAGCAGAAGATCCTCAAATCCCATTCTCTGGTGAAGTGGGTTGTCACAATATCTCAAATTAAATTGTGAAAAGAACTATCTACCATTACAAAGACTGGTGGATAGTTCTTTTTTTAGCTGTGAAAAAAAAAATTAAGAACTATGAAAAGAGAACAGAAATTGCTTCATAACATGTCTTTTAGACTTGAAAAGTAAAATACTGGGAACACTTGTATAAAAATAAAGAAGCATCATTTAATATGGAGCCACTGGTTAACTTTTGCAACATGGCTAATGCATCAGATGAGCTTATAAACTGCATGTTGCCCTTACTACCATTAATCAACACAAACTATTTCCCCTCCCCTCCATCCATTTAATTCATTTTTCACAATGCTACTGGTGGCGCTATGCTTCTTACATGATTTCCTTCAATCCTTTTTACAAAGATTTTTCTGGTGCATGTTTGTTATGATGTTTTGAAGTCATAATTTTTAAAGTTGCTGAAATTATCTGTAAATATTACTTTCCAGGAGCTCTATATCCCAGGACTTGGCAATATGACTGAAAAACATATCACAATAAGTGCTTTATATCAGTTGATATCAATAACCAATGATATGACGTGATCATTAATGCTTTATGAAACATTTCCTCTCAAGCTATTATATTTATTTTTTCCTTTCACTCAAAGTTGTTTTTTATTTTTTAAGATTGCTGCTGTACAAGTTACTCAGCAGGTTTGCATTAGTTTACCGATGTGTGATGCCACCTCGTCAAGAGAGGTTGAGAAGTTACGCCTTTCCTCTGCCTACATTCCCCAGAATGCTGTGCCGGGCTGAACTATTGAACATGTCTATGTAACGATATATATTACTGTTATTGATTTATTGCCCAGCCCTACTATACTCCCTCCCTCTAAGTCCAACCAATCAAATTTAGACACAAGTGTACTGCATCTCCTGTATGGATTAGTGCTTTCCTCTATAGATGTAAACTTTCAAATGTCTTGCATGTGATCATCCAAGTTCAAGGTAGAAGACTATTCCCAAAAAAATAAATAAATCAGGAAACCACCTCTGGCAATAGATATGAGCCTAACCTTATCAATATCTATTGCCATAATGATAAAATGTTCAAAACAGCTGTAACCCCTGGACAACAACTCAGCTAAAGCTTGCCATTACATATAGTCAAGACGATGGTAGAGGAGACTGGCACCACAACAATTTATTTAAAGGCTGCCTGCAAATGATAGCACCATACTTATTTAATTTTAACTGATAATGAATTTAGAATGAAGAGTTCAAAATTTCAGTCTAGCTTTCAAAGACAAATCCCTTAATGTACTACCAATTATGTAAAACACTAAGTCAATATCTGCATGTGAGACAACATAAATTTATTTTACAAAATAGGACAAAAATTGAAGCCCACTGCGATACAACTGTCACTAAAGTTTACTTAATCAGATATATATGTTCTATATTTGGATTGGTTTACAGTTCTGAGGAGGGAGATCAAGTGAGGGGCCTGAAAAGTGAGGTGACAGAAAGGTGCTTGAGCAGCGAGGTCTGCAGCCACGTCCTTTGGGATTTGGTCCCTGTGAATGAAAACCTGCCTATTGTCTGTTTTTGTATTGTTCAGTCTTGCTGTTTTTAAGCAGGAAACACCAAAATTTCTTAGGCAAAAACACTGATACGCTGTTAAGAAAAACATGAGTGTACGTTTGGTGAAAACCATGAAAATCAACATGATGCCTGTTATGGAAAAAACATGCAAAAGAAACATTTCAAAAATAAACCATTTCTTTTTGAAACAGCATGAAGCACAGAGAGCTAACGTATAACAACCAGTGATGAATATGAACTAGCCACACCTGGTCTAACCACAACTCCCATTTCTGTTGTAAACATCCTCTGCAGTTTTAAAAGAGGGAAGTGGCACCTACAAGACCCAGTCCAAAGGAATGCCTCTGCGAGAGTTTTGAGGGGAAAAAAATAAAAAATAAATTATGTGTCTAGAACTAAATGTCAACTTCCTCCACAAAATCTGTCACTGCTCAATTTGAGATGGGGGAGGGCTGTCTTCACCATGGAGGGTATGAGCAGGAGGGGGGGAGAAGAAGGTGTGCATGCGGTCCAGTACTGACCTGTGCTGGAAGTTGAGTGGCAGGCCACCCCCTGCCATGCCCCCCCCTGCTCTCCCTCCCTCTGTGGGGTCGTCTGATCCACCCCAATGCGCTGGCGATTCCTCTGGCCAGGATCTGAGCATATGGTGACACGGTGAGAGGATGAGGGTGGATGGTGCGCAGGAAGGGTACTCTGCAACACCAACTTCTTGTGCTACCCTGACCACTCCCTATCCTATCCTGCCACATTACATGACAGGGATGTCATGTAACCATAAAAACGACTTTACACATTAAGACATAGATCATCCTGACCTAGGAAATGATTAACATATTGGCATACAGTGACAAAAAGACGATAAAATGTAAGTCATTTAGTATTTATTAGGACCTCCATCTGTAACAACATTTACTGTTTAGCGTTAAAGTTCCTCATGTTTTGGAATTTTCTCAACAAAAAACAAACAAACAAGTAAATTAGTTGAAAGTCAAAGGCACATTGTCACAAGGGCACGTCTGTAATTTCATTTTCCAAGTATGATGATAGAGTACATATAAAGTACGGTGGAGGTGTATGTGTACAGTAACTCCTACAATGCTTCATAAAGAAGTGCCAAAGTAGTACGTTCTACAGTGCAACTGATTTTTTTTGTACTTATAAATATGAATAATTTAGCTAAATACGTTCACAACAGTTCTGCCATTGCCTATTGTCAGCACAAACCTGAAATACAACAGATGAAACTGAAACATCAGCAAGAGCTATTTTAACGCAAAATTAATTGTGCCATGAGGTGTGATGAACTCTCCAAAGTAGTACTCAAGAAAATGTAATATCTCAACATTCATAGGCTGCCAGTATAGCATCATTCCTCCCCCTCACCACCATCTCATTAATAGAAACTCGATTTGCGGACAGCTGCACTTGCGTACACATTATAGGAGAATTGATTGCACCCAGCACACAATGAAAAGGATGAACACCAGCGAGGGAGGGAGTGAAAGGAGTGAATTAATTAAGAGAACCAGGTGGTCAAATGTTGGGTGGAAAATCACTAGCTAATGACACATCACACTGTGGCCACAGTCTTGCAGTGGACGGTTGTCTATTGTTGAAATACTGACGCTTCATTTGAAACTGACCTTATGCTCTGTGAGCCACATGGCAAATGAGTGCGAGTCAGTCACTCAGTGGGGTACATGCTGTCAATGAGCATAGGTAAAGTACTTCTAATACAAACATTACATTAAAAAAGAGCCGTAAATAAATGACACCACAAACACCACAGACATGCAGGACTGGGTGATGCCTGATCTTAACTTTATGTGGGATTTCCCCCCCCCACTTTACAGTTTGATTCCTGGGGTTATTACTACTATTTTGGACTGTAAATAAAAAGTAGTTTTTTAGTTAAACAAGCTGTAAAAATTATTTCGATAATATGACCGATTATAGTTTTATTAACGTTCTTTTTATATACAAATATTTCCTAATGTTTACAAAGCTGCTACTTCTCCATAGTTTCGATTTGATGAAAAGTTTTTTAAAACTTTAAAATTCATATTTTCTTCATACACAGGTAAATTAACACTAAATAAAACGTAACAAATTTTAGTTTGGGCTGTATTTTTGTTCCCCGGACCCTCCAAAATGTAATACTATCAGACTTTTTACCCCGATTTAATATTTCATTGGTAAACTAATTAGTACAGAGGATCGGTTACCATTTCCAATCCAGTATGATTACAAATTCTAAGTATTCCAGGTGATGTAATTTGCAGCAACAAGATTAGATTTTATTTCTCTTGTTTTACAAATACCCACACTCTACAGTGGACTCCGAATATGTTCAGTATATGCAGGCACAAAATGTACATTCACTTTCATACTTTGGTGCAAATTAACATCGCAGTGTGACGTTACATTAATCCCTCAATAACAAACTATCTCAATTTTAAATCCTGCAAGAAAAAAACTGACTTTAGCTTAGCTATCATGAGTGGAAAATGGCTCTTCACAAGTCTTACCTGGCCTGTGCTTCGTCCAGGCTTTCGTCGGTGATGGCCATTATTTGCTGTAGAATATCTCCAATGTCTTGTTGCGGCTGACCGAGGGACTGTTGTTTCCGGACCGAGTCCGGATCACCGACATCGGGCTGTGATAGTCCACCGAGTCCGGTGAGACCCGTCAGCATCCTAGTCTGATCATCCATACTTTCAAAGAAAACTCGCCGTTTTCTTCAGTCGACGAACACAATCAAATAGCTAGCCTATTAGCTAGCCAGCAAAGTGTTTTCCACGATAAATCATACAACACTTATTCCCTTACCCGACAGCGACAATAGGCGATTAGTTTGGGGTTGTTTTCGCAAATCAAATAGCACGAACAAGCTTTACATTCGTCTGTATCTTTTGTTTCTTCTACTAGTTAATAAACGCGGCCAGGCTAACGGAGGCTAACCACCGTGTAAAAAGAAGCAGCTAGGTTAGCAGCAGTAGCCCAGCAGAAAGGCAGCAGGGACACACATGCACAGCCTGTGTGAGCGCCTCGCACATTTTCAGGAAAAATGTATAACGAAAATGTAGTCACAAACGAACATACGCGTCTTTTAAAATAGCGCGGTAATTTAGGAGTTATATCAGGTGTGAACACACACCGTTTCAAACCTTGTTGCTCCTATAAAAAAATGTGTTACCAAAACAGACTACGGTTTGCCATTGTTGTTGATGAGTATGTGGGATGTTCTTCAGCGGAGTGGTGTACGTCCCTTTGACCATTAAAACTCACAGCACCACAGAGCGCGATCTTGTGGGTGGGTAAATGATAAACTATAAATCGAGAGCATCTTTAGACAGAAAAGAAAATCTTATCTCGAAACATTTCCCACCGCATATGCAAATATTAGATCTAATTTACGATTATTTTACGCTGCAAAATCTACTAGTAAACCAAATCTGTGATTTGAATGCTGTAATAGAAGCCTGGTTATACACAGTTGAAATAATATTTTGTAAATCTCATATTAGAACGTTACATTAACTTTCATAGTCCAGATAAAACCTCAGCCTTTGACCAACCAAAAAAATAGTTATTTTTGCAAATCCCCAACCTGGGTGACTACATGTTAAAATAGCAGGAAAATGCTGCTGTACCTGTATAGACTTGCTAACTATGCAACTGACATTATAAGTTATGCAAAGTCACTGACGTTCATGTGCGTGTGCAAACTGTGCTAATTTCCAGAAGTGCTCAGTCCCAGAGCAAAACAGCTCAGGATACTGTCCCATACCCCTGATGAATGAAACATCCCATCAGTTTTCAGTATGAAAACGTTGACAGCAGATTGAAAACAAGTGTCCTTGCTTTTTGCAAACTGGGCAATTCTGATGTTGTTTATCACTCAGATCACAGAGACAGCTTTCCGAGACGAATGGCAGACTGAATGGATGTGGAGGAGAGCAGCAGCCAGCTCTGTTAGACTGAGAGGAGATGATGGGTGTGCATGAGGGAGTATGACCAAACTGACTATTTATGCTGACTCTCCTGCTATCCATCTACTACAATCTGTAACTAATCAATCTAAACTTAGAGACAACAAAAACAGCAGATCCAGTAAACAGTTGTTGCTCTATGCATGGGCTTTTAAGAAGTCAAACTCAAGTTAAACGAGAAGCTTAACATGTAAACTACCTTGTAGAGTTTTCCCAATTGCATGCATTTTACATGTGAACCTCTAAAAATCCAGAGTAACTTTATAATGTAATTTTTACCAAGTAGGTTTTAGTTTTTGGGTTGTTTTTTTTTTGTCACTGTCAAGATTGTTTTTCTTTGAAAGCAAAACCATTTTCATTGACTTTGTCGAGATTTTTCATTATTATTATTGTTGGTGATTCACTTAAGGTTTCTGTGAAACCTTTACTCATTTGGATGCTGAAGCTGCCCTCCTCTCACCTCACAAGCATCAAGCCTCATTTTCATCTAAATAAGAATCGATCTATCCTGCTGTGCACCATCTTCCCTTACTAGCAACTCTCATGGTCAAAGCCCTACATTTTCTCCTTGCTTCTCCATATGCTCTGCAATCACTCCCCTGAATAAAGCCACAAGAAAATCCTCCAGAAGCCACACTGGGGATTGTAACTCCAGTGCAAAGTTATAGACTTGTATCGTGTGGGGGGAAAAAATAAGGGCTCTTATTGCTGCAATCAAGAGAGGCACAAATTAAGCATACGTGTTAATTAATGAATTGGTCCAAGAGATTTGAGAGATGCCAAATGAAGCTTTGCCTGACTGGTACAATGTCAAGGCTTCGTTCTGCATCAGTGACCAAGCCAAGCAAGAGATGGGGGTGAGTCACTGTGGGGGAGGGGCCTCCTTCTGTATGGTCAGGGGACACTGATGAAGTGCAATAGATGCAGCACCAAACAGGAGTAAGTGTGACAGGGGGTGAGCCTCTAGGGTTTTTCTATACACCCAAGAATGTGTGTAAAGTAAGAAGAAAAGTTTTCTTTCTTTTTACTTGAATAGTTTAACAAGAATATAATCAAAATGTTTCCCAATTGAAGCTATGGCATTTCTTTTTGAACAAACATTGTCATCACATTGGTACTTTCAAGGATTTACCTTTGATTTTTTTGGGTATTATTATTATTATTCATGTTAAATAGAGCATTAAATACATAAAATATATCCTGTTGTCAAAACTATTAATTCTTTATAGCATCAATATTAATTGTGATAGTTATCAACTTACTTTGGTAATCACTTTTAAGACAAAGTGGTTGTTTTTTTAATTATTATTATAGTTTAATTTGATAACACCAAAAACAGAGACCATACTTTGCTGGATGGTGGCAAAGATTTAACAACATTTACTAATGGGTCTAAACAGTTTCAGGATTCACAGATGAAAATGCTCTTAAGGCCAAAAGAATAATCTACTCAAGCAATTCACCACCTTTAATACGATTTTGTGAATAGCTAGCCACTGCCACCTGCTGGTCATATCCATGTATAATTTGCCACTGCCATTAAAGTTGCTTAATGTTGGAGCACAATATAAAATGTTATTTTCTCTCTTTGTTCAACAAAACAGCACAGGAAAATTAAAAAAAATTGGAAAATGATATAAAAGCACAAGAATATATTTACATTTTTAACAATTGTTGGATTCAGCTGTACAGAAGTATCATCTATTGAGGACATATTGTTTATGTAGTTGCCTTTTGCAAAGGTGCCGACATCAGATTCTTAAGAAGGTTCGATGAAAGCTCCTGGAATCCAGCCTCCTCAGCTGGAGACAGCATAGAAATAAAAATAATTAGTGTGAAAGTTTCTTTCACTAGACCGTCACAGAAAAAATATTACAAAGAAAATATATATTGTTCCAGCAAAGTCATTACCTAGTTGGACACTGGTCTTTTTGACTAACAGCTGTGACTGCTCCTTGATGGTAAGTAGCTGCTGTATCATTTTACACTGAGTGTCCATCTACAGGCAAGAAAAAAATCTATAAGTTACAAAATAAAATGATGACAACATTGATTCAACATTGCTTTGAAAAATTGTAAAGCTTAGTTTTCTATCTGAAAACTGGTCGGTCTAAAATGCTGTGTGTCCTGTGTCTGCGATTCTCAGTGACTGAATAACAACCTTTTCATGCCTATGCTTGTTATGGAAGGAGATATCTATTGTAAATAAAATCTGTGAGATAACACACACAAAAATATATCGGTACAAAACTGATCCAAAATAGTAGACAATAGAGAATACTAATCTTCAAACTTACTTGACGATCAATCTGTATTCAATTACATACATGCATGCTAAAAAGCTGAAATATTTTGAATGGAGAATGTTGAGTTTGCCCTTTTCTTTATGCCTATCAACAATAGTTAGCAATAATTCTAAGCACTGCACATAGAAACAGTTAAAACCTGACATTATAGTGGTTTTATGGCCATTAAAATATAAGTGGAAAAGGCTTGTATTTGTAAATGTATTTGTGTCCCATTCATTTCCAAGTTTGCCCCTGAAAAATCTCAGTTCTTATAGCTATTTCTCTTCACCCTCCACCCAATGTACTGAAGTGTCTGGTGGGTGTGCGCATGTCATAGTAGTTCTGCCCCAGGAAGCAACATTTCAAATACAATACTGCAAGCCCACTCTTATTCACTTTAGAGCTTAGAACATAAAAGCTTGAAAATACAATAACTTCTTAATAATATTTTTGTGAAGACAAAAGAAAAAGAAATCCAACATACAATCATGGCCATAGTATGCATCATGGGTTGCTGCCTACAGAGGACATTGTGGTAGTTGGGTTTACTCTGTATGACAGAGTTCTGCGAGGACTGGACTATTAACGTAGAGTTTAGAGGTATACCCGTCTCCTGTCCCATCTTCACCTTCCTACAGTGGAAAATCAATATGATGATTGGTGCAAATTCAAAGAAAGTCATGGATAACACTGTCACGTGAATGATTAATGACAATACAAATGTTTACTTTTCCAGTTCCTCTGCACTTTTCTTGTGTTTGTTCATCAGGGCCTCCCAAGACTCACTTTCAGCCTTTAGCCTAAGAAACAACAAAAAGAAAAGATCATATATGAGGCCATTTTATATTTACAATTATTCTAAAATAAGCATCGGACATGAGAGTAGACAGAACAACATGCCTGATGATTGCTTTCTGGACATTTTCCATGGCTCTTTGCACAGCAGGCTGACTGCAACTTCAACGCAATAAAAGACAGAAATGCAAATAAGAGTCATCATGATTAATACCAAAAGAGCAGTGAAATTTTAAAAAGTATGCATACTTGGGTTGACTCGAAGATAGTTTATGTGGTTCATTGCTTGTATTTTTGGTTAAGCAGCTCCATTCCATCTTGATGTTTTCAACTACACAAAACAAGAACAGAGATAACATAAAATTATTGTTTCAATAATTTAAAATACTTAGCTCCAAGGAATTTACAAAAAAAACCTACCAACCTTGTTTTTTGAAGGAGTCCAGTGATGCTTTTGGAAACGACTCAAGTGAATTTTGAGTTCTTTCTAGTGCCATCTGCAAGGAAAAAACATGTGAATAAACAAAAAATATTCTCACAGTTTACAGATGGTAAAGTGATAGGGACACACAAAATTGATTTTTAAATTTTTATTTATAAAACAAATGTTTTTTTTTACTCAGATTTTGTTGTGCAATTTTGTGGCTAGTATTAATTAAATATCTAGTCATTATTCTAATGTTGAGTAAACAATATCTATCTATTTAACAAAATATGAATATAAAACTGTTATTGATTATATTTCATGACATCTTTAAATCTTCTTTAATCTTTTAAGAGTTGATACAGACAAAGAAACACAAATTATCTATTGGGCTTTCATCAAGTTCAGGAGAAACTTATAATGGTTTAATAATGCATTTGGTTTCTATAGCTTCACTTAACATACCTCCATTGAAGCTTCCAGCAGTTTTTCAAGTCTCTCTTGTTGTGATAATGATGGACTTATGTTTCTGCACAAAGCTAGAACAAATTCATTTAGATTATTATTTGTCTTGAACAAAAGTAAACAATGTTTTAGTGTGGGGGAATAAAAATACGATGGGGGAAAATGTCTCTCACTCTCATATGGGTTGGGAAGGGCAGGAAGGGAGCGTCGGGTTATGGTGTTTCTTCTCCAGGATTTATTCTGTTCACGGGGATTTACGGGTCTTTCTGTGAGTGTCTCCATTTCTTGTTTCATCACCTCTGACTGTTCGTCTCCAGGATCTGGCATTTGTGTGGTAAATGAAGTCGAGTCGCTCCGGGGACACTTGAAAGGAGGTTCCGACTCGGGGATTAGGGAGGAGCATCGTTTTGAAGTTTGGACCGTAGACGAGACCTTGGCATAAACAACAAAGCCAGTAACTCTCCATTCAGCAAATCATCTGCTATAAACTACAGAAAGGGTTTTTATTTCTCACCTCTACTGAGGTTTCGTCTGCCTCAATACGTCCCGAGCTAAAGTAGGTAACAGACGAAAAAGTAGCTTTACTGTTTACATCAGACCAGAACAAAACTATCGGAAAGGTCCACCAAAACATGACAACAATACAGTTTGTTTAAAATTATTTACAGTGGTAAGGTAATGGATTTGTTTAATTCAAATAAGTTGTATTACGAGCTTAAAACAAAACATACCCGTGCTCAACTTCAGCCTTCTTTTCCGCCATTTTAATTTCAAATAGCTATCCTTACAGCGCGCCCAAAGACCAAACCCACCCTTTCACGGCTCTAAGACTCATGGGAAATGTAGTTAAGTCATGTAAGGGTCAAGGCTTAAAACTAAATTTGTTGCACCTTAAATTAATTTCAATATTTATACAAAATACATAGATGCATTTAGAAATACTTATATGAAAAGTTGAATAGGGGCATTTTAGCAAAGGTCATATTTATTGTGATCCCTTTGGATAAAGTTCAAAACATTGCCGCGGTTTTATCTGAACAATGTTTAAATGACTTCAAGTTTGTTACAAAAAATAAATTTTATAAATTTACAGAAGCTCTCCAAAGTTAAAATGTTTAAATGCTTCCGTTTTGTACTTCTTAAAAAATAAAACCATGACCAAACACTTAAAAACTTTATGCGCCTAAGACATGACATTTATTTTTTTAGAAATATAAAATGCTTAAGAGACTAAACTAATACTGTTGAATTCAATTTTAAGTATTTGGTAGCATGCTGCATCTTGACTTCTCGCTTCTCATGTCCACACTTTACCTACAAAAGGTTCTCCACATGGATCACATTTGGGGAAGGTCTCTTGTCCACCGTTTTCCACAATGTCAACTCTAATCTTATTCTGGACTCTGGCTGGGACAATTTATTTTTGTTTTTCATCTTAAGTAAATTTTTTGATCGGCTTGTGTGAATTCACAGTGATGCTAAAACATAAAATCCATTTTCATCTTTACAGCAGATAGAAAAAGGTTTTGACTAAAAACTGATATTTGAAACTGTTCATAATTTCATCTCCCATAAAAACACCAGTTCCATGTGAAGAAAAGTAATCCCAAAAGCATTATTCTGCCCACACCATGTTTTGCTGCTGTTTTTTTTTTCAGTTTTGCCCAAAACATTCAGCTTAGTTTCTTCAGACTATAATACATTCTCTTACAGATCTTTAAGAGATTTTTACTATTCTCCATTACTTTCCTTATTATTAGTTTTAGATTGTAGAGCACTTAGATATTTCTCATTTCTTGGAATCTGTTTGAAATTACTCCACTTCAAGTTAAAAAATTTATAATTATTAAAATTATTAGCCAATTTATAAACTTGTGAAAGTAAAAGTTATATTCTGCATTCATCTTGAAGTTGTAAGGTGACTATAGTTTACCTAATAATTGGATATGTTTAAAAGTAAGCAAATGTCCAATTTAAATTGGACTGAGTCTTAATCAGAATCAGTTAAACTTAACAACTTGCAGATCTTTTTACATTGATAGTTATGGGATCAAAACAAAATTTAATAGCATTTTTTTTTAAATTTCAGGGTTTGAGATTTTATTTAAAAAGCATGGTGGGATCCACCATGCTTTTTGGTCAGCATGGTGGATCCCATGACATAAACAATCTTATTTTTATGTTGACTTATATTGTTTTCTCATATCTTAGTAACGCCAAATTTACCAGCAAAAATAAGGATTTCTACTTACATTCTTTTAATACAATAAAAACACACAAAAAAGACTAAATGAATACTTCATAATTTTAAATCTTTATAAGTCTGTTAAATTTTTTTCACTTTTTACAAAAACAAGGGAGGGGAAAAAAAAAATCCAAAACACTATTGCAATTCTCTTGGAGAATGCCCTTTTTTTGTGCCTGTAGTTTTCACTCTGGCTAGCACAATCTGAAACTCCACTCAATACTGCTGTCTTCATGGCCTTTCATAAGCGCGGTGAGGGAAAAACCAAGGAAGGATGTAGAAAAATGGACAGTTATAAAAAAAAAAAACTAAAAAAAAACATTAGAATTGAGACAAAGCAAATGGAAAAAACCCCCCAAGACATACACAGTTCAAGAGGGAACAAAGAAAGGGATTCACAGAGTGAACAGTCCTACATGCCATGACTATCAGCTGACTTGTGTTTGGAATAACAGCTGTACTTTTCTTCCTCTTTCAAATTCTTATGTCCCTTTACAGTTTAGTTATAAGGGCAGCATTTGCTGTTGGCACTGAGATCAAGAAGGCAGCCTGAGAGTTCCTTTGCCCAGGAAGAACTGCAGGACACGGTCCATGAGCAGAGCAGCAACAAAGTCCACCAACAGAACTTGGGCAATTATTAATTTGAACTGCAAGAAAGCATACAAAGCATGTTATACGATCTTATTACAAGGCTATCAAAACAAGAAATGGTAAAATAATTTTAGCTCACCTCAGTTGGAATTTCTACAAGAGCAAACTGTTCATTGAATTCTGGAGAGGAACCAGTAAGGAGCCCAACAATGGCTAACCCTGAAAGTACGATACTCCACAGTAGTGGTCGATTTTCACTGAGAGACTCCATGAATGGGTGACCCTGTAAGACACAAAGAGGAATCCATTATGTACATGGATACCGGCTATTATATTAAATTACATTACAAATGTGAAAAGATACCTTGTAGTTTATGGCAAAGGTGGCCATCTGCATCGCCATCGACATTATGTACACAGTGCTGTTAATTAGGCTGGGTTCGAATTCTTTATACAGATCTACAAACTGCTCCTCTCTGCAAAAAAAGAAACATAAAAATAATAAAGCATTTACAAAGTATCACTGATGGGAAAAACTGAAAACATTGTGTACATGTTATATTAAATAAAACAAATGTTTGCTCATCAGCAGTTTGGACGTCCCATCTTAAAAAGATAAAGATCTAAGAAAGTATCAATCAATCCAAAAACATTTTAGACAAAAAGTTGTTAAAAAAAAAAAAGTAAAATGTCTAATACAAAGGCGATACTGGTGGTGAACAATCATTTCTGTTTAATTTGAACATAGAAATGTCCATTTAGTTAAAAGTACACATTTTCCATGCTATTACTGTGATGCATGGTCTTTCAAGAGGTCTTTGGTCTTATCCCGTTGTACTTTTGCTTACCTTGGTGGACTTCTGGTTTGTGCCTCTTTATAAAGATACACAAGACTACAAAAGTGAACTGCAAACTGCAGCAGCACAGTCAACACTGTGTACAGATTGAAGATGTTTGGTAAAGGCCGCTCTCGAGACAACGTTTTCAGAGGCTGCAAAAAGAGGAGAAAAAAAAAATCCAAATTTTTCTGTTTTTTTAAAATAAAACAGAATTACGATGGAATTTAAAAATTTACAGCAAGCACCAAAACATGTTAACTTTACAATAAATAAGTCAAATTCTAACCTTTGACCTAGATATAAAGAGAAAGCATCCAGCCAAAAGCAAGCCTTGCAGAGTCGCCTGGAAATCACTGAATTTGACTCCTTCGAGGTAGAGGACAGACTGGCTGTAGGCCAGCACCAATGCATTGAGAGCTAGAATCTTGAACATCTGCAGTGTTGTAACCAGAGTGCAGCGACCTTGTTTTATTACATGGCAAACTGGGGGAATAAAGAAAAAACAAAAACAAATTGAGTCTGAGAGTTAATAATCAGTTTTATTTATAAATACAGGGAAATAAGTATTGAAACATGTGACTCACTGCACTGAATGGAGGAGAGTTTTGACGTGAAAGGGGCAGCAATAGAAGCGTCTCCCAGCTTGACGACTTGTACCTGATCATCTTCAAGTTCTCGTAGAACTTGACTGATTTTTTCCTGTTACAGAGAAATCCTGATGGTTAGAGTAGTGTATATTTCTTCATGTCACAGTAAGCACAAAAAATGGTTAACAAAAGTAAGCTTTTTTTTTTTTTGAGTAGCTCATATATTTTTGAGTAGTCCATGTCAAATGTAAATGATGACGTTGAACAATGAGACAGAACAGTCTCTTCTTCTTCTTTTTTTTTTACCTCAGTGCAAACTTATATTTACAAACTTGCTGCTTGAACACCTGAATTTCCTCACTGTGGGACATTAAGAAATATTTCTAATCCCTTCTATTCTGACCTCTTTAATACATTAAATCTTAAGTATATTCTAAGTCTTATTCAGTTTTATCTTTAGCCAAAAGCTAGGCCTTGCTCTCTGTTTTTACAATCTAAGACATCCCAATAGTTCTCTAAAGGCTCTAATTTAAACATAAAACAAAGAATTTTTAAATATTTGTTGGATAGTTGTAACTGGAGAGATTATGACAAATTAGAGCAGAATACATATTGCAATTAATTAATTGCCTCTATGATTACATTATGTTTCCAAAAGAAGATGTAAATATTTTTGTTAAATGATAAAGAAGAACACCTTTTGTGCTGCAAGCTGCTCCTCTCTCTGGGCCATGGCCCGCTGTCTGGCTGCTCTGGAGCTCAGCTTGACACCAGAACTAGCAGGTGGTACAGGCCTGAAGTCTGATGTTGCCGACTCCTTATCTCTACCCCGCTTCTTTTTCTCAGGCATGCGCTCTGGAGCATTGGCTAAAAGGGCCACCCCTGTGAGAAAACGACGTGTTCACTGCTCACAACTGGAAAAACAGTTCTTGGCAAATTTGTTTCATTGCTATGAGTTATTTAAAAATAACTTACCAATCTGAGCATGTTTAAGTGCGCCGACATCATTTGTGCCATCACCGCACATCAAGGTCACATAACCAAGTCCCTTTAGACTGGTGATTACAAATTCCTAAAACATGTAAAATCAAACTTTTGTTTCAAACACCGAATTGAGGTAGGAAGAGAGTGCATAAACTATGACTTAAAAGACTGCTGCTTCAGGACCTACCTTCTGTTTTGGACTGACTCGAGCAAATACTCGTATATGTGGTAACAGTGTGTGGAGAAGGTGGGGATCGCAGCCCAACCGGGCCAGACCTTCTCCTGTTACACACAAGTCAAACTGTTGCACAAACGAAGAAACTGAAGGAGGGGGTAGTGCAACAGTTACAGTGCCATCAATGGATTCCCAGTGCCACTGACCTGGAAAAACAGCATTTATACATAAAACTTCTCGTTATGCAAGCCAAGTGTCAAAACACTCACAGAATTAAGTGATGAACCTAATGCGTACCCTGATTGAGGTTTGGCTGCAAAATAAGTGTGTGATCTTTCTGAATAAAGTGGAGCTCTCTTGCAACATGGCATGCAGTTAGGGGGTTGTCTCCTGTGATCATGACCACCTGGAAGAGGAGATGAAAGAGTCAGTCATTATAAAGCGTTCCTTATTTGAGTACGAACCCAAACTTTTCATCACGGTTGTGTTTTTTTACATGATGAGATGCTTCTAGGATCTCTTTTATCACTGCCTTGCTGTCATTCTTGAGTGGACAGGAAACAACCATGAAACCAGCAAATTGTAGATCACACTCCAAAGCATCGCGACTGATCTCACGGCACTGCATAACCCAAAAAGATTTTAGTTAGTTTCCACCAGGTCTGTTTATAGACACTATAGAAAAATCAAACAGCCTCTGAAGATTTTGATTAAAAGAAAAAAAGTTAAACTAACCTGTTGATGACTGAGGTGTCCAATTTCTTTGTAACCCAAGGCCAGAACTCGTGCCCCTTCCCGTGACATTTCTCTGTGGACTTCGTCATAATTTCCTGGACACACTGTAAACTACGGACAGCAGTATTTTAGACACTTATTTAAGATAAGTAAGAGGAGAGTCTATGAAAAATGTGGCGCTATAATTTACCATTCCTCTAAGTGTCTCTGGGGCACCCTTGACAGTTGAGATGTAGCAAAGTTCGGTGGATCCAAGTTTCTCGTACGAGGCCAAGACAGACATCCTTTTCAGAGCGCTGGCAAAATGGAAACGCTGGTGGATTTTCAGACCTTGTGTTTTGATGCCTCGTGGGAACACTTTTTCATCTGGTTTAAACAGAAAAAAAACCCCAACTTAAGTAACCATTATACTGTTTAAAATGTTCTAGTCCAATAATATAACAAGAATACTGTTAACCATACAGTACTAGCACACTCATGAATTGCACTGTAGATGTAGGAGGCACCTTTGGTAAGTGTCCAGTCAGCAGCAGTTAGCATGGCCTTCTCTAATGGATCTCCCACCAGTTGCCCATCATCCAGAGTAACCAATGAGTGACAAGTAGCCACAACCCTATGTGTCTCAACTGGGATCTCAGAGACAGGCATCACCTCTTTTCCCTCTCTGTCAGTGAAAACAAGATGGATACAATAAACGGTAAATAATTACAATCTAAATTACAAGTACAACATGTGGTTGCTTCTCAATTTTATGCTGCCAAACAGAGAATTGGTTGACAGGGTTTACCTGAGACCTGCTACCCCTCGAACCACCAAGCTGTCACTGGTCAGAGTTCCTGTTTTGTCAAAACAGCAAATCTCTACTTTCCCTGCAAATGGTATTCTGAAGGGTTCTGTGCAGAAAACATCTAAAGCAGAAAAAGAGTAACAAGTGTTATTATTCAATACCACTTAGTGAATTTGCTGCAGTAGATATCCTACGGTCCCAGCAGAAAAAGAAACAAACTTACAAAGTTTAGCCAAGGCAATGAGCGATGTGTTAACTGCTAAAGAAAGCTCTATCGGAAGTTCCGGTGGGACCACTGAAGTGAGAATAAGTGTGCACTCCAAAAACAACTTGTAGCGATTTCTTGTGAGATCCTTTGTTCCTAGGAAGGGATAAAAATAATAATACAAAAAGACATGTTTCAGAATCAACTTCACCATTCATTCTAACTTATAAGTACAAACTTGGAAGCAAGTTTTATTGGCTTTCAAAATATTTGTGATACATCTTAATAAGCCAATTGTTGTCACCTCACCTTCAATCCACACATATGCAGCAGCAGCAATGGCAAACACAAGGAGGAAGAGAATAAAGATAAAAGTCTCCAGATTGTTTGCCGTCACTCTCTTTACACCGAACAGAATGGTCCTTAGCAGTTTACCCTGTAGAACAATGTCACAACACACTGTTTAGTAATGGACAACAAAGGTTTTAATAATGGAATTTAAAAAAAAGATTTAACAGTTATCTCTATTCCTTACCTGAGACGTATAGAATCCTGTTCTCAGTACATAGGCCACACAGCCATTGTCTACAGCTGCAAACAATGAACAAGAGTACAAATAAATAGATTGTCCAATGCTAGTAGATACTCCTGTTGACAAATAAAAAGACAGAAGGATTGGCACTTACGCTTGAGTCCAGCACTGGTCTTTAAAGGAGGAGTATGCTGAACCACTTTGGTTCCACCAGAAATGATATGCAGGCGAGAGTCTGTCTGAAGATTCAAAATTCTCCCTGGATCCAAGTCTTCTACTGGCTCCTGCACACAACAGTAAAACAAGGCTTAAATTACACAGTCTTACTGAAATAACAACACAATGAAAAAGTATTTCCACCACTTACAGATTTCTGGTTTGTCATTTTTTGTCGCATCTAAGAACTTCAGATGCTCAAACAAATAATATAGACAAAAATAATCTGAGTAAATCCATAATTTAGTTTTCAAAATATGGTTTATTTCAGTCAAATCGGCTGTCCGGTCCAAACAGATCCAACATGAAAAGTAATTGCCTTCTAAATCTAATATCTGGTAGTGTCACTCTTGTAGGCAACAACTGCCATTAAGCCTTTGCAATAACTAGAGATTATCTTTTACATCGATGTGAAAGGATGTTTTGCCCAAGTGACATGCTTTGTGACCTCCAAGATACGCACTGAAGCACCTTTAAAAGTGATCTTGGTAGATTTAAAAAAAAGTTGCTTGTGTTCACCATTTCGGAAGAAAAATGTCTCTCACTGTGGTTTGCTGGAGTCCCAAAGCCTTAGAAATAAATTTCTCATCTATTTTTGAAATTCTTTAGATCACGACATGATTTGTTGCCTTCATTTCATTGTATCTTATCAGAATTTTCTATTTGAGTAATAGTGTGGTGTGGAAGCAATCAGACTTGGGCGTGGCTAGTGAAACTGAACTCAACTTTCTAAATGTGAGGCTTATAAATTTAATTTATAATTTAACAAGGCAGTTAACATTTGAAAACACCATCTTGTATTTTTTTTTACTGAGTTTATCCATCTAATTATGACATTGTTTGTTGCTCTGAATTATTTAGACACAGCAAAAACAGTAAAAATCTGTACTGAAACAAATAGTTTGCCACATGATTATATTATTTACCAACCTTCATCTGTGGGACAGATTCTCCGGTCAGCATGGCTTCATCCACAATGCAACGTCCTCTGAGTAGCAGCACATCACAAGGTACCAAATTGTCCTGGGGTGAGCGTCCTATAGAATAGAAAACACATTTTTCAACCCAGAAATGAATGTAAGGTTTGCGGTAAGGAGTCATAACATTTAGGACTGCACACTCACCTATGGAGACAATGTCTCCAGGAACTAGTTCATCACTAGAAATAGGTCTCCACTTCCTGTTGCGATACACCTATCAAAAACGTACATACACTTATTTTGATATGCCAGGTATATTACATTATTTATGGAAAACAGATTGAGCTCTAAAGTTTGGGTAAAATATGTTTTAAAGGCCTAATTTCTCTTCATGAAGCCAATGGAAAAAGTCCCTCAGGACTATTAAATGGCCTAATGTTCAATTTCTTTTTCAAAACAATTTGCATACATACATGTGTGACTTTTTACTCTTTGTCAAACTCTGTTGATTGCATAAGTGAACTTGATCATTTCACTATTAAGTTCTTATGACTAAATTAGCAACAGAATGCATTTTAAACTTGATCAAGCTTACCTGGATCATATAGGGCTTATTTCCCATGCGACGTATTTCTGACATATTTCTCATTTGCTGTTGGACCAGGGATGCCTCAAATGCAACCAGCATGAACAGAGTAAAAACGCTGTAATACCAGTATTCGTCCAGACACCACAGCCCCACACAGAAAACCTGATGGTCACAGGGCAGATAACGTCAAACTGATGCAACGTATTTACATTTTCTCTTCCTGACTAATGAACCCAGACCAATTCCAGGAAAAAGAAACACACTTACCTGGAAGACGAAAAAAGGAGCTGTTGCTCTCTCTTTAAAGAGCTCCAGAAAGTCTGGCACAACCATCTCTGCACGATTGGTGCCATATCGCTTTTCTGCAACCTTGAGCTCAGTTTCTTCCTGGTATCCACGCCATGACTGGAAGTGGCCCATTGGGTGGTTAATGGGGAATGCCACTGGAAGGAAACATTTCTTCTCTTTGTAGTCAAAAATGTAACAGATCTTTTGAAACTCAAAAGATAAGATCTTTTCCCCATTCTCATCCTGTTGATCCAAACATAGGATATATGTTTAAAAAATAGATATTGCAGTGGAAAATAAAAAATAAAAATACATCCAAGTAATAGATAAAATTCAAAGCCAATATCTAAATTAACCTAACAACTTCCAGATAAATAAAGCCAAATTTCTAAGCACGTAGATCTTTGATAAAAAGTAATGGCATGTGTGGCTTTCACAAACCTTGTCACACCATCTTTGAGAATTTTAGGGAAGCAATATTTAACATATTTCCAAACATGACAACATTAGGAAATCAGTCTTTAAAGATGTGAACAAACCTGATCTCTCTGGAGTGTGACAAGCTCAGCAGAACCATTGTTAGGGGTTGGAACGACCTTTGCTAGCGTAGCCAGTTTCGGATCTGGCTCCTGTGTTTATTTAAAGAAAGAAAACAGATGATATATTCACATGCTGTTTGGGCAGCACTCTTATTTTTGGAGCACCCTAATGATAGACTGAACAGAACCTGCTGATATACAAAGAAAAAAAGCTAAACTGTCCCTAAACAGAGCAATGATGAGACTGATGAGTTTTGGCAAATCAACATGCCTATCAGCAAAAGTTTTAATGAGATCTATAATTGTTCAATGTTAGGTAGTTTAAAAAATCTATTACTTTCTGACTATTTGATTCATAACAGATTTAGGTTTCCAATGTGAGTAAATTTATAATAAACAGGATCTTTAAGACAGATATTGATTATTCTGGTATTTGAAGTCATAAGTACTTCAGTTCCATCAACCATCAAAAATACAAATATATAAATTTGACATAGGATTAATAACTGAACTGTTTCTTTCATTTTCATTGGTTATGACCAAGCAGCTGTTTACTAATCAGTACAAACTACCGTATGTGGATATCTGAAAGAGAACACTCTTAAGGTGAGATTTTTGGATAAGTACTATTTATAGATAATAAATACATAAAGTCCATAAAAATGTATAATACATTACGTGATACATAGGAACCTTAAAATACAGCCAGCACTAATACAGGTGCTATTTGACATGTTCTAATCGACATGTAGGAGTAGAGAAAATCTCATTATACTGTATGAGCTAAAAAATAAATAAAATAAAAATAGGTAGGATTTTTTGTACTATCTGCTGTAAAAGTGCTCATAATTTGTTATAACTTGTATTTACCTTGGAACAAGTGAGCCAACAATGCACGTGCACAGACCAGTATCCAGATAGTGCTGTGAGGACGTGCGCGATCCCGATAGCGGCTAACGCAAGGAGGCCTGCCTCTGGATACTCTGAGGCACCGTACACCCCTAACCACACGTACACCCAGCCAGGGTAGAGAACAGCCAGAAACGGGAGGACTGTGCCGTGTAGCAGTCGGGGCCTCCGTCTGTACAGTGTCACCGAGCTTACTAGCTCATCGCCGGCGCCGCTGTCATTCTGGTTGTGGTTAACAGAGGGGGCCATTTGTAGCTCACCCGGTCCTCGGATTCCGTCTGCAGCCATACTCTCGTCTTTCTTGGTGTCGTTCATTGTATCCGAATCCCTCCTTGGGCCCCCTCTACCATCCACCACCACCCCGTCTCGCTATAGTCGTTAAGAATACGATTCTACACACGAAGCGGTGTGTTATCCAGCTTTGAGAGCCTGTCTTTTGGGTTGACTGTTTCCCGACCGCTGCTTCCGCATACGCAAATACGCAAAGACACGTCATATTTAAAGAGCGTCAGTTTACCTCCAACTTGCTTTTTATCATTCTTTCTCAAAACGCCTTTACGCTACTCAGGTTTCCAAATTAGTAATATTTCAGGTTGCTTTCTGCAAATATATTTCAATATAAATTGGAATAAATAAAATTAATAAACACAGGGGAACGTAAAAAGAAAACAAAGAAGTTGGAGAATCGTAGATTTTAGTACGTTAACTAAAGTACAAGAAATTAAAAGAAACGTATTAAACTTTCTTTTTTCTGATATCATTAAAACACAAATTTAAAACGTACATGGGTGGCTCCTTGATTTACAGCGGTATTAATCGGGTCTCGCTTCACAAGCTAAAATAAGCATGTATTTTCTCTGTTACATGATATCTAGAGTAAAGTCAAAACAATTTCAATTCAAAAATACAAAGTAGTTCTTCGTGCGATAAAATTACTGCACCTTTAAATAAAAACGTCACTGTAGGGGCGTTACCTACATGCGTGACAGACACAAACCTGGCCCAACAAAATTGAAGAACATCATCAGGATGTTGCTTTTCCTTCCAATCAAATATGGGCGTGCGTGTTGTAGCTCTTAATCACATAGACTTCGTTTCCACACGCTGAAGTAGTGGTCATTTAACCTTGTTTATAACGCTTCTGTAGTCGACTCGACACAGCTTCAAACACCAACATGTAAGAATTGAAATAATGAATTATATTAGTAATATATATGCACACCACAATGCTCCGTTCTGCTGCTTTAGCGCGTTGTCAAACGTGCTAAACTTTAGCACGTTGTCAAATTGATAGAAAAGATTGACCCGCCACTGGCCACTGTTTGTATAAATATGTTTCCTTTCAGGCAAGCAGCTATGGAAATATCAACAAAGTACTGTTATAAAGAACTGGAGACATATGGGTCATGCGTTGCCTCAAATCCAACGTCTTGGCAACACAAGTGCCATGACCTAAAACTCAAGGTTTCGCAATGTACATCATCACAGTAAGTCAATTGATCTATCCTAAACACCTGTACATTTTTCCTTGTGCCTGACCATTTAATGTTTACAGTCCAGTGATCCAGAAGATCAGGGAGGACTGCTCCACAGAATTTGAGAAATTTGAACAATGTCTGAAAGAAAACCTGACCTCACCTACCTCTTGTTCACCACACGTGACCCGCTTTCTAGGCTGTGCAGACTCAGTTGACCTCAGCAACTTGGGTAAGACTTTACTGGAATTGCCCTTTTAGATCACAAAGATCCCACATAAACTCTGGATCATAATGTTTTAGATATATTTGTGCAAACTGTGCTGTAAAATATTTCTCTGACACAACTCCATTAACCCTCTGATGATGATAAATGTCTCTCTATCCAGGGTCTCAAACTCCAGTCCTCGAGGGCCACTGACCTGCAGTTTTTAGACATGCCACAATACAAAACACTGAAATGAAATGGCTTAATTACTTCCTCCTTGTGTAGATCATTTCTCCAGAGCCTTACTAATGACCTAATTATTCTATTCAGGTGTGGTGCAGCAGAGGCACATCTAAACTGGAGTTTGAGACCCCTGATATATACTGTATGTCACATGGATTTATATTGTTTTTATGATTTAGAATTATGAAAATGCAAGTCAACTTCAAATTTAGGTAATTATTCAATATTACTTTGTTTTGACTGTTTAAGGTTATAACCCCATCTTGGTGGTTAACTAAGGGGGGTTAACCATGTACAATTACCATGATG
This sequence comes from Gambusia affinis, assembly GCF_019740435.1. NCBI lineage: Eukaryota > Metazoa > Chordata > Actinopteri > Cyprinodontiformes > Poeciliidae > Gambusia > Gambusia affinis. Next base: position 19,990,372 of record NC_057886.1, read on the forward strand.
GAAAATGGAATCAAATTCCACATTTTTTTAACAATTATGCCAATCTCTGCTCTTTTATTCCTACCTTCAGCTTCAAGTTCTGACACATCATAGGATTCAGCAACTTCTGTTGTGAGACCAAACCTCTACACAAGCTGGATTTTAATGTCAACTGTGTTTATTTGAATTTATATATATATATATATATATATATATATATATATATATATATATATATATATATATATATATATATATATATATATATATATATATAAGCTGAGTGTTTAATATCTGTTTGTCTTACTGTGACAGATTTCAAATGTAAAAAATAGGAATACTCTAGCACTGTACATTACACCATTTGAATATCACTTATTCTTGTGTTTCAATAAATAAGTCAGGTTTGCAATGTTTTGTATACCCTGATTTTTACTTAATCAATATTACATTTCCATTATTCATTTGGTGTCATAATCCTGTGTTGTTTTATGGTGATTTTTTTCGATCTTTACTGCCGATGCCTTTTCCAGGTCATAGTCAAATATTAAACTGGAATGCATTGCTCCCACACAAACCTGACTATTCGGTCACTGAGCAATAGGGAGTTTGGGAAGATAGAGGGAAAAAAGAGGAGGTTTTTCACCTCTAATCAGCAGGACTACTGAGAAGACAGAGGGAGGAAGTTGAATTATGGACCTTGTGACCATTAAGCAGAACAGACATTTTCTGGTTCAATTATTAAAGGTTTTTGTGTGAGTCATGTAGGAGAAATAGATTGCTTTATTTTTAGGTGAATTATTAGTTCATGCCACATGAGCAATTGGTAAGTCTTTCATTATTTATTGTATTAAGAACAAATAAGGCAGTTTTACTTTAAAGGTAAAACCACAGATTGGATTGAAGATACATGAACATTAAATTCAAAGCACATCACCTTGCTGTCACTGAACAAAATAGATAAAATGTCATCTAGTACCACACAAATAAGTTACATTCACATTAATATCACAGTAAAAACGCCATGTATTATTAGAATCAAACAATTTCTTAAGAGTACCCCAGGCTTCGTCAGATCACTGACATTTAAATGAGATGGGTATCACCCTAATTCTTTTTTGTGCTACGGGATGCCACAGGATGAGTCTGCTCCGATCCTTTCAGCAGCACTTGCTATCCAAAATAAAATTGGATACTATTTCTATAGATCTACTTTGTGGCACACAAATATCATGCTATAGTTTAAACATTTGCTGATTATCACAGAAGGTACAAAATGTCTACCCAACAGAATCTATTAGGATATTTTTGACAAAGGAAATTATTACAGAAACTCATTGCAACAATCATGTGTGACACAGTTGTATTCACATTTACAATTGGAATTCATCATTGATGACTTGAAGACCTAAGATTTGGGCACTGTAATCCTTTTGGTTGTAATTTACTACAATAAAATTAAAGTAAAGTAATGAGCACTTATACAACCCTGTTTCCACTTAAGGCTTTTCAAATGACACTGGAAGGTCATCTATTTTCTAAATGCAAAAGTAATTTATTTTTGGTCCACTTTTTTAGCTGTCATTTGTCAAAAAGCATACAATTAGAAATATTAGGGGATTTAAAGGTGTCATTCTATCCAGCACAATTTCCTGAGATTACACTCAGGTCTCACAAACATACACACTAACCTGAGAGCAAAACTGTAGTCCCATACATATACTCTCGTATATGTTGCAGCCAGCCACACACCGATAAAAATGAATCCAGACAGAATAAAGAAAGTTCACCAATGTACTAATAGTATTTAGAACCCCAAATGTTTAAAACTACCACAATTCCTACATACATTTAACTTGACTTGATTCATTAAAATTCTGTAACTTATTTATATGTAATGATCGATGTGTGGTTATTGTTTTTCTGTTTGAAAGTGAAGTGAAATATTCTCACTGAGTATGGATGGCATAAATATGATGGAAAAAAATAGAAGGCCATTATCATGGAAATTTTATAGTGCCTGTAGTTCCAGCATATGATTCTTATTCAGGAAAGCACGAGAGGACATTATGCTAATCAGCAGAGTGATGTTATGACCGTCTGACTTGTGAAGATGTTTTCCAGCAATAAAAGCTCAGGAGTATGATTGGCTGTTGCCAGTTTAATTGAAAATAGTCCCATAGGCAGGTTGCTTCTCAGGGATGAAAGGTGGAACAGGTGGGGTAAAGATGAGAGTTTTTAAGCGTCAGGAGGTGAAGTACGAGTTCTGCATGGAGTACAGACGGTCGATGGGGTTTCCTACTCGTCCTGCCAGGAGACCGGCTTCTCCTGTTGCCAAGAGACAGTCACCAAGGTGACTGAGGCTTCCATCGCTGTCCAAGTCATGGAAGACTGTCTCTGAGTCTGCAGCAAAAAGAAAGAGAATCCAAGCATATGTGGTCAACATTGGTCTTTTTTCAGTTATACTAAAAAAGAAGGCTGTCAGAAATGACTTTAAAGAATGAAAATGGAAATCAAACTTGAGGCTTTATCAGTGCGTCTTACCATAGGAGTGGATCTGCTCACTGTTTAGTTGAGGAGGTGTCAGACCATGTCGAAATGGCTCTCCACTGTAAATGTTGGGGTCCAGAGAAAGTAGCTGCTGACGTGGCAAAGACGGATATCCTAGCATGCTATCCATTCCATGAGTACTAGATCCATCTGGAAAGGTAGAGGTTCATTTTAAATACTTCATTTTTTGTCTGCCTTCTTCTAAATCTTTCTCTTACCCTCACTGTCATCATTGCTTTGACGGCCCCCTCTGCTAGGGCCTCTCCTGGTCCCTCCCAGTTGTTCTTGTTCCTGCTGCTGCTGCTGCTGTTGCTGCTGTCTGCGAGCTATCTTTTTCATCTAGGGCGCAAAATAGGATACCGTAAGAACTGAATAAGGGTGTTAACATATAAAGTGATTGAACATATCTTCAAGAAAGAGATAGTCTGACCTTAGCTCTCTGGTTTTGAAACCACACCTGTACAACTCTCACTGTCAGGCCAGTCTCTGCAGCCAGTGTTTCCCTCACCTACAGGTTAGAGTTTTTCATTGGTTTAACAGACAACTGAGGAAAAAACAATGAACTCTGAAGGGAAAGTCGAGGTCTGTCTGGCATGTTTTTTCACTGATAAGAGGCTGATTCACCCACCTTTCGGCATGGCTTGGCCGATACTTCAAAAGAGGCCTTGAAAGCTCGCCGCTGCTGTGTGGTCAAGATGGTGCGTGGTCGTTTTGAACGCTTGTGCTCCTTGCCTTCATCACCACCTTTCCCACTGCCAGATCCTCCCCCACCATCTTCATCCTCACTTTTCACTGAATAAGACAAAGTGTTGACGAAGCTCAAACTTAAACCCCTGTGCAATGTGCTCTGCAAGGCAGTTTTGTGGTGTATCACTATTTGGATAATCTCTGTACAATTACTTGTATTAGTGACCCGACACAAACTTGAAATCTTATTTCCCCCATCATATTACCTGGTTATTTGGTAAAATGTGATTATGCTACATGTTTACGAAGAAGAGTTATCAGAATTTTCCGAAGAAATACGTTCTTTGTGACTTCCATTCGATGTGGCACAAGTTAAACAGTATTCCATCAAACACTGCACCTGATTCAGTTGGAGCAGGGCTAATAGCAGCAAGCATTTCCCTCTCCTTTTCATAGTCCATGCGGCAGAGCAGCTGGCCTTCTTTCAACACAAACTCATCACCTCTCTGCAGTCGGCGTTCACACTCGCAGCAGCTGAAGCAGCCCAGGTGGTATACCTGGCCCAGCACACGCATTATCAGCTCAGAGCGTCCAATGACCTGCAGGCAAGCGCTGCACTTCCTTATAAAGAGCCTGAAAGTAGAAAGAAGCAGAGAAACATGCCCTTATGTGTTCAGATTGGTTTATGTCTGAAAGCAGAAAGGCAGTTAAGGCAATTAAATTTGAAGATACAAACAAGGATATCTAATACATTTTACCCTTGACTGCAATTAACATGTAGAAGAGTGAAGCCTCTTAATTAAAGACTGTGCAGGCATTACTCAATTCACTGAGCAACAAGGTGAACATCTGTTAAGATGAGTAACAATTGCTCCCAACAGTCTTGCGCTTTGGTTTCTCCCTAATGACAGCAGGTGGCAGTAGTTAGTTGATAATCTACTGCATTTTCAAGCACAAGCCTTATATGTTGAGAACTTGTTACATTTCAGGTAACCTTATACAAACCACAATCTTAAAAATACATTGGCTGCTCTGCAAATTAGGCCTAAAATACTCTTTGTTGGATTCATTTATTTTCCTTTTTTTTTTGTTCCTCCATTTCTCCCCCTCTGTGATGTTATAACCTTTCAATTGCTCTCATGCTTCACAATTACTTCCAGTGCCTATTTACATTCACAGGGCCCAAGTCTCTGACTTCAAATTCCTCCTAAATCCCTGTTCTTGCACTTGGTTTCCTCCCCCTCCCTCAGCCTTTTCTGCCAGCATTCCCAGTTTTCCCTCATGCCCTCCAAGCCTGCCTCCCCAGTTCACTGAAACTAATAAAGACAGGATTAATTAGATTGTTGTTTAAACAGTGAGATGGCCAGACAGACGCTGTAAACTCATAACCAGGGATTGGTGATAGCATGGGGTTAATCTCTCTCCTCTCACTTATGCACACAAAACACACACACAAACACAGGTACTAGCCCACACATACACATGCATGCAAACCAACATTAGGTCATGCAACAACTGCCTTACTTATTTACTTAAATGCAACATCTATTATTGTGCTGTTGGTTTAAAATAACTCCAGCAAGGTTATAGTTTTAATCCACAAGAACATCAGTATCATTTTTGAAGAATGAGGAACTCAAGAGTAGAAGAGCTCTAGAATCAGTCAAGACTCGTGGATACCGAAATAGCATCACAACAAAACACAGATCTTGTTAGGAAAGGAGAAAGAATGAAAAGGGAGGGAATGAAGTGAGGAGGAGATGAAGGCTGAGTAATGACCTTCCCAGAATGAGTGAGAGTAAGGTGTTGTTGCCCAAATCTGGAGTGCAGACAGAGCCAGGTCTGCACATTAGAGCATCTAATCTGTGATTCTGTCCCAAACGCAGCTGCTGCAGCTAATCTTTCTCAATCCATCTGCCAAACGCTCTCCTCAAATTCCCCAAATGACAGTGTCTCAAACTTGATACCAAAAACAAAAGTAGGCTACCTGTTGTCAACCCAATAGCCTAATTGTGTGTCTTATGTTTTGCTATTTTTAAACCTACTTTCTAATTAAAACGATGCAATGCACTTCAGACAGACAATTCATCTGTAAATTGGCAAACATGCTGTGGTAGTCAGTGGTATCACAAGCATATTCTACAAAGAATAACCCATCAGCGTGGTTTTTGCGCAGGCTCATTCTACATATGAATAGGCACTTCAGTATCTTAAATAGTTTCTTTCACTGTGGACAATGCTCAACAGAACAGAATTGTCAGGGCTGCTTGACATAAGACGGATGATGTGTGTGGTTAACTCCCACACTCCCTAATCAATGTGTACACAGCACGATAGGAATTTACTCAACATGGCACATGAAGGCAACTTGGGGTAACTGCCACAGAGGGGGGTCTGTAAGTAGATCAGTCTAATCCCTCTAATAGAAGTATCATTCGCACATGGTCATGTTTGGGGGGCAGCTTACCAAAATCACAATAAACACAAGAGCCATGCACTTGAGGCAGCCTAAATTTAGTTTCACCATATTTATGCAAACATGTTACAATTTTCTGAGCATCTATAATTCATCTGTTTGAGAATCTGAAGTAATGATTAATAATGCCTATTCAACTGTAAGCTATATTTTGTGGGAAAACACAATGTCAGCTTGTAAATTACTGCAGGTCAATGCGTACAGAAAGAAGTACAAGTTTACGTCAGGCAAGACTTGTTTTGTTCAAGATTCAAAAAAGGGAATTTCGTGTGCGATGCAGTGGATTTTTGAGACGATGGAGGGTTAGAAGGTTAGAGCTCAAAGATTAAAAGATCAAATTCAGAAAGATAGAGACGTGCTGCATTCGTAGAGTTCTGATATCATCACGTGTTTCCTCTTTGTATTTCTCTAGATCCAAGGCACACAACCAGAATCTTTGCCATCTCCCTTAAGCTGTGTCATGTGGCATTGTTTAGCCTGTGAGCTCCGACAAGTTTAACACTGTCTGGACTGAAATACACTCATTTCATAAATATGTATGTGTCTCAGAGCTGTTACAGTTTAGTTCATCCCTGTGTTGTCATGATTAATATTTATACAGGTATTGGTTTGGTTACACTGTATTTAAATTATTCTTGGTTTGTGTGCATTGGTACTTAAATGCCTTGAAAAGCGAGCTTGTCATTCATTTCAAACACCTGGACTGTTATTTACTCTCAGAATATGATACACTTAGGTCCTGATGTGCTACATTTTGATTCCTGCAAACTTATTGACAGCAACATGTGACACATAACTGGCGCTCCCTGAAAATTAAGGTATTACAAAAGGATTGAGGAGATACAGGAAAAAAGAACAAATCATATGCATCAATCTTACTTTTAAGTTGCATTTTGCTTTTATTCCTTAGGTGTGTGTGCGTGTATGTGCGCATGCGTGTATGTGTGTGTGTGTACACATATGCGTGCACACTTTTGGCGGATATTGCTCTGTGGAGCAAAATGGCTCAGAGCCAGGGTTCAGTAATCACATCATCTCCTTTTATTAAATCTCCCTGCGCTGCTTCTGTGTTATTAAAATCTCCCAGCATTCCCCACGATACTTGCTACCCAGCCACCACTCTCACACATACGGTTTTGTGCGTGGGTGCGTGTGTGTGTGTGTGTGTGTGCGCGTGCGTATGGATATAGCGATATATCTATATATCTCTATGTCAATAAATATGTGGATATATCTGCTATCTCTCCCTCTATGCACACACACACACACACCCACCCACGCCCACACACCTGCACATACACGCACGCACGCACACGCACACACACCTACACACACACACACACACACACACACACACATATATATATAAATATGTATATATATAGCTATGTGTCTATCCATAGATAGATAGATAGATAGATAGATAGATAGATAGATAGATAGATAGATAGATAGATAGATAGATAGATAGATAGATAGATAGATAGATAGATAGATAGATAGATAGATAGATAGATAGATAGATAGATAGATAGATAGATAGATAGATAGATAGATAGATAGATAGATAGATAGATAGATAGATAGATAGATAGATAGATAGATAGATAGATAGATAGATAGATAGATAGATAGATAGATAGATAGATACCACCTCATGCACTCAAGCATAAACCTAAACACAGAGATAACTGTGGTGTAAACACAGATAAGGCGAATGAGTGCAAACATACAACAATAAAACAGTGACAGATGCCGCCATTTGCTTAACACGTCAACCTTTAATATCAGTAGTTTGTTAATGACTGCTTTCCAAAACCAAAACCTCACATATAGTTATGTAGTCTCATTAAAAATGGTTCACAATAGTAAAACTGCAAGTGTATTAGAGAGCAGAATTGATTTTCAAAATATTAAGAAAGTCACCAAAAGCCTCTATGACATGCATGGTTTGCATGAAACGTGTTTCTATGTAGGTCTGTGTGTCTTTGATCAAGAATGAATGCTATGTGTCAGGATGTAGATGTGTGTTTGTGAGCGTGAGTGATAGGGTGTGTGTTAGTTTAGATAAAACAGTTAATCCCCAGGCCACCAGAACGCAATATCCTGTCTGCCCGTTTCTCATTTCCTGTCTGACTCTGGCGGAGCGGGAAGCAGCAGGGAGGGGCTGGTGGGGGACAGTGGGGTCCGTTACCTCAGAAACAGAAGATACAGCAGACTGGTTAGAGAAAAGTCTATGCCAATCTCTCTATCTCTCCCTCTCTCTGATGCAACCCCCTATTCTCACTCTTTTTTCCTTCTCCCTCTCTGCTTTTATTATCTCAGATTTAATAAAGCTGAAGCGAGCAGCTTGTTCTGCCATGAAACATTTATTAGCTGCCTGTTATAAAATTGTTGTGGGGGAGGAAAGATGATGGGGTCTCATCTCACATTATGCAAAAACAGTGGCAATACCAAACTCACGACCCCTCCCACAGACACACAAACACACACACGCGCACACACACACACATGAATACACAATATGCCAGATAAAAATCAGCCCATCAGTATGCCCTTTCTCTCTAAAACTCTCAGATATTTCCTCTTTTCTCTGTTTGTCCCATTTTGAACCTGTTCTTGATCACCTGAAGTTTTGCTATATGTTTTTTTACTTATTTTACTGGAACTGTTATTAGTGTATAACAGTTCACAGTTATCAATAACATCATCAAAACAAAACAAAAAGGCATCAAACTCACTCATCCCCATTTTGTTTTCTTTTGGCAAATATCCAACCATCATCTGTTGAATTGCTAATTTTGTTCAAGAAAAAACAGAAAAGCACCAGAGAAAAAATCTGTGGTGCTTGAAAACTATGAATGTAATATTTTGATCCGTTGACATGAGTTTATATATATGTGAACAGACGTTTTGAAAAAATATATGCAATGGTTTGCTCAAAGACACTTTTTTTAGAATTTTTTTAAATCTTTTGCTGTTTCTCTTACAATAAAGTTTAGAAAACACCACCTTTTAATTTTAGCACATTTATTTGATTAGGGAGAAATATTTGCCTTCAGCAAAATTTTAAATGGTACAAGTATGACTACCCTCGCTGTTGAAACTTTGAATTACTCCTCTTTGCCGACGGGACAGAACTTTGTCTTACCCTACATTTCACAAGTTTGCAAAATTTATAGAAAGGGATCTTTAACCATTCTTCATTACACACAGTTCCTAGATTAAATAAAACCATGGTTCTTCTCTTATGATTTCTTCTATTTTACTTAATCTACATGTTTTCTTTTGGATTTACATCTAGGGACTTAGGTGACGATGAAAGAAGGTTTATTTTTTTAACCTTTTCATGTTTATGAGGGGATATGTGTTGGCCAAATTACCCATTTTTGGTGTAATGGCAGAAAAAATCCATGCAAGACTAACAAGGTTTTCAGTGTCTCTGAAGAAACAGGCCCACAGTATCATAGACGCTTCACCATATATAGAAATTTACCATTTGTGTCAGACCAAACCCACCTGCAATGATTGATGCTGAAAAGCTCAATTGGGGTTTTACCTAACCAAAGCTCACAGTTCCAATACATGCTTATAGTTTATGTTGATGAGATAGAAGGGTCCTTTCCTGACACGCCTTTCAAAAAGTTCTTGTCATGCAGCTAATGTCTAAAACTTGTTATGGAGTCGTGGTGACCCTCAAGATGTCTGTATTGTTTTCCCAAAAGTGGTTTTACTTCCTAGTGCATCACAGTGCATGGAAAGATAAATGTGCATCCTTGTCTCCCTGTGTGGCCATTGGCTGATAGAATTGGACGTCTACATATACCGTGCTATATTTATAGCCCAAGGAAAGAGAAAGATACTAATTGCTGAAGTTACCAAATATTGAGGCTCAGGGTTTTTTTGTTGCAATATATTTGCTTTTAAAGACCCATCCCAACTTTTTTCAGGCATTTTAACCATCTTTATTAGCGATAATAATAAATGTATCCACATCTGTAAACATTGCAGTTCTGACATGTCAAAAGCATTATTTACCCATTGAATCACAATCAGTAAAAACAGCATTACCTTCTTTATTGTTGATGCTCAGTTCTATAAAATCAGTTCTATTTGTCTCACTATCTTTTAGTACATTGATAAATAAGAGATTTAGTTTCGGATAATTGGATGATTCATGTATTTAAACATATTTGTTTTTTAATGCAAACATTTAAACTACTTGAGTTTTTTAAAATGAATTATGGTTATGAGCTGCTGGAAATAACAAATAAAAGTGTTTTTGTCTAAACACATTTTAAAATCATTTAAAAGCATCTGGTTTTTGTTTAATAATTACTGTGGAGGCTGACAGAAATAAACCTTTGTGATCTGTTTGACATATTACATAATTTTGTGTTAGTATTTCACAGCAACACACAGTCAGATCTGTCATCCGGACAACCGGAGATTTCAATAATTAGCACAAAACCCAATCAGTCTCACCACAATTTCTTCCCTTTCGCCCCCTGAGACACAAGGCGGCGAGTGTGGTGCGGGTGGTGGGGCGATTAAGAGAAAACAAGGGATAAATGGGGAGATAAACTGTTTGGTGTCATCACTGCTATCAATCTCAACAAGAAGGAAATGAGGTTTGGTATACAGAAATATTATTACAAAGGAGACAGTGATGAATGAGGTAATGGATCAAGAGACAGGGAGAGGGATGGCTGATAGGATGGAGGTGTAGAATAGAAGATGAAATATATTTGCTATCCCTGCATTCAGACTCAAGAGTTCACAAAAAAAAAAAAAATCTAAACTCTCTTTAGATTGTTCATAGTATAGTTATGTGCAGTATATAATTACATATATTTTCAATAGCAGACAATATTAAACATTTAAGCTTCTCCGTGCCTCCCAACCCACACTGCATGGGATCAGTTAGTGTCTGCACCAGTCTCTCACTTGGTTGAAGCTGCTTTTATGGTTTTATAGAAGAGTTTTCTGGTTCTGCATTGCCAGACAGCAGTCTTATTGTGACAAAATCGCTACATCTTAAGGTTAAAGTACGTTGTTTCCAATCATCCTGCCTTAATTTGATCTATCGATATTATTTACTATAGTTTTCCAAACCAAATATTAACAATGCAATCAATCTGAAAGGATCGTTTTTCCTGTCTACAGCTAAAATAAATAAGAAAATGTTCATATTTATTTTCCTTTGAAAATAAACAAAACCTTGAATACAATATGGAATAGAAACTATATTCATACTTCAGTGCTGTTAAACCTGATTATTAATTTCATCTAAATATTTTCACTGTTGTGCTGAAGCCTTACATTCACATTTGGAGCTTTAAATCAACTATCTTAGAATAATTAGAGAGGGAGTCCTTCAAAAATATTAAATATGCAAATGCTGAATTAGGTTTCGCCTTCAGGCAGTTACGCTGAGATGCATTGTGCGGGAGTTGGGCTCATATTTCAATGTAAGATTGCTTTTCTAATGCGAATTGTTGTTTCCTGACATGCTTACTTTTTCATCCCAGCCTAGTAATTCTGAATCTGGTCTGCTACTTTCTTCCCTCCACATGCAAGTTGAGCTCTAAAGAAAATAAACAATGTTTTCCTCACGGATTATGAGGAAAAGAGTACGTGAGGATGTCCTTCATGGGAGACAGTATACTGGGAAGGAACTGGAGCTTTTGCATGTGTTTGTGCTCAATGACGTAATCAAGCCAGATATGAGCATAAAAATCTTGTAAAGTTTGTAAGATGCTGACTTTATAAGAATGTTAAATTAGGATAAATAATCAGAATATTATTTATGTAATTCCAAACATGAAAATATAACTTATAAGAATGTATCAACATCGAGCAAATGATCTTTCCTGAAGCAGATGGAGCACTACTGAAACTGAGTCTCACGTAAAAAGCCGAAAGGGGGGAAAAATAAAAAATCCTGTGTGTGAATTCCTCTAAAGTTCTTATGCATGATCCAAATTCCTGGACAACCTTCCCTGTTGCAATACACACACCTGCTTTAGATGGGGGAGTGTGTAGTGTAAGGCGCTGATGGACAGTCTGCAGGGAAAACAAGGAGACATTGTTGCTGATCTGCTGAAGGTCACAGACATTACTGTGTGCCAAGTCTGGCACCACCTCACACAACAAGGCAACACAGCATATGCATACACAACTAAAACAACGCTGTGATGAATTAAGCGCTTACTGTTGATATGAATCTGCAATTATATTCATTACACAAGGAAATCAAATTGCCTTTTTCATTCCATCACTGATAATCATGACTCATATGTAGTTTTGTCTGTACTTTCCCACTCATTTTTACAGATGAACGTCACACAATGGGGCTTTGATCTTCTTCTTTCTCACCCTCTCTCCTCCAGATGCCAGGTACAGTGGGAGAGTCTATGCTGCTGGATGCCGTCTAACACATTTCAAAACAATGATAACAAGCTCCAGGCTTCTATTTAAGCTGTCCAAGCAGGAGCTTCCTCTGCAGACACACACTGACTAGCATGGAGCAAAAAAAAAAAAAAAACTTAAGCAAATGACCATGAAAGTATTGCTAAAGCTGAATCATCAAACAACTATATACTGTGCATTTCATCAGCTGCTGTTTTTTTAAAAACTATTTTATACTTTGGTATAACATTGTACTTGTTTCAAAAAGGTTGTTGATGCGAGTAAGGTTGTGTATATTTAGGAAATATTTATTTTATACATCTAACAGAAATTTGAATTGAATAGGCAAATTGTTGCCCACAAGGTTTAGACGAAATTAATCTGCTGTTGCAAATAAATTAATAATTGTGAAAAGCACTGATACTGATAGAAGCATTGATAGAATAAAAAAATCTATTTTTTTCTTCACAAAAGGCTATGATCTTTAAACTGGGTAAAGGTTTGAATGCATCTAATTATTATATGTATCTAAATGCCCCACATTCACTCTGATAGTGTCAGTTTTAGTTTAATTTAAATAAAATATAAAATTTCCCAACAGCTTGAATGATTCCAGTATTGCATGTTTAGTTTTGACCTGTAGCTTTGGTGCACTTGTTTAGAATAATTGACTTCTGGGACGTATGGGACAGCTTAATTACAGGATTTTCTAAAGATGGTGAGAGTGCAGAAGTTCAGACCTTTTGTTTTGCTTTGAAAGCAGTAAACAAAAAAGTATATTTTCTTATTGGTTGAAAAACATACTGGAAGCATTTTTCTGACAAAACAAAACCGAGGCAGCAATTAACCAAACCTACAGCACAGGTTAATGTGACATTTTTATGTTGTTTTTTCATCTCCCTATACACAGCCAGTGCAACTATCTCTGCTCCCTTTGCACCGACTTCCATTTATTATGCACAGCCTCCATGAACCCTCCCTTCGACTTAACCTCAAATCCTACCTTAATGCTAACCTGAGCACATTGTCTCATTTGCACCGGGTTTTGACCCTCAACTTCAGAGATTACACGAGAAAACGGAGGTGATATGCAAATCAAAACACACCTGAAGTCAATAAAAAAATAAAAAAATAAAAATAAAAACACTGAGTGTACATTTGCATGGGGACCGTTTCCAAAGAATAAAGAAAACAGTAATTAAAAAAGAACGCTTAGTTAGGAAATTGATTTTTCTCATCTTAATTTGTTGATAAATGCGTCTTACTTTTCATAGTCATGCTTGCAGTACAGCAGACGGTCCCTGCAGTAACAGGTCCCGGTGAGTGCGCTCAGACAGACGGCGCACTTGACGCAGGTCTCGTGCCAGGACCGCTCGTTCACGCGCAACAGGAAGCGGTCGGCGATGGGAGACTCGCAGCCTGCGCACACTTCTCCTCCTCCTCTGAAATCTGGACCTGATGGGAGCAGATCACTGCCACAGTTACAGCGAAAAGGCCTGAACTAGTTCTGATATATAAATAAAAAGTCTTAAGCCTATCAGCTGGCGCAAGACAACTGTTCTTTCTCCCGATAAGAAAAAATTGGAATATCCCTTTTGATGTTCCAAAAGCAAAAAGGTTACACAGCCTTTTGGCACAAATCGTATTTAAAATGATTCAAATTTTAACTTCTCGCTTCATTAAAATGATGTGGTATTGCGTGACATAAATAACATCATAGTTCCCTTTGACACTTCGCTTGCGACTTTTTGAAAAATCTAAACTGTTTTCTTACAGCATATAATTTCAAATTAAATTAATGTTCTTATATTTATTTTCCCTTGGGGTGAATTTAGCTCACTTTTTTAGAAATTTTCATGTGTCAAGCTTTCGAAAATATTTCTTTGTAGATATTTTTATTTTAAAAAGCTGCTCATAAAACCCCGTTCATCTGAGTATTTCAACACATAACTCACCAAAAGGCGTAGAGGACGGAGGCTGTTGCAAACAGGACTGCTGGTTCTCTTCAGTTTTCATTCCTTCTCTCCTTCCCTCAGTGTGATCGCTAAAGATACAAAATTACACAATATCGAAGAAATCATCGCAGGACATTCAGACACCGAGGGAAACCACGAGAACACGTGAGCCAAAGATGGAAAATTAAGCATCCGTCCATGTTTTTTTTCTTTCATGTGGCACTGATGTATAGATAATAAATATTAAATAGAATTTTCAAAAAACTATTACACTGGATAGGTTAAAGTCTTTAAATGCAGAAAAACGTAATGACAAAAATAACAAAATATGAATATATATATTCAAAAGTCAACGAATCAAACTTGAACATCAAATGTTAGCTTTCGATTCAAACATCTCAGTAGTTCCCCATTCAGCCCTGACACGCCTACATTATATAAGCCACTTTTAAAATGTTAATTTTATTTTGAAGGCTACAGTGTTTAGGTTTTATTGAAAAAAACCGAAAAGATAAAAAAAAGAACATGCAAAAAACATTATTTTTATTTCTCATTCACCTTCATTTCTATTTTAAATGTTACTAAAAACATGCGTATTGCTTTAAGCATTGAACGTAAATTCAGTTTAAACGTCATGTAGGCTTTTAATGGCAACAAAAATCTTAAATTTATTGTTTTTAAAATCGTATTGAACCAGACATATTTTGGTAAAAAAACAACAACCCATTCTAAGCAAACTCGAGTCTCTATGTGTGTATAAAAAAATGCAACTTTGATTTTTTTTTCAATCTAATTTGTTCAGAAAGCGTATTCAGAACATCATAAAGGACTTAAAATAGTTTAGCATTTTTTTTCAAATGCTAAAAACAAGGTTAACTGAAATATTAGGTCTTGTCTGTAATTCCGTCTTATGATAATTCAAACTCCAATAACGGTTATCATAAGACATTTACTTTTAAAACAAAGGAAAGAAATATTTGGGCCGTTCTTTCACAAAATAATCAGACTATACAAAGAAATTATGCAAATGTATTTATTCTGATTGGGGATTGTTGTTGTGTGGCTTCAATAAAATGATGAATTGATTGCCATTCAATAGGTTGTGAAAGCTTGAAATACTGTTTTTTAAAATTATTTCCAACCAGTCAATAAAACGTAGGTTTCATTCTGTCAATTTAGCAATTTAAATGAAACTGTCACATAACATTACCGTCAAGCATTATTTGAGTAATAATAATAATAATAATAATAATAATAATAATAATAATAATAATAATAATAATAATAATAATAATAATAATAATAATAATACTTTTATTTGAGCTATCCAACAGATTCATTTGATTTTTCCCCCTCTATCATAAAAAAGTAGGTCAGTAGATTGACCGCATAACATAAACATAAAAATCCAGGATGAGGAATATGTGAGAAATAGCTGATAGAAGAAAAATAGTATAAATTTCCGCACTTTATCCATTCTCACTCTACAAAAGAAGAAAGAAAAAAAATCTGTGAAATTATCTTTTTATCCTGCGCATTTACAGTGAAAAAAAAAACATCCCACCCAGAGCGCTTTTCTTTAGAAAAAGAAAGATTGACTCAAGTACAACTTTTGCATCTCACCATGCTGCTTTCTCCGACAACCTGTTCCTGGATCTCGGAGTCTTACCTTGAGGTGAAACACACTCCTCCTGAAATCTCGGTTGGCAACATTTAAATCCAGCGAAACTTCCAGCTCGCGTGTGACTGAACAGAAGCGGCTATATGGATCGTCCACATGAGCTACTTCACTGTTTGCTTACGGAAAAAAATTCCAACATCATGATGCCCCGCAAATACGGTCTATTGTGTCTCCTGATTTCTCCGACAGCCGCGTCGCTCTGGGTTGTGGAGTAAAAAGGAGCGGAGGGAGGAGATGGACAGAGACGGTGGGAGGGAGAAGGTGCGGAAGATGATGAGAGAAGATGAGCAATAATACGAGCCTATTGATAACTTGGTTGGGGAGGATCTTTTGAATATGTGTTTAGGGTTAGATCAATACTTATAAGGGCACAGTTAAGCAATAACTTTATATTGGTATCCTCTTCTATGACAAATAAATCTGTTGTGGCTTTGATAATAATCTGAATCGTCTTGATTCTGGGTTAAGTCTCCGAAGCAGCAAAAGGAAATAAGTATTGATAACTGGCCTAAATATTAGGAAGAAAAATAATAATAAACTGGCTTTACTTTACAATTTCTCTAAGCTTTCTGAGATCAATGGATGAACATTTATACGTTTGGTGTTTTAAAAATATTATTAAAAAAATAAAATAAAAATGAAACCACGGAATACAATTAGTAAAATATTTTATTGCCCTTACTGTTTATTTGTTTTTTTTTTTACATGGTTTTGTCCTACACCGAGCTATCGCCCTCTTGTGTCTAAAGAAGAAAGGTGCATTGATCAAAAACTAAAACAAGGATAATAATAACAGTTAATACAAATATGACACTATTGATAAAGGTTATGTTTAGTTACGTACATTATTACTCTGGAGACTAAAAAAACTGAATAGAAAACAAATAGAAACCAAACATTTACAATCTTCACATCACAAAACATGACGCTTTTGTGTTGATTTGCATTTTTTTTTTACAATTACAAGCACCTTCATGTTACATTCAAATACTGAAAATGAAAAAAACAAAAAAAACATGTTCCTGTATTATCTGGTTGTTGCATTTTTCTGCTGAAAGGTAGACAGTTAAAAGAAGAAGATTTAAAGGTACTGTGTCTGAGTAAGCATCAACAGTGATTTATTTCAGGTGTGTTTGAAATCATCAACTTTTCTAAAAGCTTAGCTTTTTTTTTAACAATTCAAACATGCTAACATAGGGAAAATCAAAGTGAATAAAATACAGTAGAAGATGATTTTTTAAAAAACTACATGAATGTAGTCAGTTTTTACTGTTTTAGTCACTGTTTTTATTTATTTTTTTATATTTTTTTACACACAGTGTAAAATAATTGCAGTTCTTCAGTGTATGTAAATTGTTATGTTGTCTAAAAATGTCCCCTTCCCTCAAACAAAGAGCTGCTCCTCCTTCTCTGAGTGGCTGCGTCTCAGCTTCAAACTAGACAGGATCTTCTGGGCTGGCGAGGTCAGGTTGTGCTCAGCAGAGCTGGTCCTCGGACACGGATAGTGAATGCGGTTCTGTCCAACACTGTTTAAATTTACATTATGATCAGCTTGACTCCATCTTGTCATTTCTTTAGTGGACCTCTCTGTTGTTCTGGATGATAATGTAGCTCCTGGTGATGTTGCCGTGGAATCCACTCCCAGCATGTACTGCACAACCTCTCGGGGACTCGGAGGAACATTGACCGTACCCTCTGCTGTAGTGGTGACCTGGTGGGATTGCTGAATGATATCACAGTGGCCCTCTACGTTTTGCAGAAATCTCTGCGATCCAGGGTCTGGAGAGGAGTTGCGGCTGTTGTTTGCGCTACGATAATTTGCCCTTTTTGGAGTCGCTGGCTGTTTCGTTGCACAGTCTGGGTTAGAGAATCGGGGTCCTAGGTTTTGAAACCGGTGATGCTTCACAGGCTGTCTAGTGAAACGATAATGTGGTTGTGTGCCTGAATCTGAGGAAGATTTTCCTGCAGCTTTGCCTTGAGGATTACTTGATGATGCTTTCATAGCCAGGACTAGGGTGAAGAAAGAACATCAATGTGTAATTTGCAAAATTACGTCAGTCCTAGCAGAGGTTACTGGTTATTTAGCTTGTAAGTTAAGAAAACTTTGCCTTGTCGTAACTATATTGTAGAAAGAATCACATTTATCTTATTTCTCAATTTGAAACTGAAAAAACAAAAAAACAAAAAAAACAAAAACACATAGGTTATTGATTTGAGATCTATAGCCGATGCAGCCGTATGCACACGGTCAGTTGTGACATGAACTATAAGAAGTTCTTGTAGAGGAAACCGCACAAAGAAGCAAAGCAACAGAAAAAGCAAGTAGCAAAGAGTAGTGTGAGCTTCCTGTGCAGCAAAAAAGACAAGTTCCCTTAGTTTGCTGTTATTTTTTAAAAGTGAAATTAACACCCACAAATGATTTCCAATGCTAATCATTGGTAATCAATGTGGTTAAATGTGATTATATATTAAACTGGTGGATTAATATAAATGATTAAGAAATGTAAATGTATATCTGTTTTAGTTTAGCACTTATCATCAAAGGGAAGTCATAGTCCTAAAAATAACTAGAGGAAATGAGCTGAAACAAGAAATGACAACAGAACTTGTGGCAGTCTACACCCACGGCATCAAGTGGTTCGAATCCTACTCTTATTTTACCATCAATAGCAACCTGCTGGTTTGATATATGCATTTTGAGACCAACCTAATCAAAACATGCCATTTACAGGCAGCAGGAAATGCCAGTATCCACAAAATGTATGTCATTTCTATTTGTATGTTCAGGAGCATTTGCTTACATCCCACATCTGCCTACCTGCGCTCTCACTGGCTTCAGGGCTGAGCTGGTCCACTGCCTCATTGGATGAAGACTTGTCAGATATATAACCCTCGCTTGAGTCTCTCTTGATAACTCGGCTCTGTTGGAATGATACAAGTTGAGGTGGATTTCTGGGAGCGTTTACTGGTCGCTTCTAATCCTACTCAGTCTGGGACAGATGGGATAGTAGGGCGATCGCTACGTTGGGTACAGTAATTTTGGGCTCTTATTCTAAATGCTAATATTCTGCCTCTTCTATTAGTTTTTGAGTTATTTCCTTGAGCCATTCTAAATGTTTAAAGTGGGATTCACAGTGGTTATTTTTTAAGAAGTTAGAAACATTCAAGAACTAAAGGCTGATAGAACATGCAAAGCAGAGCTTTAAGCAGAAATGCAGCAGCTGAGTAGCTTTCTAATCTTAAAGAAATTAGCAAAAGGTTAATGTGCTGAGGCTAAGTAAAAGAAGTGCAAAGTATATGCCAGGGACACTTGATTTATCCTTTTAAGACCAAGGTACTTACCTCTAGGGACTGTGGACGCTCTTTGGAGGAAGTGTCAAGTTGCAAGTCTGCATCGACTCCATCCAGGGGACAGGAAGCTCTGGGTGGGGTTTCTGGGAGAGGTGCTGTTGGTGCTGGTGGAGGGGGTGTGTTCATGCTCTGCTCCATTTCAAAAATCCTGTCGTAATGTGTAATGAGGAACTCCACAAGCATCGCCTGGTAGCTCGTCTCCAGAAGGGCGATCATTGACATGTCCGTAGACACTAGAGGGCGCAATAATGTCGGTCCAAACACAATACCTAGATTGCTAGGTGACATCTTGTTGTCATAGTTCTCTGAAACTCTGGGGAGGCAAAAACAATGACAAATGTTAGAACAGCTGCAGAGAAAAACAAAGGGACAAATGTTACGCAAGTTAATCTAGAGGTCTTTCTTTCTGTATCATGCTTACCTTTGCAGATGAGAAATAAGGTACTGCAAAGTTGAGTAGTAATGTGAAGGGAGCTTTTTCAGTAGCTTTTGTAGATTGTGAATAATATCCAATATCTCGTTGGGCTCTGGTGAGGTTTCCTTTTCACTCAGGTGCTGAATGGTCTTTCCCACCCCGATGAATTCATTGTACAGGTCAAAGGTTAATAGAGGCTCTGGTAGCTAGAAAATATTGTAGTGCAGTGATTTATTCAGAAGAGAACAAGTTGCTGCTGATTTTTAATGCTCTTTTAGACAACTAAACAAGAAATTAGACAAAATTTTATTAAGCTTTTTTTTAGAACTTCTAGAAGTACCTCCTTGAAGAAGTGCTTAAGGATAGATGTGATGTCATGTGGCGAGTGATCAGAGAGGTCAACCTGGTCCTTGTGTGTCTCAAATGTTTGGCAGAGCTTCTGAATGCGAGGTTTGGCTCCACTCACACGATACACCCCCTCAGAAACAACAGCGGACAGCAGTTATTAGACAACAGTTCAGATTCAAGAAGCTGCATCTTCTAGGTCAACCTCTTTGAAGATGGTAAATTAATACCTGAACAGAAAGAGCACGACTTTCAATCTCGCTTGTGCAGCATCGAACAACAAATGGCACATCATCCGGCCGGTCTTGTAAAATCACAGAGAGGTCCACTCCAAATACGGTTCCCTTCTTCTGCTCACACTCTAGCTGACACACTTCCATACACTTTCTGTGGAAAGACAGCCCACACTAACATGTAGGAGGAGAAGAACAAGTATTACTATTTTTATTTTTACAGCACCTTCCTCTTTTGCCCATGTTAGTCTGTATTATTACAGTTTATCTCCATACCTCCTCACATTCAACCCCACTGACAACAATGTAGTTGTCACACTGTTTGCATTTACCCATCTTGCTCTTCATTTTTTTGAGGCGATGTGTTAGTGCAGCTCGAGAAAACATTCGTGTTTTCACAGACTGACCATCAGCATAGTCTGTGGACATAGAAAGTAGACAGGTTTTGTGAAGTTTAACGTCAACGCTGAAGCAAATGATCTGAACGTGTGCAGTGAGGAAACCGACCTGATTCTGACACCAAGTCTGATACTTCCAGGTCATCAGATGACACTGTCAAAGTAGATCCTGTTTTGGGCAGTCTTCTATGAGCTTAAACAAAAAGAAGGAGGAAAAAAAAAACCAGGAAAAATGCAAAGTTTACATTTTTATGCAAACTTTTATTGACAAGAGCAAACGAGGCCTGTTTTTACCAGGGCTTGAGAGGGATTCCAAACTGCCTCCAATACTCTCACTGTCACTGTGCCCCGTTCTCCCTAAAAAGCATCAAAATGTAAGTTAAGAAGAAGAGTTTCAAAAATGGTCATGACATAGTTTTTTGAGCCCTTACTGCCATCAGTGGATCGTTTATAAGGACTATCCTCAATTGTGGGTATTGAGTCCTGCAGAGGGCTGAGAATGTTGCTGGATTTTCTTCTGTTGCTTTTGAATGAAAACAAAAAGTCATTTGATGATGAGCAAAGTAGAAAAAGGAGATTAAAAAAATACATGTAAAACATTGTCTTTCTGCTGCAGTTCCATCAAAAAACAAAACAAAAGAAACCTTTCCGTCTCTACCTTTTACCCTGAGGAGTGTACTCTTGAAAGCTGAAGGTCTGGAGAGTTTGCTCAGGCCGACGCCTGC
Organism: Gambusia affinis; assembly: GCF_019740435.1. Lineage (NCBI taxonomy): Eukaryota > Metazoa > Chordata > Actinopteri > Cyprinodontiformes > Poeciliidae > Gambusia > Gambusia affinis. The sequence goes on from NC_057886.1 coordinate 20,011,578, forward strand.
TGAGGATGTAAAGCAGATAGGGTTCGCCAGGCTCCACAGTCCTGCAAGTCAACTCAAGGTTTTGATACCCAAGAGGCACGGGCTCTGTTTGCTGCCGCTGGTAGTAGAACATATTGACTGTGACCTGAGGCAAGGAGACGCTGTGAGGTTCAAGCAGGGATCTTGTCCACCATAATCACCACTATAGTAATATTTCTTAGAAGAGTACATTGAGGCAAGATTAACAGTAAGATCTGCAATAATTTATATACAGATTGTTTAAACACAAGCTGAAAGGAGAAAAAAAAAAGTTTTCTTTCCACCAACCTCTTTGAGCAAATTGTCTCCCTGACAGATGAGCTTGCGAGTGTGAGTAATGATTCTTTCTTTGGATTTCACTAATTCATCTTGGGTTAACTTTGCGTCACTCACACACTGGTTGTAGAGAATTTCTGCCTCTAATACCTACAAGGAACACAGAATTAACCTCGAAGCTTAAAAATCTGTTTCTTTTTTATAAGAGCAAAATGCTGCACTAACGTTACAACTGTGTTTTCAAAAACGTTACTGTGTAGATTTAACATAACAAATAAATTACAGCCTTTCTATTCCCTCAACAATATAAGAACTTCATGGAAAATTGAAGCAAACATTTATAAAAAGAAAATATCTGAAACTACCTACTACAAGCTTAATGCCAGAGTAATTATTAAAATATCTATCAAACCTTAACAAGTAAACACAAAACAAATAAATGTTTTGGGGTTTTTTTTCCAAAAAGTGTATTAAATTTGTGTGTTAATAACTTCAGGTTAACACACTTTTGACTGCGCTTCATCCTTGGACTTTCTTCTCTTGTCGAGTGTTTTTACTCCAACTGTGTCATCCACCGCTTTCGCTGAGATCGCTTTTGCCTTTTCCAGTTCATCACAGCGTTGGAAGTATTGATGCTTGGCCTTTTTGAGAGCTGTGATGGAATCACTCTGAAAACAAGAAACAGGGATGCACAACAGAATAAGTAGAAGAAAAACATATTTCTAATTTATTTTTAGCTACTGTCCTAGGAAGCAATGCACAATACAAATTGAATTACAACCTTCTGCTAGACTTATGAAAACATTTCCAAACATGCATGTGACAAATTGGTGTCCCAGTAATATATGGATCACTGAATATCTACTGAATAGGATAATATAGAGAGACTCCACAAATATAAGACAATCACCACTTTATTGAGCACAAATGTAGAGTGCCTTGTAAAGGTACCAAGCAGGTCATATCCAGACACCTCTTCAGTAACAGTTTTGAGTTTGACAAAATGTGCGCGACAAGCAGAACACAATCACAGCAATAAATATACAGAACATTTCACTCACCATCTTCTTTTGCGCCCTTGCCCACTGATCTTTAAACTCTCTCCGCCACTTATCAATCTCAGTCCTCTTGTCAGCCAAAGCCTTTATGACAAAAACAAAGTTCACATCAAATACTTTCTAAAATATAAAGATGGTTAATTGAAACTCACACTTTTTGTTACAGTTTACATGCTAGCATCTCTACCTGGTAACACCGGTTTTGCAGGAGTTCTGAAGTCCTTCTAGAGGTCAAACTATTCTTTATGTCTTGTTCCAAAGTCATGGTGTAGATATATTGTAGTGGCATCATTTCCTGCACAGTAAAAAAAAAAAAGAAAGCGTTAATATGGCTTTACTGCAGCTGATCGGCTGCAGCAAAAAGGTGAAATGATACAGGCTTGAATTTGAGGAAGAGTATTAATTCCTAGAACATTATGGGCATAAAAAGAACCTTGGTTTTATTAGTTAGCACAGCCGTACCTGTTGTGTCACGCTGACCTTTGCTCCTTCTGCTGCCTTCATCACATTTTTTACAAATTCTTGCTCTGTCAATGAAAATTGCCAGGTGATTTTGACAAAATAAATATAATGAAAATAAAACTTAAAATAAAACAATGAAACTATTAAATAAAATGTTTATAATTAGCTAATAAAACCATGAATAGAAATTAAGGTTCTCGGTATGTTCTAATGATCTTATCTGAATTATTTCGGTGTTCAGGTCCAAGTCGTTACGGGATCGCTGCTGTGCCAGTACTGTTCTTTATCCGTTCTCTTTAAGCTGTCTCCTTGTTGTCATGAATCAGTCCCAAAATGGCAGCACCATGAACAAACTTTATGAAGGTGTTTGTGGTATGAATGGGTGAGGGTTGAAGTGTAAACTCAGAGTTAAGGCAAGGAGTGAAAATATAGTTTTATGGTGCACCAGTGCTCAAGATTAGAGTAGCTAAGATATGATCATATAGTGATTACACATAGTGAGATGCCCTCACCCAAGCTTTGCACTTTTACTCTAATTTATTTGAGAACATTGGGTTGAAGGACTTAATAAAAATCCACAAACAGTATACTTATATAAAGTGCTGTGAAGACTGCATAATCTGTTCATCTATTAGTCTGAAATGCAAGCCGTTGATGCACGCTGAGGGGACAGAAACTTTAGGAAACTACTAAGATGTTGTTACATAAAAGTCAGTGGCCAATGACTCAAAATGAAACCCATAACTTATACATATTACATAATCATGTACCAGACATTATTGTCATGTAATAACTAGCAATTTGTTCATGTTTTGTCCTTATTAGTTTTATTTGTAACCAAGTCCTTATTTTAAAATGCTATTATGATTGGGAAACATATCTCACAGTGTTACTACATGCTGTGTAAGCAGTGGTTTTCTTTGAGCTCCACCCAGCATTACATGCAGTTGCACTAGACTGCCTCAGACAGCTTTTGTGGGCAACCCTGTTTTTGATCACTTCCTCTAGACTTGTAATCTTTATATCCCTTTCTGGACACTGCACCTGTTCAGGCTGGTCTGAGGGTAATCTGAACGAGCCCCCTCTTCTTTAGTACCCTCCTCTTACTTGCTAATCTTTAATCATTTCTCTGTGTACGTTGTTCACTGGGGAGACGGAAAATGATCAGGGAGGCTAAGAAGGTACATTGTTGCAAAATATAATCTTTTTTTTCGGCTGAAATACTGCATTCGCCACTATGTGCGTATTACTTAGAGATCAAACTTATGCTTTGCTTGTGAAACACAGAAATCCACCAAACAAGTGAAATACACTGAACCTAAACCCAAAAAGCAGCAGTCATTTCCCCAAGCTATTTCCTGTTTGGTGTTTCAATTTGCATTTTGTAAACAACTGTTGCATTTCAGCCTTTTCTTACCTGTTAGATTTAAATACACCACAGGAAAGTGAAATTATTTGCATGTTGCTCTGTTGCCTCCTTGTTTCAGGTTTTTTATGTACTCACCCAAGCTGATTCTCTTCTCCATCCAGGCAAGAAGGTCCTTGGCATAGCGGCACCACATCTTGGCATACTGCAGTGCCGTCTCCACTCCATCCTCACAGCGAAAGAGGGCCAAGTCTGCTTCCTGGGCTGTGAGGGAGTACATCAGCATCACTGTAGGGTCTGTACACTTGGGGATGAATCCAGAGATAACACTGGGTCTGCTGGGCTACACCCAAAACTTCTCCTTCCTGGAGGACCTAATCTACCACCGGCGGCAGAGAAGCATCAATCTAGCATACGGTGTCAGCCCAAAGACTCCACTCAAAATCAGACAAGACAAAACTAATGAAAAACCAAACAAAGCTTTAAAAAGCAACACAAACCAAGTACAGGAAAAATCGATTGCATCTGGAAAGTCATTGCTGTTCCTCAGGATAAGTTGTCGCTTCCAGATATTTTCAGCAGAATGTTAACATCCCATCACAGTCCCTACATCGTTTAGGTAGCTGGCAAAGAAAATAGGGATGTATGTCATAGGGGCGGGCTTATATCAACCACAGGCAAACAGCTACAGCTAAATAACTTCCCTCCTCTCCTCTGTTCCTCTCTCTGCATGGACCCTCCCCCTTACACCTGTTCACTGCTGGTCAGCTTTTGAGATCTGAGCCACTTGGTGAGAGCAGAACAACATGACAGAGCTGGTAGGCACTAAGAGACACTATAATCTCTCAACTCTACTGTGGTCTGGCTGACAGGCTGTTTGTTTGCCAACCTCTGTGACTTCTTCCTCTCTGACTCATTTCACCTCTGACTGGGTGATGTATGTGTGACAATCACATGCTCTCCAAAAACCTCTCCATCAAAACTGTCCAGTCTTTTTCTTTCGTCTGCATTCAAACTCAGCACAATGAAAATAAAGCATTGTGACTTTCTAACTTAAAACCTGCAATTCCTCCAACTACTCATCCCATTACAGAATTGCCATTAATCAAAAGTCCTCAGAAGGAGTGTCGTAATTTATCTCAGTAGTTCCTCACTCAGACATGTAGATTTCATTATCCTGTGTTTTGACGTGGACACCAAATCCAATTGTAGCATGCGAAAAAGAAAAAATCCACCTGGGGGATTTTGTTTCCTGTCCTGTTCTCTAGCAGAGTCAAAAGTAATCCAAAGTGATGGAAAAATTGTAGCCAGGTGATGTGATAAAGTTGACAATATTAAAATTCCTGTCAATTTTCGCAAATAGAAAATACTCCTTTTAAGAAATCAGTCCATGTGTAATTCTGCGCTGCTAAATGACTACAGCCTCTGGCGCTTAGATTGAGGATTATCCTGGTTAGTCCAGATTTCTGAGTGAAAGACCTTGCAGTCGCACAGAGTAAGATTTGCCTCCTGGAGTGTTGATTGAGCTCCTGGGATAAGACAGGGTGGGGGAGGAGCTGTTGAAGTAACAAGATTAAGTTTGACTTTTTTCTTTTTTGTCTCTGGGCGGTTCAGCCCAAAGTTACTCATACCCCAGGCAGATCTGAAAAACATTCATTTGTTTTTATTTGCATTTTAATGGCAAAAAAGCAAATAAGATTTACACTTTTCTTAATAATCAGTGGATTTTTTTTCTGGTATTACAGCAATCAAACCCTGCTGATCAGCTTTTTGACATTTTTTCATGGGTATGTTGAAGATTTATTTCCTTAGATTTGGAAGGCCTCTCTGCCATCACCCTAATCTTTAGCTCCTGTCACAGATTCTCTTAGATTCAAGTCAGAACTTTGTTGGGCCTATCCAACATGTTAAAACTGCACCCAGACAGAAGAAACATGTTGGTAAATCTGAATCTGTCAGAGCTAGAAATACTTTTGGATGCAACTGCAAATTACTTACATCATCTACAAACCATCTTCTAATTTGAAAAGTCTTCTGTCTGGTGAGATAAAATCTTTTCATTAGATTTATTATGGAAGCATCTATTGAAAGGGATGGTCTCTATTTACTTAGTTTGTACTTCTTTCACTCAAGCCACGTAACTGACAACTTGCCTTTATTTAGTCTAACCCTCCTTCTTGTGTGTAATAAATTTGGAGCATCTGTGCCCTGCTTAAATCCTCTCGCTTTATCCTAATCTTGTTACAACAGGTTAACTGTAACTTACAGCTAAGAGCAAGGATGTAAGCAACACTAAAATAGAATATGTGTTGCTAGCAGCAGCTGAAGTTTCTCCCCAGAGACTGACAGGATGACAGAAATCAGTGACGTGATGGTGTATTTCAAGGTGAAGAGGTGATTAAGCTAGTGACCTTTCACCCTGAAATCATATTCTAATAGATGTTGCTGCATAGGAAACCTGCTCATCACGGTTTATGAAAGCCAGACCTGAACAGGGTTGATTTTTTGTTCGCTAGCCCTCTTTTCTTGTTTATTATCTGACTTGGCATTAGGAAGACATCATACCTTTCAGGCATCCATCGCCTTCACCTGCCTCAGCACCAATCTGTGAAGTAAAAAAAAAAAAAATACTTACGCCACAGAACAGGGAGAAGCTTACTCTATCAAAGCACTGATTATAAAATATATTAATGTTATCTAGTTAACAAACAAACAAATAACAAAATCAGCAAATTTATTAACAGATCAAGAACTGAACCTCAACATCATATTATAGAGATTCACGGTTTTCATTAGTTGTAGGGGAAAAAAAATCTTACATGTTCGTCATTTTGCTCTGTGATCTCTGCACCTTCTCCAGAGATGGATTCAGAGATGAACTGGCAGTCGCTGTCTATTAGCAGATCTTCTCTGAACACAGGAGAAAATGTAATTCAAAAGAATTAAATACAAATACCTGCAGTTAGTGGATTGTATATATTGAACACTTAATTTATTTCTATTAGATCTTTTTCTGTTAACCACAAATAGCCGGTTCAACGGTTAAATATCTATTACTTACGAGGAGATTAAGGAGAGATCAAGATTATCAAAATCCCTGAAGATCTCACTGTATCGCTTGGTTTCAGACTTATGAGGCACCTTCCTCAGCTCTGAAATAAGAAATAAAAAACAACCTAAGATGTGAGGAAACGGTCTTCCTTTTTCTGTCACAAACAGAAAATCAAATAACATTTTTCTCAAAACATGTTTGCATATCACAATAAATACAGAAATTAGATCAAATTAGATGATAACATCAAACATCTTATAGTCCGTTAACAAATTAACGTCTAAAGTGTATAATGAACTACAAAACTTGGTAGGGGGGGGGATACACTATATATAAAGGAGAGATGGGACAAGGAAAGGAACTGTCAAATTCACATTGAGGACTGGTCGGACATTTTGATTAACTGTTGGAAATGTACATCATCACTAGCCTACAAGGAATTTGCTTGGAAGACTGTTACACGCTTCTTCAAAACACCAGAAATGCAGACAGAACATGCTGGAGGTTATGTGGGTCGAATCAAGCCGGCCACATTCATATTTTTTTGGAGCTGTCCTAAACTATTTTCCTACTGGGAGACAATTAAACAAAGTGTAGAGTTCGTTATTGGGGTTAATCTTGTTCTAAACTTTGAGACGATGTTCTTGGGCAGACGACCAAACTGTGTAAAGGGATTCTATAAAACATACATTATAAAACAATCACTCGAAAATGGATGTCTGATAAAACGCCGACACTACAAGACTGGATAAACATCATCCAAGACATTCGCAAGATGGAGGAACTGACATTTGCTCTGAAACTGGAGCAAGACAGATTTGAAAGATCCTGGACCCCATGGCAAACTTTCATGGACTCCAGATCTGAAACCGATGAAAATGAGGTGACACCCACTCTTCTTTAGCTACTCTGTTCGATGTAGACTGTTTTACAGTTTGGGAAAGTTATTACGACGTGGCACCAGTTTGTTCATTCTTTTTTCTCCCCGTTCCTCTAAAAGGGTCTGGGGCGGAAGAAGGAAAAAAAAAAAAGGGGTATGTTGTATGGACCAATGTAATAAACTGAATGGATGCTAGTATATGTCTGTACCACCTTTTGTAAATAGAGGAGATACACATCCTCCTTGTTGTTCCTTAATAAAAATTTGAATTAAAAAAAAACCATCTTGTAGTGCATAACCCAGATAAACTTCTTTTATTTATCTACAGTTCTAAATGTAGGACAAACTGTGTGAAGAATGGCCAACAAACAAAGAATCCTACATGAGGACAAACCACACACATCAAGAATATTTACTGAATTAAAAAAAAGATCAAACTAAGATCCTCCTTTAGACCATCTGACAGCATTTCCTGGATGTTTCAGAGAAAAACAGAGCTTTCAATCAAATGTGAGCTAAATATATAATGCAGATAAAAACTGTGCCTTTTGTAAACGAGCGCTCACACATTTTTTGCATATCTTATTTAACTGCTGCCTCATCTTCTTGGTTTTTGCCCCGACAAATTACAACAGATGCAGCAAATAAGTGAAAGAAATCTCCCTCCCTCTGAGGCGCCTCCATCTTGGTCAACCACATCCTGCTCACAATTTGTGTCACGTCCCATAATGCAACGAGTCCCTGTTGTTCACAGCAGTAGAGTTTCATGACAGAATGAGAACTGAGAGTAAGGAAGATATTTCAGCAAAGTTCAAAAATCTAACTGTCAAAACCTGACTGAAACAAGATTTTTTTTTTTTAGTGCCTTATACAATTTTAGCATCAATACATTTGGGGCATATTATGGCAAGATTTCTGAACTAAATTTTGTATATTTTTGCAAATCTGCAAACTGGTCCGCCAGTTTAAATCATTTTGGATTATAAATTGATTATAAATAGATCCTGTTCTATTATAATTCAAAGCTCAGCTGAAAAAAAAAAGACAAAACTAGAATGTGTCAAAAATGAAGGAAGAGTTGAGGAAGTTTACAAACCCTTCAATGACACACAGGATGCCTCAAAGCACCACTAACACTCTAGCAGACACATTTAGGCTCACTGTGCATGCAACGTGTGCATGCACCCACATGCAAAGTCTTTCCCATTATGGCGCCACTGCATTGTCAGCAAACAAAATCAAATTTTCCAGTGTAAGGTAATTTATTAGAGTGATGAATGTACAATAAATATTAAACAAATGGATTAAAAAAATTAAAGGATTTAATAAGAACCTTTTTAAAAAAAGACTGTAACATACTAAAAGTAAGAGATCACTTACACAAACATCTCCCCAAAGGTTCAGTTCTCACCTGTAGTTTGAGAAGAATCCTTGTTTAACACTCCTTCTTCCATTTCTCCTCACTTTTCTCGTACCAGCTAGACCCTAGATACACTCACACATCATTGCACCTGCATTCATTCAACAATATATCACTTAAAAAACAAAAAATGAGCCGTTGCAACGGCTGAAAAGTTCATCCAGGCCTTGTATGCGGAGGCGTATAGTAGCAGAAAATGATCAGCAAACAGCTCTGACCTTGCTACCGTTAAATCTCTCAAAAGATCTTCCTCTGCTAGAGAGGAGGTTGGCTAATGTTTTCACCATGAGGGGAAGAGGAAGTGTATCTCTGTCACAGTAGGACCCACCCACATTATAACACCAAATATAGCGAGAAGGTGCCACTGTGTTAACTTTGTGTTGTCTTATTTAGAATTGCAGACTTATGAACGGGGGGTTTTTAAATTAAGGAAATAACATTATGTGGTGAAACATCTTTTATTTATGTCCGTTGTACCTGGTGGAAAAATACAGTACAGACCAAACATTTGGAGACACCTTCTAATTGAGCTCAATTAGAAGGTGTCTCCAAACTTTTGGTCTGTACTGTACGTTGTGCGCAGTGACCCCAAGAACAGTTAATGAGGTCACAATTAAGAGGTAAAGCAGTTTTTGCAACTCGTATAAAAAAACATTTAAATGTTGACTCTGTATTACTTAAAATCTAGGGACACATACAGAATGACACTGCTACTGTTATGTACAATTGCATATTGTTGTCAAAATAAAAATCACAAAATGTACTTTTTAAAATGAAACCTTTAATTTTATCTCCTTACATTAAACCACACATATATTTTTACACAGTAAAAGGGTGAATCATTTTTATAGCATGTGGAACATATTTCCATATGCCTCAGATGAAGTGCTTTACTAAAAAAAGAAAATTACAAAATAACTTTTATTTTAAAAAAAATTAGCAACCAAACTGTTTATTCATCTGCAACTGTTCAGATGTTTGGAAAATAAACATTTTGCTGTGTAACGTAAAATTAGTTGACCTAAAATGGCTGAAATGTAACAGTCTAATTTTATATGCATCTGTTAATTTCTGTATGACAGACAGAAGGTGAGTACTGCAAATGCCATTAATAATGACAAGTCTAGTGCCCAATTATAATAATATCCAAGTATACAAAATAAAAGTCAGCCATGATCCCTTTTGAAGTTGTCACTCGAGAAAAAAATCCAAAACTTTAAACTTCAGTATCACATCCCTGTTGTGAAAGTAAATCAAAAACATTTAGGTTAAAAAAGGATTAAAAAATTTTCAGATGTCTTAGTTTTAAGCTCTCTCCCAATTTCTCTTAAAGCTCGTCTCGAGCCGTGCTGTCCAGAGGGGAGTGGAGCACGTCTGTGTTTTGGGCCTCACGGCTGATCTCGGCCTGTTCCTGAGTTTTTCCCGAGCGCGCTTCTCTGTCCCAGTCTGTACGGACCTTATCGTTGTCCCACACAGTGGAGGTCTCCGTGTCGCTGATGTAGCCGGGGTCGCCTGTGTAGTGAGTTGGAAACACCAGGAGCGGCTCTGCAGAAAAGGCCTTCAAGTCCCTGCTTTCAAACTGCTCCATATAGTCAGAGCTGTGAAGGAGAAAGCAAAGTGAGGAACATAAGAAGGTTGGCAAAAGGTTTCTGTAACTGTCTGCACTTTTACTTCGTGGGGTTAAAACTTACAGAGGGTGTTTGTTGTACATAATAGGAAGAAATTCATCGACGGGTAAAATCCTTTTTAGTGGTTCTGCTTTCAAAAGCTTCTCAGCACCCTGCAGGGAAATCATATAACCTAGAGTCCAATATGAATAATCTGCTTCTACTAAGTTATGAATATTTGGCACTGCTTTCTCCTTGTGATCCACTTGCATTCTTTTCCGACCAATATATCTGTAAGAAAGGAAGAAACCAAAAGGTTTGGTGAGAAAAACTGCTGATATAATGTGACTGTGATAAATGAAGGAAGAACAAACTTACATAAGATCCCAGTCCAGTCCCTCATGCTCAACCTCACTCATCAAGTTCATCAAGCGACGTTTGAAGAAGACCTCGAAACGCAGGTCGTCTTCAATCACAAGGGAAGTTTCCAGACGGCGATCTACAATCTACAAATAACGACATGTCAGTATTTATCAATTTTAAAACATTCTACATGTTCTGCATTTGAAGTTCACCTCCTTCCAGATGTTGTAGTGGGAAAGAAAGCAGCCTAGTTCTCCCTTCGTCAGTGGTCGACCGTGGTAAGGGTCCTGGTATCCAGGGAGCATATGGATACCCAGGGCATGAATTTCACTGACATTCATCGCTCTGAAATGCGGGCATAGGAAGTTTATTTTTATAGCACATTTAAGCCACACTAAACAAGAGAAGAAGTACACCAAGATAAAAATGGCATGATTTAAGAATCACACAAAAGAACCGAACATTACAATGCAAATTTGTAACAAGTAAAAAGCTGAGGCATGCGGGAAAAGCTGCAGTAGATATTTTGCTTGTAAAATAAGTTTGAACTCCAAATAAGCGTCTTCATTTCAATCACAATCATTAAATCCAGCCACAAATCCAATGTGGAGGTGTATCAGTGCTTCATGCTAATGTAAATTTACAGTGCAGCCATCAATTAACACTTACCTGCCTCCAAACATTTCAAATCTGTTCTACTTAAACTTCCACTAGTAAAGACATACAACTGTTCTCTGACAGAAACTGCTGATTCTGTTAACGCCATTAGAGCTAAGAACACACAACTGAGAGATCCAGCTGCTAAGTTGGACCTGTTTCTCAGTACCATCTTCTTATAAAAAAATAACTTAAATATCAGGTATATAATTTTCTCCAAAAGCAGATCTATTTTGGATGTAGAGCCCATGATCAGTTAACAGTTGGCCCAAAGAACAAAATATTCATTTGTAACAGCTACAGACTGTTTTATTACTTATAGAAGAGTAAACTTACTTTCCATCTACTGCTGCAATGATCTTGCAAGCAATCTTCTGCTCATGCAATGCCCTTAGCATGCGTTCCCTGCGGTCAGTCCGTCTCGGCAAGTTTATCATGAACACCTAAAATGCACATAAGATAATCAAATGTAACCTCTTCATTTATCAGCAGCGGGGAGTCTTACAGAAAAGAGATGAGCAGAAGGCCATTTTTGCAACTTCCATCTTCACATCACTCTACTCACTTCATCAAAGCCCATTTTGTCAGGTTTTTTTCTAGGAACACGGATGTACTTGGAAGGCATAAGTGGAGGATTCCGCACTGGAATGTAATATAGAAGATGGATGCAGAAATGGTAAAAATGATATGCTGTGTAAAGTTTCATGCTGTAGTCACATAAACAGTGTCAAAGAGCTGAAGCCAGCGACAAGGAAGTGGTTGTTTACAGTCAAAATGCAGAAAACTTACCATCAACCTCCAAGAGCGAGTGTAAGAAGCTATCCGCTTCGTCTTGCAAATTATTGTGGGAGCGCAGGGGTACAGGAATATAACCATAAGTCTCCTTGTTGCATACAAACATTTGAACATCTGGAAAAAGCATAAAAAAATTCATTAAACTGAATGTAACAACAAAATGAACATCATGCTTATGTTTATAAGCTAGCAATTGTACGTTAAGTACCTGCCATCTGAGCAGAGAATGCAAACACAATGATGTCATCAAATGCCCAACTGTATTCTGGATGTGGCGGGTGAAAGGCTAGCTGCCTGGTAGCCTGTTTCCTGAGGTCTATAAGGAATGTGGAGTGAACCATCGGAACAGCAAAACAACCTTTGCGGACTTGCTTCCTGATAGGGAGGTAGGCAGGTGTCCGCCTGTAGTAACCCTAATGAGGGGAGGTTTGTTAGCATGTGACTACATTGCATAAATCAAGTCAGGTAAACCAAATCATTATAACACTACCTGAGAAGTCATTCCACACCAGAAGTTTGAATAGGCACCACGGGATTCAAGCATTGGAGCTATTATTGTTTTATTTTCTGTCATTAACTTCCAGAGTACGTCTCGATCGGTTAGAAGGTTATCACAATCCACCAACTGCACAGAAGAGAGTAGAAATGACGTGAGATATGTTCATAATGAGTTTATCGGTTTCTTTTTTCATTGTGGAGGAACAATTTGCTACCACTACAGAATGACTTCAAGTCGCTGAGGATTGTAAGTACCGTATTTATTTTCTCTGAAGTCTGGACTTTATTGGCGGGTTTTTAGTCATTACTTTGTAGATTTGCAGCTAGGTTTGAGATACTTATTTGAAGCTAACTTTAAGTGGCCTACCAGACTGGCTCAGATTTGGCTCCCGAGTAATTTGGTAAATTTATAGCCACGGTAACCCAGGTCTTGTGGCTGGAAACCGATGCAAAACCATCACCCTTCCACACTCCAGTGCCAAAGATGATAATCTCTTTCAACAGAGAAAACTACAAAAACTCCCACTTTCATATATTTGGTCACACCTGCTGGTAATAAGGTAAGGATGGATTCGATTAGCAACACTCTACATTCCTCCTTAAATCCTATGCAAACAGCAAAAGTGCACCTAGTTTTGTCGTGACTATTAAGACTCATATAAACCTTTTATGTCCCGTGAATATATGTGCAGAGCAGTGTCTTAAAAAAAGCAAATGTGAAACAAGAGTGTGACTCTACTAATTAGCTATAATGGTCTAGTTAAAACAAACCCTAAATTTCACTTTTTTTTCCCTCTGTCTCTCAAGAGAACGTGGAAAAGCAATTCAAAGGAGACAAAACTATTGCAATTGTAGATCTACGAAACCTCAAGATTATACGCTAGTGCAACAAGAAAAAAACAAATAGAAATCCGCAAAGTATTGTGCTTACAGTTCAAAGCATTGGACTAGGAGCAGTGTGAAACTGACACCCTGTACTCTTTGAAAATTATAACAGTGCATTTGATTGGGCCTTGATTTTACACTTATCCATTGGCAGCAACAGCAGGATAAAAATAGTTCAACAGTTGGCTCGGTGCTAAGAACAACATGGTGTTGTACATTTGTATCGATAGAACAGTGTATTGACCTACCATCAAGTAATCGGCCCACATTTCACGAGCAGACTCCAGCGCTCCTTGCCGAAGCTTCATAACATGCTCATAGCGGAGATCTGTCCAATGTTTTGGACCATCTTCATCCTCGTAACGACTTAGAAATACATCTTAAGAGTTATTCATTGGAATTTGTTCATTTATTGATTCTGTGATTTCATTTAGCAGCACCTAAATTTATTGGAAGCTCAATGCAACAAACCTGGGTTCTTCTTTTGGCCTCCACTCCACATAATGGTACAGGTTCTCCACCTTTAAAAGCCAGTCACGCAGAATTACCGTGGTGTTGTCCTCATTGTGATCAGTTGCTACCCTGTAAATGTGCAACAAATTGAAATAAAACATATAAAATCAGTAGGTTTGACCAAAAACAGGTTCACAACAATTTAGTGCAGAACTGTTGCCAGATTGGGTTTAATCAGAGACTGGGTTGAAAGGACAAACCCCGACTCAAATAACAATAGCTCTCTGTTCACTTTTTGTAATGTCATTGTATGCAGCTGTGGGAACTGAACTGACTGTTAATAATCCCAACATCAGGTAACAAAAACTGTGAGCTGAGATGACATTTTTTTTAGGTTAGCAGTCTGTACAAAAGAAATACACAAAGGATACAAAAGATACAATCAAGAAGTGAAACCTTTGTCTGTAAAACCTTAAAAGGAAGGAAAAGATTTGAACTGTGAGGTAAATGAACCTATGTTAGCGGGGAAGTTTACGCAACTCTGTGAAAGAATGAAAACATACCACAGATGTTGTTTCAGCATTTACAACACATATAATCAAGTAAACACACATTACTGGGCATGGAAACACAAACACTGCATGTGTTTTTTTTAACAATCACAAACATGAAGGTATTTTATTGGAATTTTCTTTAGCAGACTAGAGGAATAATAAGGAGAGTATCACATGATTTTACTAACAAAGATCTGAAAAGGTTTGACCTGCATCTGAATAAATAAAATCCAGAGCATACAATTGCCTTCAGAAGTCAGTGTATCACAATTTAAGTCTACATATTAGTGAACAAATCTAAAGAAAATGAACATCTGATGCCATTTCAGTGAATGAACATAGTTAATTAAATATGTCTGCTGTAACTCTGCTGGATACATCTGGATAAATATTGTTAAAAAAAAGATAAATAATGTAACAATCTAATTTTTGGTCAAGTGAAACAACAGTCTTTGCTCTAAAAACATTTTCCATCTGACAGCTTGATTTTTTTTTTTGCTATTTCTTTGGATGAAAGTCATAATTGATGATCCGGAAAGATTTCTTGTGAGTCTGAGAAACCCGAGTCATCTTCCTAAATTGTTCACCCTTTACATGACTCAAACTTGAATCTGAACTTTTCTTGTTCATAAACAGATTAAACCGCTTGAGAAAAATTTGTACTAATTATCTATAAAGCCACTGTACTCTAAAAACATATTCACACAAGTTGCACCTCTTATATCTGGTCTATTTTTACTGCGTTGTCACTCTGCAGCACTAATTGCATGCACCGAGGATTTAAATGACAGTTTAGTGGGTTATGATTTGGAAGTTTTTGGCACCATTACAAACAGCTGTGAGAAGACACAGCCAAGTGCAAAGAACAAGAAGTGCTTACAGCATCTCAAACTGTTTGAGGGGCCTATAAAACTAAAATGTCCAAAACTATTTACAGCAGAGTTAAACATCTGGCAAGCCATCTTCAACAAGCAACACATGTTAACTGTGGGAAAAAAAGTGACGAATACATGTAGATTGCAAGTAGGGAGCGCACCACTTGAGTCCAGAGGATATGCTGCAAGGAGATGACGAAGAAAACGATGAGCACCTAAGTCTGGGTGGGCTGTTGGAGCATGTCATTTGCTTGCTTTTTATGTGAGGAGCCCCTCCCTTATTTCCACCAATGCTGGCAGACAGATGTCTATCCATCCATCCATCCATTATCTGAACACCCTTCTTCCCTAATGGGGTCGGGAGGGTTGCTGGTTCCTCTCCAGCTGCGTCCCGGGCGAGAGGCGGGGTACACCCTGGACAGGTCGCCAGTCTGTCGCAGGACAGATGTCTAAATTACCTTAAATATGAGTTTGCACAATCTAAATTTGCTTTGGAATATGTGCTTTCCCCAGATAACTGAAATGGTGCAGATTAACAGATGCTTTAAAATGGCCCTAAAATTATGTTTAATGTAACAGAATAACTTCACCATTGGGTGAGGTTACAAAATATGTTGACACAGCCAATTATTTATTTTTACACTTTCTAATTTAGCTTATATTCACACTGTCCAATAAAATTGTTTCAATGTTGTAAGGGTAAAATGTTACAATGTGCTAGCTGATCGCATAGCTTTATGTATATTTTAATGAATTGTAAGGCTAATAATTTTGTCCATCAGGTTTGGTTTCAGACATGGAGAAATATGGAAGTGTCTGGCTGAAATCAAATTTTATTTTGAATACTGAATCACACAGCACCCCTCGTGGCCAAGTCTCGTCCCCTCCCCTCCACGTTTACAGAGAAGTGGGAACAGTTGCTCGAGTTTTGCACATAAATCTCGATCAACTGTGTCCCTGTTTACTCAGCTTATTATGTGTTTTCAAAGCCAAACTGAGCAAACTGAGCATTTAATCTATTGTATTGTGCACGATGAAATTCAAGTGTTAAACCACGACACGTTAACAGCGTGACATAATTTGGAACATGCGTCCAAAATCCACCCTTATGCATGTCCACCGCTTTTATTCCCCCCTTAACATTGTATATTGTCTTATTTAAAAAGAAACGTCCCCCAAATGTGAAGTCATTTGTCTTTATTTCAGTACAATCTTACCTACAGTAACTTACCATACAGCCATACGGTCCTTAGGATACTTGAGTCGCTCTATAGTTCCCAGAAAGTACGGCAAAGAGTGTTCGGAGTTTCTGCAGATGAGGGCGAGAAGAACCCGGGGAGCCAGAAGAGGAGACTCGGGGCTCCAGCGCTCCTCCGCGAAGTATCCCCGGACAGGGGAGCAGCAGCAGAGGAGCAGCAGGAGCAGCACGGCGGGGAGGACGGCGAGCCCGTGCATTGCGACAACTATCTGTTTTATGTGATCTTACTATCCTATTGCGCTCGTTTTAAATTAAAATGAATAGTAGCTTTGCGTTTCGCACCCATCACAAAGCAAGTACAGTCTGTGCAGAATGCCCTGATGTTGTAGTGCGAAGTTGAACCTTAAAGGGGTGGGATGTAGTCTTGTCTTAAAGGGGAAACCTCAACCGACACAAAATGTGATTTTTTTTTCTCTTTTCAATCAAACGTGTTCTTTATTTCGTATTTCAGAAACGTAAAAAGCATTTCCAGGCAGTCAAACCACAAGATCAACTTAATTCACTCCTTCAAAGAAAACCACAATAAAAATGTGTTGTTTTTTGCGGTCATGTTCAAAGAAAGAGGAAAACAATCTTAAAGAAAAGAAATTACATCAAGAAAACATTTCTAGAGATACACTGAGACTTTAATCACACTGGGGTATGTTTATAACTTACAAGCCTTAACATTAAAAAGTGGTAAAGCATTAGAAGAATAATAGTAATGTAGATGTACAGTAATTACTTTGTTCTTCAGTAAAACTAAGACATCCAACAAATGTCCCAATGCACATTACCTTCATACAGCAGCAACACACAAATGTAATTATCCAGGAAGTGGTAAGGTATGTTATTCATATGTATTCTTAAGCACAATTTTAACAATGCGGGAATGTACCATTTTGTATTTCCTGTTGATGTGCTGATTCATCATCAGACTGAGAGTTTTAAAGTTTGGCTCCTGCACTTGGCCTTTCAACCTGGATAGTCAAGGCGGCAGCTGCAGGGTCATCAATGAGCCAAAACAGTTCACCACTGGTTGGTACAACACGAGCGGCTGGATATGGCGAAGCTTTTCCACCCTCCAGAACCTCCTGCAAAAAAAGAGATGAGTTCTGAGTAGCAATCCAGCAAAACTGCACAAATAAGAAGATTAAGCTCCTCTGTTTTGGTTAGTGTGTCAAAATGGTTGATGCTTTAATATAGTAAAACAATTATTACTACATTGTTTTTAGTCACTTGCATATGAAAAACCCAAAAGGTTTTGGCTAATTTAATTGATTTTTCTACAAATAGTATGTTTATTGTGACTGTGAAAATAGAAGGATTAATACGCAGACATGCTTTCCGAGCGCGAAATTTACACACATTTAAAATCTACATTGCTTCTGATAATAAGTAGGGACATTATATATTATATAAAAAATGAAAGGCTGTATATAAATCATATTTTTCCAACCATCACCTTCAAAACAGTGGCTTTGCTTCCACCTGTTGAGACAAAGGCCACACAGCGTGCAGCGTTCACCACTGGGAAAGTCATAGTGACGCGTTGTGGAGGCGGTTTGGGAGAATCACTGATAGGAGCCACAATTTTCTTTGTTTCCTGCATGTGGGATGCAGACAAAGCCAAGACATAACTTTTTACACTTCATATTTCACAAGCAAAACACATTGGAATCAGTGGAGATTATCCAGTTATTGATGCATTGCTTCTAGTCTTACTGAATAAGTAATTTAATGTAAAGCATTTTACTTTTTGCCAAAGTGGGAACTTTCATCACTCAGCTTGATGAACACGGCATGATGCATGATCTGCCCTAATTAGTAGTTGAATTCTGAGAGTTTGGGATGGCTCTTATGAGAGAGTCGGTTGAGTTAAAAAGTATAATTGCTCCATTTCAGCTCTAACCCTGACATCGGCTGGAGGATGGGAACATCAGTCTTTAGCTGCTGGTGGCAAAACATTTAATTATTCTTTGTGGGGGAAACGTACGGGACAAGTTCTACATTTAGCATCAACAGCACATCTGTGCAGAAGATGCTGATGATTGACAAACACTTTGAACGTATGTTTAAACCATACATAAAGTATAGTGCAAACCACCACTAATTAAACTTCAGCTCAAAGGACTCTGTCTTTCATGACACCAAGACAGGACATGAGAGAAGCATCATTTTTTATTAACACTCTACTTTTCTTGAAAAATCTATTTTATTTCTACTGTATCAGGTGTGACAAGAGAATTACTCAAGAAAAAATAAATACAAATGTAGGCAACGTCAAACTCTTATGGAAAAATCTAAGACAGTCCGACTCCTTGAAAGCCAAATAAAAAAGGAAGACTTAATTTGAGATTTGTTCACAGAAGTGGTTATGTCTTAAACACTAAACAGACTGGAGTTACAAATAGCAATTACCTCCAGAAGTGGATGACCTGGAAAAAGAGAACATGTGTGTCCGTCTGGTCCCATTCCCAGCAGCAACAGGTCAAACACAGGAAACTCTTCACCTGGGAACACCTGTTATTTTGAATTTAAGAATTCAATTAAATTCAAAGAACCAACCAGGAAGTAAAACATAAAAGCTTGGGATTCATTTGGACCTGTTTCAGTTTACAGGCGTAATCCTCAGCACACTCTGCCACTGGCAGAGAGGAGTCTATGGTTAAGATTCCACTCTCAGGGATGTTGATCTTGGGAAACAATTGACTCTAAAACAGAAGAAAAGTCTGGCGTTTAATTTAAATGCCATTTGGTGCAAAATACATTAAGAGCCATACATTTTACTCAGTAACAGGAAATTTGACCTTGTAAAGCCCAAATGTGCTTTCCGGATCATCGAAAGAAACCAGGCGCTCATCACAGAAGCCAATCACCCACTTGCTGCAATCTGGCTGGGGCAGAGCCAGCAGCTCTTTGCTGAGCATGGACACAAGGCTTCCTCCTGAGAGACCCAGGGTGAACCTGCCATGAGAGGCTATGGCCTTCTCGGCCCGAGAGATCACCAGATGGGCCAAGACTGGACCGAGCTCGGCTGAGGAAGGAAAGACCACAACTCTTCTTCCAGCCATCACAGCACTGCAAGAAGAGAGAAAGGTTGCAAAATAAAAGGAAGTCAGCTACAAAACAGTTTTGCAACTGTGTAAAAAATGCACGTAGCAAGGCTTTTGTAAACATTTAACAAATCCTTTAACGATAAGAACTTTTATTAAATGTGGTTTACTAAATATGTCAGGCTACGGGGGGATTTACTTGTAGCCTACTTCAAGTACAGGAGAACCACTAGTCAGTAGGTTAATACAAGCGCGTTTCTAATTACGTAGAAACAACTGCAAAGCTAAAATGTGATTATTTTTAAATATAGAAACAAATTACTTTTAATACCTTGCAGAGAAAATTCGAAACAGCAGATGGTCATGTGGATTTTCAGTCGGCAAATGAGTAAGTTTAATTCCATGCACTACTTCCTGAACTGACGTTTCATCAGCCAATCACACGTCTTGCAACACCGCACTGCTTTCTGGTTGCTGTAGTTCCAGAAAAAAAGCAGCCAAAATGCTCCAATTTGAATGCAAAGTTGACGTTTAGCTAATATTTATCAATATTAAGAAGCGTTTTGGTAAACTAAACAAAATATGTCAATATTTCACCTCAACATTACAGTACTTTTGTATAATTGCTATGCTTCCGCCTCACCGGTAGATGGAATCAAAGTTTCCATTTGAACTACTTGAGTTTTACCCTTATGCATGCCTGTTCTGTTCCTCTCGCACAAAATAGTGTAACTACATGCTGTTGTAGTCGTCACGAAGGAATCCTGACTGTGGCAACTAGCCTGCGTGAATTTTGCTTGTCACGGGAGACCAACGAGAAACATGTCCACAGCCTTCTCCTTCCAGACGCAGCTCGTTTCCATCATGGATGCGCTATCCAAAACAGCTGTGATGGAAATAAGCAAACTGGTGGAGATCGAGTCCAAGATGCTGAAAATAGAAATAACAAGAGGGCGAAATGAAATCGCTTCTCTCACAGAGAAGCTACAGCTGATGGAGAAGTTACTGTTCATGGCTCAGGAGCGCAGGCAGGACACAGCAGCAGCAGCATCATACGCAGGGATGAGGGAGTCTCCAGAAAACAAAGCTTTTTTGGCTTCAGACAATTCAAAGTAGGTATAGTGTTTAATTCTACCAAAAGCTCTTTATCTTGACTGTTTCCTTTGACCGCTAATATTTTGTATTTAAGTGCACTGCATAGTAGTGGAACCACCACGTGGGAAAACATACAATCCTCAACAGAGATGGACAGCTTGCACCAAAGTGATGAGCATGCTTCACCTGAAGTAAGTATCCAAACTGAATCAAATACAGTCTATTTTAAACCTGTTTGACTTTAAAGAATCATTTCAAAACTTTTCCCACATCTGTCCTGTACATTTTCAGCTGAAAAATAAATGTATTAGGTACTAAATACATGAAATTCAACATGGCGACGCCTTTATGCGTAGTTTGCAGTACCCCATTTTCAGTTTTACTTTCCAAAACCAAACACCAGTCGTAACTAGTGGAAACTCTGATGTTCCAGTTGAGTATAACTGGGACAAAGAATATTGGGCCTTGAGGATTGACTTTGGATACCACTGCTTTAGCTAAAGCCACAGTTTGCAAAGAAATCCCTAATGATCAAAAGAACCTCATGGTACAAAGTTATTATTAAGGAGAATTATTCAACATTTCCGTGGCATTGTATATATGCTACACCATAAGAAAGGGAACACCTGTTATAAATGGGGAAAAAAAATTAGAGCATGGGGACAATACGAAGACTGGACATTTCTTCTAAATAGCTTATCCAAACTTGGTGATATTTTACCAAAACCTTTCAGGATAGTTTGTTTTGGACAGACCATTTCACCCCATTTCACTGTGCATATTCACTGTGAAATGGGGTGGAGGTTGCATCATGATCAAGGGTAATGCCCGAGCCAAAGTCCAGAACTATCACTGGTTTGTTTGGTTTTCAGTTAAGCTGCACAGGATAAACATCAGAACATATGTGGAAGAAGTTTTCAAATGAGTTATTAGGGTCTGTTTGTTTTTCCCCCCTCATAAAAACTTGGTATTTCAGCAGAATTGTGTACAATTTTAAAATAGAATCAAGTTTAATTATTTTTTACATTTATGGTATTTAGGTTGCAAACCCACCAAATGACTTATCTAAACTGATAGTGGTAAAAGAAGAGCCATCAGATGTGGAAAACAAAAACACCGAACAAGACAGAACAAATGAAGCAAGTGAGTTTTCAGATTGTTTTTGTTTGGTTTTGCTACATTATGTTGGTTTTGGGGAGTATTTACATTTTTATCTGCTGTCAACAGGAAAGGATGCAATCATGGATACCCAAAAGGCTCCAAATGTGATGCAGCATCCTAAACCAAGTGCAGGACACCAGCAACCTCTGTTCATCAATAGCTTTATGAGTTCAAGCAGCCAGCAGCCTTGTGCTGACTCCAAGAGACAGGAGATGCAGTGGAATCCACAACTAACACCGGCTCACACTACACTGCAGGAAGGAAAACAAGTGGTTCAAAATGTTGCCTCGCAAAACATCTGTGCATCCAGGAATGTGAAGCTCCACAGTTTTAGGAACTCAACTGCGAAGAGGTTTGGCTGCATGCAGTGTGGCAAGGGTTTCAGATGCTTCAGCCAGCTTGAAATTCACCAGCGAAGTCACACAGGTGAGAAGCCATTCAGGTGCACGCTGTGTGGAAAGCGATATGCCCAAAAAGGCCACCTGTACACACACCAGCGCACACACACTGGGGAAAAGCCCTATCGATGCACTGTTTGTGGAAAGGGTTTTATTCAGAAGTGCACCCTTGATATGCATCAGCGCACACACACAGGTGAAAAACCTTTTGTTTGTGTCAGCTGTGGCAAGGGTTTCACAAAGAAGTGTAATCTGAAGAAACATCTGACTCTGCATCTAGATCCTGGCCTAAACGTCTATGGAGGCGAGTCATTTAGTGGAACAATTATACACGGAACCACATAAAATGACCATGGCTAACATATATTTCTTCATTCTGATTTTAAATGGCTACTGGAAAATAAAGTTTACTTTGCTTAAGATATGAATGTGTGTCTAAGTGCATATTTTGAACACATCACTGAAAGGTTTTCTGTGCAAAATATCTGAAACTGATGTTTCAACAAGCAAATATTTTTTTTAGTAATCTGGTAAAGCCAATTCCTCCTGAGAACTTACAAGTGTATTAATCTGATACATTATGAAATCAACTGTGATTAACTCAGCTAGGAGAAAGTACTTCAGATATATAAAAAACACTCCAGGAACTATTAAATCGCCATTAAAGCAGCTTATCTAGCAGACAGCCAATTTTAATAGATCATTAAAATTTGTTTGGCTGAAAACACATTAAAGGTTTGAAGCTTAGGGGATTTTGTTTACTTAATATTGATCATACTCTTTATATTGTAGTTTTAGTGTGCTATAATAGATTAATTGGATCAAGCATTACCTTGTAAAAGGTGTGAATTTATTAGTAGCCTATCATCTCTGTGGGTCATTTTACACTCTGTTCAGATGCACCACAATAAATCAGAACATAAACGAAAAGTTTTATTTTTGTTGTTGAGATTTAAAAAAGGAAAGTCATAGATAACCTAGATTTAATACACACAACATTTCAAGCTTTAGTTTGCTTTTCGGTTTAACTTAATATGTTACACTAAAGGTGGAAAACGTTTTTAAATTATCATTCATTGCCTTGTTTTTTTCTTATTTTTTTGAATCCCAAAAACATGGTTGGATAGTCACTGTATACTGAAAATAACTTATTTGGCTATTACAAATAATCACCCCTAGATGGCAACAATTTCATATAATGTCTAGTTTCAAGTAAAGATCTAGTAACGTACATATCAAACATATTATATTATTCCCCCTCTTCTTTCAGAAATATTTTTGAAATAGCTCAACACCGATCATATATGTTTAAATTGTATTAATAAAGAAGCTTTATATAGCTTTTATTGTGCGTGGGTAATAAGTAATATAAAAAACGTGTGAAGGTGTGAAACAGGAGAAGTTCAGAGTGTATTTGAAAGATAACAAATAATGTAATATGTGATGATTTTGCAACCTTGGCCTTTACAGAACAAATATCTTTTTTATGCATTAATTATACATTAAAGTATTTTTTTGTATTCATCAATGTTTTGAGAGATGTTTTATAACACTTATCTTCTCTGTCCTATGACATTTTCTATCCATATATTTTCAGCAAAAGCCTTATAAATCGAGTTGAGGCAGTAACACACGGCGTTGCCTTTACATACAGTATACATTGTGGGGCTTTCGCCTATAGATTTCCCATAATCCTTTGCGGTACAGCTGTATCACATATTTGATTATAGGAGCAGCGCTACTTCGGGGGGAGTAATCTTGCCGAAATTAGAAATACTCAGCTACTTTGGCGAGATGATGTGCGACAGCGCTAACAGGAGTTTTCGGACACAGCTGGCCGTCATCCTGGACAGGCTAACAAAGGCGGCTTTGGCTGAGATCAGCAGCCTGGCTGACGAATGCTCCTCCGTCCTTCACACTGAGATATCTCTGCATAAGACGGAGAACGAGGCGCTGAAGAAGAGGTGCTACTCTCTGGAGGTCCAGCTGAGAGCAGCCAGAGAGGGACAGACCTACCCTGCACATGTCAACACCAGCGTCAGGCAACTTTCAGGTCAGAAGCTTGAATCAAGCCTGACACTCAGAGGTCCCCCCCCCTTTTTTTTTTTTTTTTTTTTTTTTTTTGCTGCATAATGCACCCTATAGGATTGTACTCTGGTTAATATTATTATTACTTGGAGTTACTGTTTGCTCTCTGCCTGTCTTTGTATAACTGCATGTATAGAAAGGTAACAATCTGCATCAAATCTTAGTACAAGCTCTATATTTTTCCTTCTAGATCAGCACCAGTCTTCTCCAGCCATCGAAGGGGTATTTGGAAAGGATTGGTGCATGGATCTGTGGAGAGAAGAGAAGCTTCACCCTCAGAGAAGACTGCCAATGGAGGCTGCTATGACAAATATAGGAGCAGAGGTCAGCTGTGTGTCTTTATTTTTGCAATTCAGTCATATGATGGACTGAATAATGAGGGATGTATTTTTAGCCGTTTCCTTTATGCTGTTGGTAGGCAGCTGACATGATGGGGAGAGAACCTGATCTTATTTTTGTCAAAGAAGAGACGTATGACGATCACCCTATTGGTCAACAGATGAGTCGTGCTGACAACAGGAAACGTAAGAGTGGAGTGAAATCAAACTAAACCGATTGCTAACTGCCTACCACTTAACTGGATGCATTTTCATTTTACAGTTGTTGGGATGTTTGAAGATGACAGCATGCTTCACAGATCCGTCGATGAACTGCAGCTTCACTCAGGGGAATTGAATAATTTCCCCATGATGTCGGACGGACAAATGCTACAGCGGGCACAGCCGACCATCGCGGACAGATTAATAGAGGATGCAACAATGGGCAGTCTTGTGGAAAACACAAATCCTCCTCCAGCCTCGGTGGCACCCTCAGATTACACAAACTGTCTCCAGGCGAACACAACCAAAGAGCTCCCCTTTCAGCCCAAACTTGTTAAGACACCAAAGCGGTTTGACTGTTTATTCTGTGGAAAAATCTTTAACTATTTAAGCAGCTTAAAAGTGCACATCAGACGGCACTCGGGCGAAAAGCCTTTCAGCTGCTCTGTGTGCGGAAAACGATTTGCTCAGAAAACATACCTGAAGCTGCACCAGCGAGTGCACTCTGGTGAAAAGCCTTACAGCTGTCCAGACTGTGGCAAAAGTTTCTCCCAGAAAAGCTCCTTAAACATACATCTTCGGACGCACACGGGTGAAAAGCCTTACAGCTGTGTGGGATGTGGCAAATGCTACGCGTATAAATATGGTTTAAATCACCATCAGTGTTTCAACTGGATGGTCAAACCAGAGGTATTTGACACAGGTCCTCTCAGCAATGCTCAGAGTGACTCAACATGTGGCAGTATATCTTTACTAACATCCAACATGGAGGAAAAATACTGATGTGGAACAAAGAGAGGCGGATTGCATTATCTATTGTTACCTGTGCTATTGTTTGTCATATTTTTTAGCTAGAGTGGGGAGACTAACGTAGCAGTGGCCAAACAATAGTGGAGCTTATTGGTCCGTTATAATAGATTATTTATTCTCACAGGTCTGAGTTTGACTGATCAGCCAGCAAGAAATTAAAACATCTTACCTTCATGTCATTGTTGCATGTGTTTGTTCCTAATATATCAGGCCACAGAAGGACTGTCCCAAGAAATACCAAATTATTGACTTTGGGAAAATAGTCCTGGCCGACCTCTAAAACTACCTCCTTGGAACAAAAAAGGTGAAACAAGCTTGTTCCTTTGACCAGCTCTTTATTTGCTCAACACCATATTTAATTCTTTGGCATTAAAATGAAACTGAAGTCATTTTTCTTGAAATATAACTAAAATGAATTTGTTTATCTCTTGGTCATATATTTAAATAAGCTCCACAGGCTGTAATTGATAATACTGTTACTGTTTGAATAGTTACTTTTTATGGTCCCACCGTGATTATTAATTGAAGAGAGATTGTCAACATTCTGTAAATCTGATTTCATGTTGTCATATTTCATTCCTATGCCTAATAGAAATTGCTTTCTTTGAATGTAAAGCTTGCCTGAGCCGATTCTGTTCCAGAGATGGTTCTAGCAGCATCGATTTTACTAGCATATAACTGAAATTGAGTTTTATGAAATAAAACAAAAGAAAACATTTGTACTTATGACTTTGTTTTAATAGAGAAAATAACATGAAAAATGTCAAGTAAATTACAAAAACATTTGTTTTCAACACACCTGCTACAATCCTAAAGACAAATAAAACATTACCATCAAGACATTAACATTTAAACTAGTGTAAAAAGTGACATGGTGCATTTCACAAATGTAGCTAATAAACAAGACATTATTACCAGTTAGTGACTGTTAAGGATGCACAGAATGCAATTTTCTGGCCGATTGTCGATTACTGATGTTTAAAAAGCCTGACATGCCGATACAGAATTGTTTTGCCTTAAATGACTCTAAATACAGCAAGAAAGTTGCAGATTTGGTAACAGTGGGGTGACTACTGTTAACCGTAAATGTTCAGACGTGACCTGATGTACCGCTCTTTCAGTTAAACCTCTCAACGCAGAGCAAAAAGGACATTGGTTGATTTTTGGACCCTTGCAGAGGTAGATAAGATGAGTAGATAAGATCGGCTTCACATGAAAGTGTCGGCTGATCACCAATCTCCCAAAATTGAGGAAAACGGAGCAAATTTATCATTCGATCAATTTATCCCTTGCAACCCTAGTTTCTGCTGCTACATGTTGCTAGGTTTAGGTTGACCCTCCTCCAACAACCTCACGATTTAAGTGTGCCATTAGATGATGATTGAGGTTCACTTTCTGCGTGAAGGTCTTTCCACACTTAACACACAGGAAAGGTCTCTCACCAGTATGGATGCGTAAATGACATTTTAAATTGCCTTTTTGAGTAAACCTTTTGCCGCACAGGCTGCACCTGTAGGGTTTCTCACCTGTATGGACAACATAGTGAATCCTCAGAGCTGATTGGTTGGCAAAGATCTTGCCGCATAACTCGCACGACTTGCTGATTCTCTGATGTAAAACAGGAGGCACACATCTGTGGGAGTTCAGCTTCTTTTGAGGGAAATGCTGCTTGCAGATGCTGCAGAAGTTTGTCTTATGTGACTTCATGTGGTGTGTCAGTGTGCCCTTGTGAAAGAACGTCCTGCTACATACATGACATGTGAACGTGCTGCTTTTTGGAGCTCTGGTCGTTTTCACACTGACCACATTCAAGTTTTTGGGGAAGTCTTTAACATTAGTGAAACAGTTGTCAGTGCTGTTTGTTGGTAATGTTTGCTGTTCGTCGTGACTGGGCCCGACTGCAGGGCTCGATTCTGCTTCATTGTGACTTGCCTTGACAAACTGAACATCATCATCATCAATATCATCATCCTCCTCCTCGTCCTCCACTTCAATTGGTATGATATGGGCGCTAAAGTCCTCTTCTGTTGTATCATTGATACTGATAAACTGCTCAAGTGGTTCTTCTGTACTTTCTAATAAGGAATCCTGCTGTCCATCCTGATCAAGAGGCAGGCTGCAAGTACTGCCATTGACGGAGTAATCCACTGACTTCTGATCCGATTCCTCAGCTATGCTTTCTTCGTGTTCTGATGTACAAAGGCAGCAATTTAAACTCAGAAAGCAGGGAAAACATTGCTCCATTTACCCATTCCACTCCAATTCTTCACATATTTCTTACCTTCATTGGAAATTGCTTCCTCATCTGAGTTAGAGGCAACATTTGGCATCAACTCCTCTTTTTTGATCTCAGCAAGTGTGACTTGGTCCGATAGAGATGCTGTAGGCTGTTAAAGACAAAGTCTTGTTTTAATCTCAAAAGAACACATTTTCAAAACTTGTGGGTTACCAGCTGCAACTTGAAATTGAAAGATTGTTTAACTTCAGTGATTGGAATCAAATTATTTGATTACGCTGTAATATTGATTTGTAATCACTTCTGTGTCCATAATAACACGCAGAAGGCCCTGGATTAACCCCTTCTCACCTCATCATCAGGAGACCCTGGTGAGTCTGTGCATCTCTCGGGACTGTATGGATCTCTGTCCTTCCACAGATTTATACACCAGTCTTTTCCAAAGATCCCCTCTATAGTGGGAGGGCAGGTCACTAAGAAATAGAAAAGAAACAAAGGACAAGCTGAGTAAATCAATGCGGATCACGTTTGCTCACAATAACCTGCTGTTTTAGTTTGCGATACTCAAATACCATCATGATGCTTCTCGTCTCTGCTGCAGACAGTTTGCACACCTACGCTGCAATAACTTCTACTTTTCTTGGGCGTGTCTCTGACCGCACTTGTCAGCTCACACTCCAGACTGTTCACTTTCTCTGTCAGGGCTGAATTGGCAAACAGAAGCCGGGACAGCTCCGACCGCAGCTCGGCTGAGTCCTGGTCCACCAGCTTGCAGACCTGGCTAAACGCAGACTTCGCCATCGTCTCCATGATGGAGGAGAGCTGCGAGTGAATGGAGACGCGGCTCGTCATGGCAGACGGCAGAAGTACAAAGGTTTTCTAGCAATATTTAAAAACAAAACAAATGTTCACGTGTCAACTGGAAAACTTGCAGCATTAAAATAAAACAACTATTTGCGGCACATGTAGCCAATGGAGCTAATAAGAGTTACCGCTGCGCACAAAGCGGGACCCAAATAAAGGTTGCAACAGTGACGCATTTCCGGCGGATGTAACTGGTCAGCTGCTTTTTGTTAGAGCGCTTCCTTGTTACGAATGAAACCTCTAAGGGTGGAATTTTTTGTCTGATATAGTTTAATCTAAATGCGAGCCGCTTTCTCGCCTACTTCAGCATTCGGGGATTCGGGAGTGCAGCCGCCAGCATGAACACGGAGAAAGACTTTTCGCCCCTGACGCCCAACATCGTGAGGGCTCTCAATGATAAGCTGTATGAGAAACGGAAAGTCGCGGCTCTGGAAATAGAGAAGCTGGTGCGAGAGTTCGTGGCCCAGAACAACTCAACTCAAATCAGACATGTGATCCAGATCCTGGCATCGGAGTTTGCTCTCTCTCAACACCCCCACAGTCGCAAAGGGGGTCTGATCGGACTGGCAGCTTGCTCCATCGCCCTGGGGAAGGACTCAGGTCTGTATTTGAAGGAGCTCATTGAGCCGGTTCTCACGTGTTTCAATGACTCAGACAGCCGCTTGCGCTATTATGCCTGTGAGGCTCTGTATAACATAGTGAAGGTGGCCAGAGGGGCAGTGCTGCCTCACTTCAATCTGCTTTTTGATGGTCTCAGCAAGCTTGCAGCAGATCCGGACCCTAATGTGAAAAGTGGCTCTGAACTCCTGGACAGGTTACTGAAAGACATAGTTACAGAGAGCAACACTTTTGACCTGGTGTCATTTGTCCCCCTGCTGAGGGAGAGGATCTACTCGAATAATCAGTATGCCAGGCAGTTTATAATTTCTTGGATCCATGTCCTGGAGTCAGTGCCAGACATCCACCTGTTAGACTATCTCCCCGAGATCCTGGACGGACTCTTTCAGATCCTGGGTGACAACAGCAAGGAGATCCGCAGGACGTGCGAGGTGGTGCTTGGGGAGTTTCTGAAGGAGATTAAGAAGACCCCCTCAAGTGTGAAATTTGCTGAGATGGCCAACATTCTTGTCATTCACTGCCAGGTTGCCGATGAAACCAAACTCACAAATGATCTGATCCAGCTGACGGCTATGACCTGGATGAGGGAGTTCATCCAGCTCGCAGGCAGAGTGGTGCTCCCTTATTCTTCTGGGATTCTCACTGCAGTGCTCCCATGCCTTTCCTATGATGACAGGAAGAAAAATACCAAAGAAGCGGCCAGTGCCTGTAATAACAGTCTGATGAAACTGGTGACTCCGGAAGATGATGAGGACACAGAGGAAGAAAGAAACGGAAGCACCGGATCGCCTTCTGCTGGAGAAGGCCAGCCCAAAATGGAAGGAGACAGCAATGACATGTTGAATGCATCCCAAGAATCCGTCGGTTTGAGCAACATCAGTTTCTTCACTCCCACAAGTTCTGACAGGCCTCACGTAACTCTGGACCTCGACGGAATTGTTCAGGTGTTGAACCGCCACCTCCACGACTCCTCCACTGGCATGATGACCCGCATAGCTGTCCTCAAATGGCTTTATCACCTGTACATTAAGACGCCACGCAAAATGTTTCGCCACACAGACAACCTTTTCCCCATTCTGCTTAAAACGCTGTCTGATGAGTCTGATGAAGTCATCCTGAAGGATCTGGAGGTGTTGGCTGAGATAGCATCCTCTCCTGCCGGCCAAACGGACCAGGCCTCCTCTTGCGATATGGCTGACAACAAACTGGTGCTCAAGGTTCCAGACGGGCCCAAAACAGGACAGCAGTCCAGCACAGCCTCCAAAGCTGTGGACTCCTCCCCCTCTACTCCCAGTATGAACTCGTACTTTTATAAGTTCATGATCAATTTGCTGAAGCGTTTCAGTCTGGATAGGAAACTTCTGGAGTACAGAGGAGCGTTCATCATCAGGCAGCTTTGCCTATTGCTTCATGCAGAGAACATCTTCCACTCTATGGCTGACATCTTGCTGAAGGAGGAGGACCTTAAATTCGCCTCTACCATGGTTCAGACCCTCAACACCATCCTGCTCACCTCTGCTGAGCTCTTCCAGCTACGCAACCAGCTAAAAGACCTGCACACTCAGGAAAGCTGTGCTTTGTTCTGCTGCCTGTATCGGTCCTGGTGCCACAACCCCGTGGCCACTGTGTCCCTTTGTTTCCTCACACAGAACTACAAGCATGCGTATGATCTCATCCAGAAGTTTGGCAATCTGGAAGTAACTGTGGACTTCCTGATGGAGGTTGACAAGCTGGTGCAGCTCATAGAAAGCCCGATTTTTACCTACCTGCGTCTGCAGCTCCTGGATGTGGAGAACAACCCATACCTGATTAAGGCGTTGTATGGTCTGCTGATGCTGCTGCCTCAGAGCCAGGCTTTCCAGCTGCTCTCACATCGCCTGAAGTGTGTGCCCAATCCAGAGCTTATGAGAACTGTGGACGAATCCAAGTACATGGACTCTAAAAAACAAGCAGCCTGCAAGAGGTCCTCTCACACTCAGGTGGATTACGACGAGCTGCTGCAGCACTTTGACCGAGTCCAGAGCAAACACCTGGAGGTCCGACACCAGCGCACTGCACGTGCATCCGATCATCATGACAGGAAGCTAATGTGATGTGTGTAACTTATGATTATTGAAGACGGAGCATATGTAATACAGAAATAATATACTGAAAGAAATAATTATTATTAAAGCCAAAATATATTTAAAACTATTTGTTGAAGAAGCACTGGATATGCACTGTCAGATCAGCTGTGTATTTTGGCATTCCTTATCTTTATTTGTAACGTTACAAAAACTGGAAACATATAAATCCCACCATGTAAAGTCCAAACCAAACCTCATATATAAAACAACATATAAATAATAGCTTGTCATTAAACCTGCATGTTAGTGGTGTTTTTATCCTATTGTGCAGAAGCATGTGTTCAAGTTGCCTTAATCATGTCTGCCAGAAACAGGAATATCACATGTTGATCATCGGCTCAGATCAGGTGAGGTTTAACTCGGTACATGACTGGGAACTAACATACTATATGTGTGTTGTTACACTTTAGAAGTTTTTACATTGCAGAACTTTTACTTTTATTGAACAACTTTTTTGTATGTAATGATCTTCCATTGTTTTTTGTGATGTTTCACTGCAGTCATTCTGTTCGAAAATAAAGTGGACCATGTGATTTACGTATTGTTTTCTGTGGTTACATGTTGCACTTCTCTGGTGATTAGAATAACTCGGTAAACGTCTTTATAAGAAGTAAAACAAGGCTGCCACATCCCTATACTAAAATAATTCATGTAATTTGTCTCCAATTTTATCATATCACTGTCAGAAAACAATTGAAAAATGTCAACCACATTTTGGAGGTAAAACTGCTTTAGGATATTTTTTATTGTGTAGCGTTATATTTTAGGAAAAATAGCTGTCACGCTCTAGAACTGACATTGCAACATAAAGAATTGCACCTGCCTTTATTGGCAACTAATTGATTATTGTGCATTAGTACAAGCAGTTTACAGGTGTGATAAAACATTCTGTCTTTCTGCCAATTATATGTTTTAATACATAAATAACCTGGTCTTTACCAGATTGTAAAATTATTCAGATCTAATCTCATTTGGTAAAATAAATAAAAATGCTACACAAAATATAGAAAATTTGACTTTATTCTTACAATGATTACTCAATTAAATGTAGCACACAAGACCAAATGTGCGGCAGAATCCCTGATATAGTTACTTCAAATCCAACAGAAAATTAAATGTTTAAAAGATTATCCTCATCCACTACACAAATTGTTTGGCTGAATTTTGAGTTTTATTTAAAATACTAAAAATAAACATGTAAAAAACGTGCTGATTGTTTATAAATGGAAAAAGTGGCACTTCTCAATTTTAGCTATTGATCACAGATCACACATCAAAGCCAATCAAGGAAGAAGTATGGATACTTTGATCCCTGGCTTAGTGACTTGGTGACCTCTCGCTTTCATTATGGACCCAATTAACCCATAAAATACACTTTGTAGTCATAAAAATAATCTTAATTGTGCACCTTATGACTAATTTTCTTAAAAAAATAAGTGTAGATGTCACTTTGTCATTTTTCCAACTTGTTCTGAGCCGATGGTAGATTTGCTGCCAAAATATTTCCGTACATGTCAACAGTAATTTATAGTGAAACCAGAGTGGTTGACTCACTCTCCCCCTCTTCTTTGGAGCAAGACTAAATTGAACACTGAAGTACAAGCTAAAAAGAAAATAGATCGTCCTGCTTTATTAGAGATCCATGACTGCTGCACCAACCTTCACAGATGGATGCTGACACGGCTTGTCAGGTTGTGGATGAGTCTTGCTGTGCGGTGTGTGGAGAAATCTTCCTGGCTCCTGTGGTGCTGAGCTGCATTGGCTGTGGTAGTAGCTTTTGTAATATTTGTTTGGAACAGTTTTGGACACAGCTTTGTGTAAAAGAGTGTCCCCTCTGCTTAAAAGATAGCCTTGGACTTCCATATAAATCATGCAAGACACACGGTGAGAGGATGCTACTATTCTGTGTTTCTGATTTGGAGCCGGTCTGCTGTGTTTGCAGCAGATCTGGCCAGCATATGAACCATACAGTGTTTCCCATAAGGGAGGCCTTCAGGAACCATAAGGTAGGTGAATCTTTTTTCTTTCTTTAAAGCGTTACTTTTAGATTTACACGTAATTGAATAGTCCCAGTCTATATACACAGGCCAGCAACAGGTCATGTATAAATGTGTCCAAGGCGATCCTTACCTTTGTAATTTGTTGGATTTCCAAACGTTTTCATTAAAAATCAGGTCTTTAAAACACACTTTTTTCAATTTGCCTCACTTCAGGCATCTCAGACTGAATTGTTTGGCTTAAAACATCAAGTCTGCCATAGAAAAACACTAATAAGGTGTTTTTCTATGGCAATCATGATGTTTTAACCCACTAGTTTTAACCCACACTTAATAGTGTTTTCCTATGGCAGGAGAGTGTTCCCTGAGCTTTTGCACCGTCGGCACAACCTATTTTTGTGCAGCATTCCACTAAGCTAATTTGGCCAACCAAATACTGGGTTACAAGACACAGAAGGTCAGGTTGCTGTTAAATGCTTTTGAGATTAACAAATTAAACTTTAGGATGACTATGTTGCTGTGTGTCTTTTACCTTTTAATTAATTAAGTTTTTCACATATTAAACTTGAGATAGTTTAAATCAGCACCCCATCCACAATTAAGTAGAATATCCCAAATTCAAATGGCCAGGAATAAAATCTTCCAGATACAGCTTCTCTTTGCTATTTATATCCTCCTCCGTACTCCAGATTTGATTGTCTTGCTTCTTTCATTACGACCACTGGTTCACTTACCAACCTTCTAAATAACCAAAGGGTCAACTATAGTGTAACTATATTCCAGCCCCATATATATATTTTTATTTCTGCGGTGCTCCACTTCATAATGTTTGCAGTTATCAGTTTCTACAATCATTTAAACGTAAAGAGAAGGGTTTTTACTTTAGAGAGGTGTTTATTTGAGAAAGGGCAGTGCCCCGTGTAGCATTACACTGGACATGTATTTGAGATCTGGAGTATTAACAGTTATTTCTGAGGTTAAGATGAGGTAGCTTGATGTGGGAGGGGCATTAGAGCCTGCTTTACAATCAAAGTGCTGGGGGAAAGAATGGCCACCAGACATGCTCGTTCTGAAGATGACCTTTCCTGTCCAATTTGTGGACATATTCTGTGTAAGCCAGTGGTCCTCACCTGCAGACACAGATTTTGTAAGGTCTGTCTGCAAGACAGCTGGGACACACAAGACCGTAAGGACTCCCACTGCTGCCCTCTGTGCTGGCGTCGCTCTTCAATGGATCAAGTTGTGGTAAACACTGTGGTAGAGAGGGCCTGTGTGTCCTTCAAAGACGACAGAAGCAGGAATGACCCAAAGACTTGCAAAGAGCACGGGGAAAACCTCACACTCTTCTGCTTGGAGGATCTGGAACCAATCTGTGGTCTTTGTGGCAAAGCAGCTGCACACAAGGGGCACAGACTCTATGCCATTGCAGAAGGCGCCCATGACTGTAAGGTAGGCATATTAATGTCACAACGCTGGTCAAAGCATTGCTTCACCAGAGCAGACAGCAGCACATCCTTTACATAACGTGCTGTGTCTAAGTATAACATATTAATCAGTTTTATGCCAGATATTGTAGATAAGATAAATGACTAAATCTGTGTTGCTTAGTATTTGAATATTAAATGCAGCCAACGCATATTATAGGAAAAGACACCGGTGTTAACCACCATGACTAAATTAATAAACTTTAAATATTTTACAGTTTTTATTTAGTGAAGACTAAATTGCTTGGAAAATGTGTTGCACATTGTTGGTTTTCCAACTTTTTTTTTGTATTCCTGATATTCTAATACAGAGTATATTACTACTCTAATAATAGAATTATATATTTGGTATCCTGTTGCTATTCAGGTCCAGAAGGATCTGAAACCTGACTCCCACAAGGTTTAAGTGACACTACATTCATTCATATCCTGTCCTTTCCTTTTTCCCTGAAGGCAACTAAACATCCAACACACTAAATATGTTTTTTTTTGTTTTTTTCAATACTGTAAAATATCTTTAGTCTGTGTGTGACCTCAGTTTTGCTGACGTGACCCATTCAATGGGTCTTCCATAGTTCTTTGTCTTTGATGCTACTGTATTGTTAAGCTTTCCATTTAGATGGAATGGTGCTACGGAAAGGTATGTGGCAGCTGAACGCCACACACTGTGCTGACAGCTTGGCCACCTGCCAGACTGACCTTGTAAAAGAGTTGATGTCCTGTCACCGACATTTCAGGAGGAGCTGAAGAGCGCTCTTCTGCCCTTGAAAGAGAAGCTACAGCTCTACAAGAATGCAACAGTAGCATGTGAGGAAATGGCTGAACACGTGAAGGTATGGTTAGTTTCAGGGATGCTTTCAGAAGATGTTCGAAATAACCATTTGAACATGTCCTCTTTACAGAACCAAGCTAAACACACTGAAGCTCAGATCAAAGAGGAATTCGAGGCTCTTCACAAGTTTCTTAAAGAACAGGAGGCCGCTAGACTTTTGGACTTAAAGGCTGAGGAGGATCAGAAGAATCTCATGATCAGTGAAAAGATTGAGGAGATGAGCAATGAAGTAGCATCGCTTTCTAACATTATCAAAACAGCGGAACAGGAAATGAATAGTCAAGATATCCCATTTTTGAAGGTCAAACATTTATATTAAGCCCATTTCAAGCATAACTGAATGTGCATTCTTGTGCATATCAATCAGAAACTTATATTTATATTGCATTTTTCTTTCACAGAATTACAAGGAGACAATCAAAAGGTACATTTTTAAAAGTATGCATTGTTAAACTTGTTTTAAAGATAACTTTGCAGAAAAAAACCTCCCAAACATTTACTTTTGCAATCTCTTTCCAGAACCTGGAAAAAGTTTCCTGATCCACACATGTTGTCTGGAGCCCTAATTGATGTGGCCAAGCACTTGGGCTCTCTAAAATATAAAGTGTGGGAGAAAATGAAAAAAATGGTCAAATATAGTAAGTTTAATGCAGAATATTGCAGCAAATTCAACAGGCTTTCTTCATTACATCAGTAACTCTACTTTTTCATTCAAGCTCCAGTGATTCTGGATCCCAATACTGCAGCAAGCTGCTTCATCCTCTCTGAGGATCTCACTGTTGTGCAGAACTCTACCCAGATCTTCAAGCTTCCAGACAACCCAGAGCGCTTCGATATCAGCGCAGAGATGCTCGCTGCTGAGGGCTACTTCACTGGACGCCACAGCTGGGACGTGGAAGTGAACGACAACACCTACTGGGTTTTAGGAATAGCCAGCGAGTCGATCAATAGGAAGGGCAAACATGTGCTGACACCTGCAGAGGGATTCTGGACTATAAGATATCGGAACGGAGAGCACAAAGCCTGCACCGCTCCCTGGGAGCCACTCAACATGTCTAAGAAGCCAGATGTGATAAGAATGGTTTTGGACATGGACAGAGGAAAGGTGACATTTTATGACCCGAAGGAGAGAACACCCCTCTATACTTTCACAAATATTATCACACCAAAAGCTTTTCCTTATTTTTGTACCGCTTGTAAAGAGCATCCACTGAAAATTCTACCGGAAAGGATAACTTTGTCAACGGAGCAGTAACGGATTAAGATTCTCTTTTCTTTTTGCAAATATGGTTACAAAATAAATTTCAAATAGATTAAATTGAATGAAGCAAACACTTTGAAATAGTTTATTAGCGTTACAGCAAAACAAAGAATTTGAGGTTGCACCTCACAAACCTCAACACTTATGCAAAATCACCCAGATTTGTTACATAAAAACAGTCAAAATGTGCAACTTAGCTTCTCTGCTGACAATTTATTTTAAATCCTTTTCGTTAAAAGCATAAAATGTGAAATAGATCTAATGTTTAATAAAAGGCACATTCTATAATAAAAATTCTGTGCTGTGGTTCAACAGTGTTGTTCACATCTGACAAGCAGGTTTAGTAATTCATTGCATTAAAAAAAAATCACAATAGATGTTATGGTTATGTTGAGGTTAGTACGGTTTTGAACTTGTAGGCATTCATACTGCCTGTTAAAATCAGGTTTTTCAACCTCATTAAAACAAGCCAGAGTAACATAGGTAAACCTACACAGTAAAACCTAGCAGCATTTAGGATTTCCTAGATGGGTAAATACTCTATAACAAAGTTTCACTTAATACTACAAGTTATATTCTAACACCATTAATGTAACATGTCCTTCAAATTAGCTGAGAATGAAATCTATTCTATGTACGACGCTCCTCAAAAGCGATTTGAAATGTTCATTTTGTGATTAAAAAGGATCTGTTAAAGAACAAATACCACCACATTATGTCATAGTGTGTTACTTATACAGTGTTTAAACTCATGTGTAACAGTACTGGATGTAAATAGTCCTCTTAACACCATTTCCTGAAAACTGAACAGCCAAAACTGTGTTGCACCAAAACTGAATGATCCAGACACTGCTGCATGCACTTCTCAATGTGTTTCCCTCTGGCGCCTGATAAACCTGTCTGACTGAGGCACTTGGACAGCACTGCTATGGCCACCCACGTCATAGAGACATTCTTCCCTCCACTATGGAGTTGTAAAGCTCCTCGTCCACTGGAACGTAACGGGCAGCTCGAGCGTTCAAAAAGTAGATCTGGTCAGTTGTCAGCCGTGGGTCGAATCCCTCCCTCTGGAGTCTGGTCTTTTGGATTTTAAATGTACCTATACATGCATGTTTGGATATATTATGTTTCATTAACAAGGAATTGTCAGCGATTATTTTATTTTATTTTTTTTTTACAGAGAGAAAATGCTGGGTTATTTTACCTGTGGTGTCTACCTGTGGGGAGATTCGCAGGAACACTGGGCGGGCATAAGTAGGAAGTGATCGCTGAATCTTCTGCAAGAAACTATCGCAGTCAAACTTCCCTGTAGCATCTGCGATGGCAGCCATGCCTGCTTTACCTTCCACACCTAACACAAAATTGACAGCAATAAGATTAATGGGGAAAGAGCAGGAAGTGGTTGCAATACGAAAAGATCCTTCAGTTCACCTGGCACTGCTACGCCGTACACAGCCACATCGGTTTGATCCAGAACATTGCTGAGTATGCCCTCCACCTCAGTGGTGGAGACGTTTTCTCCTCGCCAGCGGAAGGTGTCCCCACTCCGGTCACGGAAATACATGTAGCCCAGTTCATCCATCACCAGTACGTCTCCTGGAGTAAGTGAAAGACTAATTAGCTGCAACTAAAAACGCGACATAATGTTTGTGAATAGCTAACTGGTCACATCACACTGTGTGCTGACAAAAAACGAAGTTTTGCTTTTAGACGACATAAAGTGCTAACCTGATAAATATGCAGAATCATTTTTCCTGAAGACATTTTGAACAATCTTCTTCTTTGTAGCATCTTGGTTGGCATAGCCGTCAAAGCGCCGTAATGGGTCTTTCTGGTTTATACTACCTACCAGAAGCCCTGGTTCCCCTGTAAAGCATGGAGGATTTTAATTGTGTACATTCAGTACAGAACAAAAGACTCAAACTGTATTAGACAGACTTGTGATAGCATTAAAACATTTTATTACCAGGGCTGCAAGGAACACAGAGACCACGGCTGTCCCGAATTAGCTCCATGGTTTTCTCATTAACCTTCACCAGCCGGATGGGGTACACATAGGGCAGAATGCGACTGTTAAATCCACAGGCTCCCACCTGGCAGAACATATTCAGCTAAAGTATACAACCCATATCCAATTCAAATTTTATGCGGAAAGAGACAACATAGTGAATGCCGACCTTGCCATCCATGTTGGCAATGCTGCAGTTGCACTCAGTTGCTCCATAAAACTCCCCGATCTGCCCCACCCCAAATCGCTCTGTGAAGGCTTCCCACACACTGGGGCGCAGACCATTCCCCACCGCCAGGCGAACTCTGTGGCCCTTCTCGGATGGCCGGACCGGCTGTGACAGAAGGTAGCGACAGATTTCCCCAATATACTGAACCACCTGTGAGGCAAAGTCATCAAAGGTTCTCTTGTTTAAGCTAATTACCCATTAAAATGTGGTACGTTTGAATATTGCTCAAACTGTAGCTCTTACAGTGCAGTTGTACTTAATGCAATCTTCCCAGAAGCGACTGGCAGAGAATTTTCTTTTCACTACCACAGTGAGACCATGGATAAGACACTGACCAATTCCGATGATGTTACCTGACACCGACGGAAAGTCTTTAAGTAACAAAATTCAACAATTGATCTGAATGTGGATTAATTCAATACAGACGGTGAGGATCACTTACCTGCAGAGTGATACAGGGGCAGGCAGTCATAGATGACATCATCAGGATGCATGCGAAAGGCAAAATACCCAAAGGCAGCTATTCTGTAGTAGCTGTTATACAGACAAAATAGATTTTCAGATGT
The DNA here is from genome assembly GCF_019740435.1 of Gambusia affinis. Taxonomy (NCBI): domain Eukaryota; kingdom Metazoa; phylum Chordata; class Actinopteri; order Cyprinodontiformes; family Poeciliidae; genus Gambusia; species Gambusia affinis. The sequence continues at coordinate 20,051,402 of NC_057886.1, forward strand.
TCTCATTCACAGTACAGGAATAGTAAAAAAAAACAACAACAACCTCTTAACAGCAAGGGTTTGTGGTGAGCAGTAGGTTGTTAAAACATACCGACTGTGGACCACAATGGCAGCTTTGGGAAGTCCTGTGGTTCCAGAAGTGTAAATATAAAACAGGCGGTCTGGAGAAGATAATGCAACATTGCAGATATTATTTCAAAGTTACAACCCAATTTATGACATTTATTTCCATTGTCAACGTCAATATAATTTATTTAACATTTGAGGGAAATTAAATTTAGCCATTTGACTGTAAAACAAACATAAAAGAAACATTTTGCTTGACTTGAAAACACTAAATATAGTAGCCCTCTGTATAGCTGCCACAGAGAAGCTCATGTTCAGATTTTTGGATTAAATTATCTGTGAAAAGTACAAACAGCACTCAGGTCTCAACTTTCAAAACTGCATACACAAAACTTGAACTGAAACATATTCAAATGTCATCTGGCAGAAGTTTGTGATCAACGCTAATTTTGCAACCAAAATAATTCATTTGTTTCATTCACTTTGAATAAATGTGGCAAACTCACACCTAAAATAAGAAAAAACAAGCCAACAAAAAACAAGTGAACAGAGTAGATCTGATCAGATAAAAATATAATTGGTCCGTTAGCAGAGTCACATTTTCACAGCTCAAATAAATAAGGCATGACCCAAAGGAGATCTACACATCTTATTTTACTCTCGATCTGCATGCAGTGCAGAAAGTCCTTTCTATAAATGACTAAAGGCTGCTTAGGACAACCTCTCACCTCTTAAAGCGTAGACTTGACTAGTACAGTGTTGCATGGGTTTTCTTTTTGGAATCTTTCTTTTTATTTTGTTTGCAGAAAACCCCCCCACATTATATAAGATTTTAAAAAATCCTTCAATTGCATGCTTTTATTTAAAAGTGGACTCAAAAATTAACTTCAAATATTTTTACCACATAGAAGTTTCAGTCATACAGGAGGAGTTCACATGGGTGAAAGAAGAAACCTGCAGACATTCTATGCTTATGTAATCAGACGTAATATAAGTGCAGATGCATCTGCAGTTAAAACCAGGGGGGAACACATTCTAAAATAGTCAGGAAGGGGTCTCCATCTTGGGATGCAAACTCCTGTGGGTGCCATATTCATCTACTAAAATTCTAAAAAAATACAAACACTACAGATGTGCAGTGGTCATATCGGTCAGGAAGCACACAGCTTTTGCAGAGATTAATGTATTCTGGTGTAAAATGAGGGCATCAACAAGAGGTCAAAAGCAAAAGATGCTGGTTGAAGATGGCAAGAGATTTTGCACAAACGCAATAAGTAGTGCAAGTATTGGTAATTGATTAACCATAAAGAGCATTATGATTTTTCACCAAGAAGGTTTACTGAGAAGATTTCTTACACTAGAGAAATTAGTCATGTTGGTGATAAAAACAGAAATAACTTGGGTTGATCCCTACTAACCATTCATGCCTTTTGAGGGAACACAAGGTGAAGGCGGGTGTCTTGATGCAGTGGCTAAAACTGGGTCCAGAGGTTGAGCATTCAGAGCTGTCAGACGTTCTGCGCTGAGGTCCCCTGTACAAAAGCGCACCATGGACTGGCTGATGGATGAGTTGATCTCCATCATGGCTGATCATGAAGACAAAGATGCGAGAAGGCAACAGAAGTCAACAGAAGATATCTCAACTGTGTGAGAACATGCAGTAAATTTAATGCTATATGAATCATATTTGATACATATTTCAGAGATCTCTGTAACAAGGTTACTTCATTCCATAAAAAAAACAAACAACAAAACTGCTCTTTTAATTTAAACGATATACTTGCTTTCTGTCCTCTAGTGGAGGATTCAAGAATTACAGATGCCCTGTGCACTTTTTATTTAAGATTCCAAGATGGCTGCCCAACCTTTTTAGAAATAGTTTCCAACAAATATATGAGAGATGTTTGAGATTTTAAAGTTCAGCTTGTTCAGTTTTAGATAACGTATATTAGCCAACTGTTGACACAATGATAACACATTCATTAATGTGTAGCTCTTTGAAAAGGGAACCAAAGCCAATGCTAACCAGGAAGAAACATGCAATTGCAAGCTTCAGTGTAACAGCCCCTCTTTCCTCTGCAGGATATGGGAAAACAGGCCCACATTTAAGGCAACCCACAGCGGTGCCTCTTAAAATGATAAATGATTACACTGGCAACAAACCAAGGCCCCAGGCCTTATGAGACATAGGGTAGGTGAAAGACTGGAACCAGTTTGTTAACAAGTCTGGTCAGTCACCCACCAGTCCCTGAGCCGTCACCTCCACCCTCTGTGACAACTGTCTGTTTCTATTCTCAGGACTTCATACTTTTCAGCTTTTAGACACCATCCAGTCTCCTCACTTCAAAGGACTCCATCCCACAGCCGCTCGCCTCCACCTCCAACTTACTTCTACACTTCAGGAGACAAAGTGTAGAAGTAAAGATCAAGGCTGCAGGTCTGGGTAGAACTGACTCCAAAGGTGCTGTGCAGATCAACAGTGTGGCATCATGGGATCTATGTTCAACCTGAGCCCGAGGATGGGGAAAGTGTGTGGTACCAGTGCCAAAGACCAAACAATAGAGACGTCTGCATCTATTGACTGGTAGCCCTGACATTGAATCTGATGGAGAATTAAGAATTATAAGATATAACCAAGTAAATCAAACAAACAAACACTGCCATGTTGTCAGGACTGTTCAGTTACTACATTAATATATTCTGCAAAATAAAAAAAATCTTAGATGTTTTTTTTTTTCAGGCTTACATGAGTTTGAATAATATAATAAACATATTACCATAAAAATCCATCATAAATAATACAAATAGGGAATGTGTGAAATCCAGGTAGGTCAAGCTAGGCACTATAGGGTTAATTTTTAGTACAAGTCTGAAACTGCTCCAAATCTGCTTTCAGTGGTTGTTTTTCTACAGATAAATTAAAACAAAGCTGGAAATTTCACAGCACAAACAAAAAGGCATGTAATCTAACTTAAGGATGCATAAATGGAATTCTCAAGGCAACGCTAACACGCACGGCAGGTTCAGACATGCCAGAGCACAAGTCATCTCCATATTTCAGGTTTTATATTCTAACGGTATACAAAAGAATCACCCTGCAGGTTTTAAAACATAACTGTATAAAATAAAATATGCAACCACCCAGAGTATATCAACCATCAGTGAGCCTGTGTGTTCTCCTTTTGATACAATCTGGAAAATACACATTTAAGTGATTACTCAACATCCCCACAAGTACAGCTTTTCATTCACCCTTTGGGTGCAGTTTTGAGAACTTAATATGATCATGTGAAATATACATAAACATAATTTGCTATGCATTTATTATAAACAACATACTGAGGACTCATTGTTGAGGGTTAAGAATTAGCACTATGTTTGAATTACATGGAGGGGAATATTTTTTTACATGCATTCCAAAAACTACTAATTTCATACATGAGCATATGCTTTAATGGCCCACAAAACTTCTACCTTTAATCAAAATAAAATAGGTTTTAATCACAACATTAAACTACAATCTTACTGGTGAATAATTATATGGGTAAACTCTGGTTTTATTTCAAGGCAGAATGTTTTCTGATCTGTTTTATTACATAATTTACATAATTGATGATTATTGCAACTGGAGCGGCGAAAAAGGGACAGAATATATATATATATATATATATATATATATATATATATACAGATCAGATGTTTTCTGATCTGTTTTATTACATAATTTACATAATTGATGATTATTGCATCTGGAGCGGCGAAAAAGGGACAGAATATATATATATATATATATATATATATATATATATATATATATATTTTTTTTTTTTTGTACTGAACAATAATTATCACAATACAGCTTAAGTTAAAAGTCCAGTTACTACAACAGAATCTCTTTTATACAAGCTGAAACAACCAATTAAAATAAACATTAATAGCTAGTGATCTTTACTTTCAAAAGTTGATATTTAAACACCATTCACATAAAAGACAATCCATTTTCTGTAAGTGCAGAGAAAGGTGTTGTCTCTCCCAGAGTTGTAAGAATGAGATTACATCATTCCGCTCCCGAAACCCTAATTTGGTCGTTCTTTCTTGTGTGGAGTCAGAGAAATATAAAGTGGCTGTGGAAGAGATTCATGAAGACTTTGAGGGAGTCCTTTACGCGAGTTCTTGTAAAATACAAAATGTCCTTGCTCACAAAAACTTTGTTCTTGCTGAATTTAAAAAAAATAACTAATTTCTTTGTTCGTGCAGAGTATATATTGATCTTGAATATTGTAAAACACCAGGAAGCACAAGTAAACAAGTAAAAATACCAGCAACATATTGATATAAACTGTGCACAGCTGTTTAAGTGTATACATCTGAATACAAGAATAAAATGATGTCCATCAAATTTACATTTAAAACTATTCTCTCTTTTATAAAATGTCTCTGCACACACTGCCCAACAGGCAACAAGTATAATTTGTCTTAAAGAATTTTAAAATCAACCGTTATCATTGTTAACGTCACTTTTTATTCCACAAATAGAAATATAGTTGTTTTATTAACCTGCAAAAATTATACATGTTAAATTTTGTTTTAACATATGGAAAACGTACAGGGCAATAATGTCAAAGAATATTTTTGAAAAATAGTCCATCCATTTTGGTGTGTTTTGGGAGTCCCAGCTTTTAACAAGTTTTTAACGCAGGTTGAGAGAAAAACATCATAAAATGATACTTTTTATAGCTGTTTGAAAGAAAATAAACTATTCAGGCATAGTACTCTTTTGAAAACTCTTGATATCACACCTACTTCAAGAAATGTGCTATTCAAGTTTTATGAAATCCTTCAGAACAATACAGATTATATAAATGGTTAGATTAATCATACTTACCATCAGCCAGCTCGGCTCCGAACACTATGGCCCGTGACCCTGATACCCCAATGCAGTGCAGTAGAGGATCACAGCGGAGGCTGAAGTTAATAAGAGCAGCTTCTACCCCAATTTTTGCCAAGCCAAGCCACAACGCCACATGTAACGGCCTGCTTTCCAAAAAGAGGGCCACCACATCCCCAGAGACCCATCCTTGACCTCTTGCCCAATGAGCTACAGCATTAGAGATTTCATCCAGCTGGGTGAAGGTCCATGTTTCCCCTGTGGCTTCATAGATCAGTGCCGGTTTATTTGGGTGGTGTTTCACGGTCTGGGCGAAGATGGAAAGAATACTGCTTCCATTGCGCATGTAGCGCCACAAAGCCAGCTTCACCCTCAGCAGCACATAGAGGCCACTGATTCAAATGAGAGAAGAAGAAGAGGGAATATTTAAGTGCACTGTAGATCCACTTCCAGAAACATCACAACTTAATTTGGACGCATTTAACTTACTTGATGTCTCTCTTTGCAGTACGTGCTGCAATGTAGAAGTATTTCCAGCTTTTGGTGCCCAGATATACTCCTAGGCCTGCTGCCAGGCTCCAGGACCAGGACACCCCAACCAGACGCAGCAGTCCCAAAGAACCCAGAGAGGCTGACACACTCGCTGCATTGTGCATTCTTGTCACGGAGAGAAAGAAGAAGAAGAAAAAAAAAGAAAGATGGGATTTACACAATACGTGGTTTAATCTGAAGCCTACATGGGTTCTTCTTAAAGGGCTGAAGTACTGCAGCGCAGGCTGGTACAGAGAAATACACCCAGAAAACCTTGTTTTACTTATTATTAGACAAAAAACAAATAGCTAACTAAATTTTAGGGCATGTTTTGGATTAACACTATAGGTACAACAGAAGTATCCAAGTTGTACTTAAGTGGCAACAGATACCTGGAGCCACGCCAGATAAAACAAGCAGTCACTGGAAACAACTTCAAATTTGTACACAACTTACCTATGAGTCAAATATTCTGCCGCGACGTCACCTTTCACCCAGTAACTCTGCTCACTTTGTTGTTCTGACTGAAGCTGTAAGACTTTGTCCCCCCGCCGTTAAGAGCGCTGAAAACAGTTCACAACGCTGTGTTTCGGTGGAAAGCAGGAGTTTTGAAGTGTTTGTAGCGGTTTATCGTTGTTAGCGCGGCAGCTGTCAAGTGCTGAGGAGTTTGCTAAGTTCAAGCTACAGCTCAAAATACGGGTAAGAGATTATAGCGGGCTGGCATCTGCGAATAAGCTATAAATAATAATAAACCCTGAGATAATAAAGAGCCAAGAGAAAAGTATAAGATGTGGGGTGAATCAGGCTATTTTCTGTACTCCATATTGGAGAGAGCTGCTGCCATTTAAGCACCGCCCACTAGGGGGTGTGAGTTTTGTTCAACAGCTCACGGATTGGCTAAACCCGGAGACCGTCAAACATTTCTCTGTTCTGATTGGACAAAATCTGCCCCGACCACCAGATTTGCAGGAGGCTGCTACTGAATGTAGGACAAATCATGAGAACACCGGTCCAGACTACTAACTAAAATGTTGTGAAATGTTGCTTGGGTTGTCTTCCATCACTTATTCACTCCACGCTGCGCAGGCCTTTGGTATGCAATCTATGTACTGTTAATCTATGCTGAAAAATACAATAACATTTATATATTAACTTACAAAAAATAAAGCAAAACAAAACAAAAACTAAATCAGGGTGAAAAGCAATGCAAATAACTTAAGATGCCAGTCCAAAATGAAAGAGGTCAGGGGATGAGGGTCATTGAAATTTAATTGTATTTCTGCGGCTCTCTAACAGGGAGTTGCTGGATGTTGGTATGCCTTGATAGTTGCGACCACAGCAAAGTCTTGTCAGCATTTTCCTTCGAAGTAAGATATAAACCCAGGGGTCTAAAATCTGATTCCAGGCAGCCATGCGCAAGCCAATTAAAACAAGCAGATCTGGTTTAGTATGCATCTTAAACTGCTTCATGAAAATGTGGATCTATAAGACAGAAAAAACATAAAGACAGAAAGATTTAAGCAATCTTCTAATTGACTCAAACATCTAACAACTGAAATGTGTGTAACTCTTTATAGTAAGATTCTCAGGAGTTAAAGGAAGAGAAGTACACACCAGAAAGGGGCCCCAGCAGACACAAGACACCACAGTGACTGCTGCGAGTTGCACCATCATCTCCACGTCCAGTGTGCAAAACAAGGAGGCAGATGATGCTGTTGATACACGACGTCCACTGCTACTGGAAGGTGTCGTATTTCCATTTCTTGACTTTATTCTTGCATGCAGCAGTGCCAGTCCACTGACAATGTTGCAGAACAGGGAAAAAAACAGAGCAAAGAGACCCAGAGAAGAAAAGACTAAAACTAGGGTTGTGTCAGCAGACCCATGAATCTGCAAGAAACACCATGTTTTGGGAAATTGGAGAATATAGCTTCCTGTTGAAAAAAAAGGTGACAGAGCCAGCACTAGTGCAAAGGTTGACAAAAATAGCACCACTAACTTTGCATGAGCAGCTGTAATCATAGAAACATGAAAAAATGGCTGCGTGATTGCCACACAGCGTTCCACTGCCATTGCAAAACCAAAAAACAAAGGACACAAACCAAAAAACACCATACTTGCTCCAAAGATGTTACAGAAGGGTTCTCCAGTCTGTAAAACCCCCGGGTTCAAATGCACATGCAGTGCAAATGCACCTAAAATCACATGACCCAACAGGTCAGCCACAAGTAAAGCCACTGTTAGTAGCAGAAATGATTTTTTTGATTGGCGGTTGAATCGGCCACGGGACCGAGCCAGTATTCCCAGAGCAGTGAGGTTGGAGATGGCTCCAAATAGCATGGTGAATAAAGACATCCCCAAGCCATCAGGTTTAGAGACAGAAGAGGAAGTGGTGTTGGTAGCGGACATATTAGGAAAAGATGCATTTATTGGTACACTTGGTGTCGTCATCGTCAATGTAATCTACAGAAAAATACAAAAGTAATTGGAATTGTTATGAGAAAAAACTCACCTAGATTTTAACAGTAATATAACTAAAGATTTTATTCCTCAAGGATTCTAGTTTGCCTTAAATTACTTCAAAACATCACATTTGCAGACTATTAAATAATGATACTATGTTATATTTTAAAATAAACAGAAAAATCATTAATTTTCATTAGTTTCATCAACCATATGCAATTCTTACTGTTATTCTTTCTGTTGTTTAAAAGACAAATTATCTTCAATTCTACTTTTGTTCATTTCCATCATTTCAAACCATTTTTGTCACCTTTGTAATCCCCTTTGTTTTAATTACTGAAATTTATTGAATTTAAATGAAGGGGGAATCTAAATGAACTACTTTCGTTGTATTAAAATGTTTCACCTCTGTTTTCACCCCACTATATGTCAAAGGAAAAAACAAATCAATACTTTCAATGTCGCAAAATATTTTTATAATTTTATATTTGTCAACTGTTGCATATTAGTGTTGCACACTAATAAAGGCATTTTAGTGTGTAACTAAGCTTTTAAATTAAATGGAAGTCAAGGAAATTTATAGTCACAACTTGCTCACTGATATAAAAAGATTCTTTAGAAATTGTTTACATAAAGAGTGAATATTAAATACTTCTTTCCAAAATCAGTTTTAGAATTTTGAATGCAGTACTAAATAATTCATAAAACATAGATACAGTTTTGAATAACAGCTTATCTGTTATAGCATATTGGAATCTTTTAAAATATGAAATATAAAGTTTACACATCAACATAACCAAGAATTTTGAATTTCTGCCCAGTTTCTGGTGTCATTTGTTCATAGTGGTCGGGCAGCTTTCCCAGCGTTGCCTCTAGAGACATGCAGAAACCTGTTATTTCCTTGTACTATTGCTTCCTAACTATCTTAACTGCTATCTATGAAAAAAGGAATGTTTTTTATAAATATGTTATTTACAAGTACAAAAAGGAATAAAATATGAACGAAACTTACCCAGAGATAGCAATGGATGAATCCTGGATTGTTTATGGTGGAAACAGATGAATATGTTCCTTATCAGCAACGTTGCCTTGTTTGCTAAGTGAGTTATCACTGCTTCCCTCTCATTTTCTCTTGTCCCCTCCCTTTTCTCTCCAACAGTTTCTCTTTTGCCTGTTCCTACTTTCTCTCCCCCTCTCTTCAGAGAGCTGTTTTATCACAACCTTCTGGATCTGCGTTTTCCATCCTCCTTCTCTGCTAAAAGCATTCCTTCCATCTATTGATCTCGTCTGATGATCTTATGGAGCAGAGTGGATCTCAGCTTGCTCTCACTTGTTTTCCAATTGATTAACTGCTTGCTAAATGGTTCAGCACTCGTAGTAAGAAGCGGATATTGCTTACGTTCTTTTGCTCTGTTACAATAAGATGTTTTTTTTTTCATTCCTGACAGCACGTAGTACACGTCTCATAAACAAATGCGATGCCATCGATAAAACTTTGTATAATACAATGATAGAATGCAGCCTTAGCATTGTCTTTGTAAAATAATAAGATCAATGGAAACCAGATTCAGCCCTGACCTTTAATACAAACCAAATTTCTGAATGTAGTAATTCTGTATGATTTAATTGCTCGTCTCTGTCTAAACCTTTGAGTTGTTCTAGGAACCATCATGTCCCTGATCTTACATAAACAGGAAGGAATAGGAGAAAGTCTCCCATTTCCTGTATGCTTTTCAACCCACGTCAAGAAATACCTTCGAATTCATCAGCAATGTTATATATATATATATATATATATATATATATATATATATATATATATATATATATATATATATATATATATATATATATATACTTATATGATTACATTTATTTTTGCAAATAAAAAAATGACATTTAAAATACATATTTTAATAATTCACACAAAGAAAGATATGTAAACAAGAAATAAACAGCATCAGTGTAAAATATGCAATGTGCTCTAAAACCATGTGTTACAGCGGCGCTACCATTTCAGAGGACCATAACAACTGAACTTACCTAAGATCAGTTTCAAGACAAATAGCATATTAACTCACTGAATAAACAACTCTTTTCCATGTATTCAGATGCAATAAATGCAGCGGCCTTGGAGCCATACACTAATACAGGCAAAAATTCAAATGATAAATCTGTGTTTGTGTTTTGGATTTCATTTGGATTTCTTAAGCTCAAAGATTTAAAAGATCTTGCAACATAAGTATATTTTGGATTGTCCTTGCTAATTGAAATAAGTACCTGAATGAAGCAAATTACATTAGTAGACGTGCCTGATTAAGTTCTACAAACATGTAATTTTGAGCAAAAGAACACATAATTTTTCATATAAAAATAATGTTTTTGTATGTACATTTCCTAAATAAATTAAATTATTTATCAAGTTACAAAAACACTGTTAAAAAAATATTGCCATGAAATCAAAGGATATTATGGACAGTCTGAGTTGTCAAAACAAGCCATGTTCAAAGCTTTAATATCTATATTTTAGCTGGACTTTAATCCAAAGCTATTAATAGCAATAATAATAATAACTTTATTTATAAAGCCATTCAAAGTGCTGAGCAAGGAGTTAAAAAACCCCGATACAATACCAAGAAAAGCAGCAAAAACAATAAGTATAAAATTAAATCACATATGACCGAGTGAAAAAGTGATTTGTTAAACTTAGCTTTAAAAACCTACTGAGGAACATATCTGCCAAATGTCCTGTGGGGTCCGATGGCCATTAAATCTGTCTTGTCACTATTAAGAAGCAGGAAATTATTTTGATAAGCAATACCTAATTACCAATAGATGGGGCTGTACTTTAGACAAATCTGCACCGTTTCCAAATGAGAAAGGCAGATTGTCAGCATAACAGTGAGTTGTTAGGCTAAATCAGCGCAGAAGAGCTTCAGGAGGCAGAAGACAAAGTGAAAATAGCAACGGGCCACGCACCCTGAGGGGCCCCAAACTTCACTGTGGGTCTCAGAGCTCATTTTAAAAATGACATTCTGAGATGTCCTGGAGATATCGCTCAGTTAAATGTGAGACTCTCCCGTGTCCTGGGTACTTCTGGACGCCTGAAGATTAAAATGCAAACAATGAGAATTAAAAACATATTACATTTACGAGGAAAGCTTTGCTGTCTCTGAAACAACAAGAACAAACGCTATGCTTCACTTCACATCTTATTTTAATCCAGAATGAATAATTCTGGGCTTAAAGCAACAGAAAATATTTATTCTGATTTAATTTCAAGCAGTGAGGATAAAGAATAGAAAAAGTTTTTTTAATACACTGTATCTAAATATTTCCATTAGTTTTAATTGTATGTTGAAAACATTTTAAAGACATAGTTTAACTTTCGTCTCTGTGCATTAATGAGCAGTAACTCCTATTGAATTAAATTTTAAACTTCTGCTTACATTAGCTTTGCTTGAGTAGTTGAACTCAGAGTATTCTCTCTTCCGAGGTGCACGTAGTTGAGAAAGAATGTTTTCATACTCTTCCCTCACCTAAAATCAGAAAAGAGATTGAGCTTTGATCCCTGATGATGTAGAAAACCTGAAGCGTGACGTTTGTTTACTTTAGCAAAGGGCATGACTGACCTGTTTGGAAAATAGACAGTGCATGACAAAGAGCATAACACCTTGAAGGCTGCCAAAAAGGGTGAAGAGATAAGACATTGCTATTGTATTCTTGTTTAACTGGAAACACCCAGAGATCCACGTGATGCCGAGTACACAGAGCTGAGCCACTGCAGTAATGGTGAACGCCCTGCAGGAGGCAACAAATGCACAGGTAAAAATGAGGAACTTCATTTTTTTTTTTACATCAAAGAGAATGTTGCAATCACGTTTATTTAGTTTTGTGAGTAAGGAAGTTAAACAGGTTCTTTTACAGCAGAAATGTGACTAACATGTGTCATAGTAGTTTTCAGCTTTTTGATAGTTGCAGGTTGACACGTGGAACAGTGGTAACTTACTTGATTTTATGCAAGCTATCCAGGTCAGGGTTTAAACTTGAAAACTTCTGGGCCAACTTCCACACAGTGATAAGGAAGAAGAAAATGTTTACCTGGATGATGAGAAAAATTTAAGTGGAAATAAGGTTGGTTCCCATGTAATTTTTAAAGTAAATAAATACGTTTTTGGTAAAAACTTACAGTAATGATGACACAGACAGGGCCATAGACACTCCAAATCAAATCCAAGTTTAGCCAGCAACTGAAATGCAAGTTGATATTTTATTGAACAGGTTAACTTTTTAAGAATTTGAAAATGATTACAAAATGAGACAAAAATAAAAAAGAGATTTATATTAGTTGATGGAATATTAAAAGCTAACTATTTCTTAGTGCCGTATCCATCTCTATTGATCAATGCAGTGACAGCAACAATTGCAGCAGGAACTCCGTAGCCCCCTGCCATCATGTAGCTGGTTTTAAAGTTGGTGTTGAAGACCAGGACCACCATCCTGAAGAGCTGGACTCCCTCCAGACACATCCAGCAGAATGCGGCCAGGTAGAAGAAGTGCAGCATCCCTGCAACTACTGCACAGCCAACCTAATGGGAGTAGAGATGAAGCATGTGAAAAGCATGACTTCAAGACGAGTTCAAGACATAGGAAAGAGCTTATTGCTGAGACAATATGTTCTAACAGGATAAGTACAAAACTATTTAGAGTGGCAAGCACTTTCAGTACCACTTTAGCTGTAGTATGTCTTAATGCTTGATTCTCTGATGTATTTTTATAGGCAAACACTTTCAAGATACTTTTTATTAAGACAACAAGCTATTAGAGCATTAACCTTGTTCTGTGTCTGAGAGATGCCAGCGAGAAAGATAAGAGTTGCAATAAAAAGGCTGATGCAGAGGTGAAGGTGGATGGTTGTTCTTGGGCTTTTGATAGACTGAATCATTGAGAAGGTCAGGATGCAGAAGAACAGGCAAATTAATGAAAGGGACAGGCCTATCCAGGAGATCAGCAGCAACTCAAAAGTGCTCTGTATGGAGACAGAATGGGGAAAATTAAAGCACTAGGTTTTCAAATGTGAGTGACTTTATGTTCTGAATAACTATGAAGTAAAGAAAGTAAAACCTCTATCTCATAGAGGGCCAAGAGCACAGCGAAGCTGCTCAGGTGGTTACAGGAACACACAGTGTAATTTGGGTTGGACTCCGCCAAACTGCAGCCGCGATCAGACCACCCCCCTCCATCCTTAGAGGAATCCCAAAACACACAGGTGTGGAGAGTTTGATTTGACTGTGAAACAGAGAAATGCATTAGTTTCACATTTATCTTAAAAAAGTGAATGTTATGGAAGAAAGAAACAAATAGGCTGTCTCTTACTTCAAGGTGATATAAAGTTATATTGACTGATTCGTTCAGGTGTTTTGTGTCTGTATTGCTAACAATGACAGTCACCACTTTGGAGTTTATCTTAAAGCTCTGGCTCTCATTCTTTTTCATCCCACTATAGAAACCTTTTGCAGATTCTTCCAGGTTTGAATAGCTCAGCAGCGAAACTGTTGTAAATCCTTCAATGTCAGGACAACACAGGTTTAGTGTTTCAAATTAATGTGTTTTAAATGTGTTATTTATATACATTTTTGTTTACCCGGATAAGATGAGAGATTTCCTGCAGCTTCTTTCATCTTGATATCCACTTTACCATGTTTAGACGACAAAGTCTTTAATTCTTGAGGTATAACCGACCCAGTATGTACCAGCAGCTCCAGTTCTGGTGGAAAATTGGTATTAAATAATTTGTATCATAGATAAAACTATGAATTGCATGATATGTGGACTTTAAAGAGGCAGACTGATGTAATTAAAAGCAAAAGGGAAGGAGTGTTTATATTTTTATTTAGTTTCGAAAGCAGTCATATGAATTGCTGGCTCACCTGTGTGATTGGTGGATCTTTTAGTTACTGGTGTTTTAATTAAAGGTCCAATGAACCTTAAAACTTGTTCCACCACGTCTAAAAATGTGGAGATTTTCCTGTTGCCTTTGACAGATCCAGCAGACAGGAGCTGGTCGATCACAGAGAGCAGAAGCTACAGTCAAAGGAGGAGAGAGATTGAAAAAAATAAAAAATAAACATGTTTTAAAGGTTAATGTAAAATCAGGCAGAGAACTGACTTATTTGGCAGCACAGCTGTACAGATAGCTGTACACCATCTGACATGATGGGTTGTCTCTAAAAGGCTGCTTCTAAAAACAATTTGTACCGTTAGTAAGTCGTCTCCATTGAGCTCCTTTGCATCTTCACTTCCTGAGAGCTTCAGACAACTTTCACTCAGTTTCTTCGTATCATTTTGAACCATGTCAAATTTCTAAAAGAATGCAAAAAAAAAAAAGAAATCACATTCAAAAGGAACACTCAGACATTAGAGGAAAACCAGATTTTGAAAAAGAAAAAAAGATTCATGCTGTGAATTTACCTCCGTAAGATTGTTCATATCCTTGAAAAAACCACAGTGAAGCTCTAAGAAAATAAAACAATAGTTTAATGTCTGAAAATAATTGAAAGTGATTTGTTTAGTATAAACCCTAAACCTGTATGTATTGGTCTTTCAGAAAGAAAAAAAATCTATTCTTACCAGTACAACGACCCTTTTTGTTGCCGTAGTTAGTAAAGCCTGCAGAGCATGCACAGTAATGGCCACTGGCTTCATGGAGGCAGGATCCATTTCCACAAATTGTGTCATCAATCTTACATATGTCTGAAATAGAAACAAATCAAGGATGAAAAAATAATTTCAATAGTTGATTCCGGTAAAATATTTTAAGATAAGATAAAATGATTTTAAATGGGCAAATCTTGTCACATTATTTCCTATTCATCACCTTCACATTGCTCCTCCTGCCCAGAAAAGCTAGATTTTCCAGATTTCAGTGCATAGCCAGCATTGCAGATGCAGTAATAAATTCCTTGTGTGTTTATACATGATGCATTCAGACCACAAACCTTTTCATCTTTACATTTATCTGTGTCTGTATTAGCAGAGGGAAAGAATGTTGAAAAAAATTGACTTGGAGATGAAATGCAAAGAAAATAATGCAACTGGTTTTTCTTTCATCATAAAGACTATTTACTTTTACATTCGGCAGAGTCTTCAGCAGTAAAATTTACAGCTTTTGAGCTGAAACCCTCCTGACACTGGCAGTAGTAGCTGCCATCTGTGTTGAAACAGTTTGTATTTTCGCCACATATTTCAGGGTCGTCTGCACATTCATTGACATCTTTGTGAGGGAAAGAAAAATGTGAAAAGTAATTGTAGCATGAACTAATGCTTGGCTTAATACTGAAATTGATATTCATATGAAAAAAGAGAAATCATCAAAAATATGAATGATTTTAGCAAATTAAATAAAAATAACTCTTTATATCTGTCTGTATGAGAAGGGGGATGGAATGTAAAAATACTTGAGAACACAAATATGTTTTCACCTTACACTATGCTCCAAATTATTATTCAAATTGGATTTAAGTGTCATAAAGACAATTTTTTTTGTTGCGCTATTAAATTCATAAATGGCATTGTGTGTCAGGGATCTTTAAATCACTATAATTAATTTCAGAGAGCTGGGTTGATTATTTTGTCTGGTGAGCTCAATTAAAGGAAATCTACTTAAGAAGGATGTTCCACATTATTAAGCAGGCCACAGGTTTCAAGCTATATAGGAAAGAGAAAAGATCTCTCTGCTGACAAACATCATCAGATAGTGTAGTGCCGTATGACAAGGTATGAAAACATTAGATATTTAACAAAAACTGAAGCGTTATCGTACTGTGAAGAGATTAGTGGCTGGATCAGAACAAAGATGGGTTTGTGCAGATAAAGGCATAATGAGGAACGTTTCTGTTGGACAAATTCATCGGATTAAGAGACCAGCTGTTAAAATGCCCTTACAAAGCAGCAAACAGTTATTTGAAGCTGCTGGTGCCTCTGGAACCTCAAGGTGGAGGATCCTCCAGAGGCTTGGAGTGCATGAACCAACTATTGGGTCACCACTAACCATCATTTGCATTGACCATTTAAGATAATCTGAGAAAATATATCACTTGCATAATAATGTAGAAGACGTGTAAATGCAAAGAAAAGCAAACACAATTGTGCAGGAAGTTAATGTGTTACCTCTGCATGTGACGTTGTCTCGGCCATGAAATATTTCCACTCCAGTAGAAGAGGCAAATCCATTTTGACAGCTGCAGGTGTAGTTGGAATTTGTGTTTTGACAATTGGCATTGGGTCCACAGATATCTTTGATTTCCAAACATTCATTGATATCTTTTTTGAAACAGATAAGAAAATAACAATTTTAGGAATAAAAATAGAATGGAAATCTTATTGTCTGTCATTTCTAGTAAAGACTATTTACTTTTACAATTGGAATCTTGAGCAGTAAAATTCACAGTTTTTGGCCTGAAACCCTCCTGACACTGGCAGTAGTAGCTGCCATCTGTGTTGAAACAGTTTGTATTTTCTCCACATATTTCAGGGTCGTCTGTACATTCATTGACATCTTTGTCGAGGAAAGAGAAATATGAAAAGTAATTGTAGCATGAACTAATGCTTACTTAATACTGAAATTGATATTCATGTGAAAAAAGAGAAATGATCAAAAATATGAATGATTTTAGCAAATTAAATAAAAATAACTCTTTATATCTGTTTGTGTGAGAAGGGGGATGGAATGTAAAAATACTTGTGAACATAAATAAGGTTTCACCTTACACCATGCTCCAAATTATTATTTAAATTGGATTTAAGTGTCAAAGATAAATTTGTTGTTGTGCTATTAAATTCATAGATGGTATTGTGTGTCAGGGATCTTTAAATCACTATAATTAATTTCAGAGAGCTGGGTTGATTATTTTGTCTGGTGAGCTCAATTAAAGGAAATCTACTTAAGAAGGATGTTCCACATTATTAAGCAGGCCACAGGTTTCAAGCTATATGGGAAAGAGAAAAGATGTCTCTGCTGACGAACATCATCAGATAGCGTAATGCCTTATTACAAGGTATGAAAACATTAGATATTTAACAAAAACTGAAGCGTTATCGTACTGTGAAGAGATTAGTGGCTGGATCAGAACAAAGATGGGTTTGTGCAGATAAAGGCATAATGAGGAACGTTTCTGTTGGACAAATTCATCGGATTAAGAGACCAGCTGTTATTTGCAGCTGCTGGTGCCTCTGGAACCTCAAGGTGGAGGATCCTCCAGAGACTTGGAGTGCATGAACCAACTATTGGGCCACCACTAACCATCATTTGCATTGACCATTTAAGAAAATCTGAGAAAATATCACTTGCATAATAATGTGCAACACTGTAAATGCATAGAAAAGCAAACTAACACAATTGTGCAGGAAGTTACTGTGTTACCTCTGCATGTGACGTTGTCTCGGCCATGAAATATTTCCACTCCAGTAGAAGAGGCAAATCCATTTTGACAGCTGCAGGTGTAGTTGGAAATGATGTTTTGACAAGTGGCATTGGGTCCACAGATATCGTTTTCCCAACATTCATTGATATCTTTTTTGAAACAGATAAGAAAATAACAATTTTAGGAAAATAAATAGAATGGAAATCTTATTGTCTGTCGTTTCTAGTTAAAGACTATTTACCTGTACATTTGACAGAGTCTTCATTAGTAAAATTTACAGTTTTTGACCTGAAACCCTCCTGACACTGGCAGTAGTAGCTGCCATCTGTGTTGAAACAGGTTGCATTTTCTCCACATATTTCAGGGGCCTCTGCACATTCATTGACATCTTTGTCGAGGAAAGAGAAATATGAAATTTTATTACAGCATGAACTAATGCTTGGCTTGATACTGAAATTGATATTTACGTGAAGAAAGAACAAGAATAATTAAAAACAACAATAATTTTAGTTAACAAATAAAAAACTTAAAAGGATGTGGTTAAATTAAGAACAAAATCATTTTAAATAGGAACCTGGACATGTGTTGCATATGTGTGTCTCTAAAGGATTTATGCTTTATTACATACCAACACAGTTTTGGTCAACCCTGCTGTACCCCATTTCGCAGGATGTTTCTGTTTGGACAGTGAGAAGAGGAAGGACCAAAGCTGAAAAACAAGCACCGAGTGTCACTCATTACTGCTGCCTATTACATTTTGACTATTTCACCTATTACTACAATTATCAAAGGATACAGGATGTTTTAGAAACATTTCACAATTCAGTAAGTCAAACCAATAGAGCCAGAGATATGATGAATTTTGAGAAGGACACGCTGAAAAAGCTAATTCTTCTCACTGTGTATTTCCTCCTTCTATAAGATATATCAGGATAATTTTGACACAATTATCTGGAGAACTCGATTTTGAATACTGTACTTTGCCTTGTGAATAATAATGCAGTATTCAAAGTTCTGACTGCATTGTCAGTTCTTCCTGAATGACTATGTGGGTGTGATACAGAGTATTTAAAACAGGAAGGGAAAATGTTTATGCTGGTCACTTCACGGGCTTTACCAGTGATAATCCTTAAAACTTAATGTTAAATATATTCTTCTTATATATTATTTATTATTTATGATGATGTCTGGTTGCATTACATGTGTATTGTTCAGAACGTATTTTCTGAAGGAGATTTCTCTTAATAGTGTATCCAATCTAGGTGAATAGTTAATAAAAAATAACTGCCTGGTTAATAATAAAATAAAAGCGTTGAAAGAAATTAAAGTTTGTAATTAGGAACTTTAATTTATACAATTTGGCTTTCAGATTAGCACAGAGTAAATAACAAAACTGTGGTCTAAAACATAATATGTTGGGATTTTTACAGAGGAGAATAAATCTTAGATTAGTGTTCAATAATCCTGGTTCTATTAAAAACATTCAGGGGATTTTGAAAATCAGAATGTGTCAGTGTTGCTTCTTGTTGCTAGTGGCATAAAAACAGAGTTCTTCCACTGAGGTTAGATGACTGGTGGTTGTGGTCAGGTTGGTAAGAAATAATGCGAGTGCTGGCAGATGAGATCATAGTGTTTAATTCACTCTCAGTCAAACGAACACTTAAAGATTGTTCTCAAATGTGTTTTTGAGACTAAAGCTGTTACGTAACTGTGCTACTTCTAAAGTAAAGTTATCAATTTAAATTTATAGTTGACAGAGGACTTTTCATTATCCAATGAGAGCTGAATATTTAACAAAATAAATAGTTTACATATATAAAATAAGTATAATAAAGCTTATTTGACGATAACTTGGAAATTAGATGCTTTTTACATGACTAATAAATTCATGTTTAATTAAGTAAGTAATCACGAAAGTTACAGCACTGGTTTATCTGTAGTGTTTCTTGTGGCAAACGATAATAGAATATAATATCTTTTACATTCTTGAAACAGATGATAATCCATTCATGTCCAAATTAATCCCACATGTGACTCACCCAGTGTCAGAACAGTCCACGTGGCTCTCATGGTGAAGAGGAAAACAATGTCCAGATGAGTGTTTAAAAAGTCACAACAACTTCAGAATATTTCCACATTCAGATCGTCCGATGCTCTCTTCTTTGGTCCAACTTAAACAATTTTCAAGCCTTACAAACTGGAAATTGAAAAAAATTGATTTAACTGCATAAGTTGATGTCTATGAAAAAAGCAAAGTGGCTACGTTCCACATCACTCCCACTTCTGTCAGATTATCAATGCCTCTTTGTATAAAACTGCATCTTCTCTTAGCTTCCCCCCTTGATCTTGCCTCGTCTTCCTCTTCTACTCTCAGACTGATCTCTCTGTTGTGGTAACCTGCCCGGGAACAGTAAAACTTTAAAAGAGGATCTCTCTCTTTCTCACTCACTCACTCTCTTGCTCTCTCTCTTTGCATCATGCTCTGAGTTTTGTACAATTTTTCAGGAACTAATGTACGTGTTAGGGTGTGGAGGCAGAGACAGGATGTAGTTATAATAGCTTACTCACATTTGAATGCATGGCATAAAGACATCACCTAAAATCGTGTTTTCACCGATAATTTCTTTCTCTTTTAGCCAGCTCTCATCGCTGGCTGCCGTGTCGGACTTTGATTGGGGGTTACACAGGGTTAAAAAAAGATTGAGATTTTCACACAGTTCATTGTTCTGTGGAGTCCCTCTGTCTGACTCAACCTCCCAAAGGCACACGACCTCCTGACTATGATGATGACACATATATGGCTTCAGCCTAAGGTTGCTTCTTATTCAGACAATGCTGCTGCAAATAAGCTACACAAAAAAAAAAGAAAAAAAAAAAGATGTGCAAATCTTTTAGTCCATATGGTGGCAATTCTCCATTTTTTACATAAAAAAATTTATAACATGCCAATAGCTTAAAGCGTTGCATGTCAGCTGCTTGTTGTCACAGTTAACTGTGGTTAATAAGGTTTTTTTTTAAGCCTGAGCAATCTTTGCAAACTGATCTTGTGGGTTAGTTGCAGTGAAAATGTTGATTTGGTAACGTTTGAAAAAAAGAAGACAGCTGGTGTGATATATGTTGTATTGCATAAAGGACCCATTCAGTCAAACGCATAAAGTATTAAAAACAAACTGAAGAGAAACAAGAAACACTCCGTGATAAATATTGACTGCATGTGGACACAGCGAAACATTATGAGGAATTTCAAGAGACAGTCAGACAGACTCCATTAATACTTCTGAACTTTATCTTGTTTTGTTTGGTGTGCTGCTTTGAGAACCATCTCAGATAAGGCCCAGTACTGACACTTCCCTTACACAGTGGTGCTGCGTAAGAGGAACTATACAGACAGCATTGACATTATTTAAAATCATTTTTATCTGTTAGGGTTTTTGTGGGAACATGGGTTTCTTCTTCACTCCTTTTCTGCTCAGTACCATTTTAAGCCTGTTTGACCAGCCAGTGAAAACCTGAACCCAATGGATGAAATACTCTTGAAATAGAATATGGAGAACTGGGTAACCAACTCCTGAAATAACCTATTCTATAATTAGATCTTTTGGTTGTTTGGTATTAACAGCTAATCATAACGGTACAACTTGTTCTCTTTTATGAAGGCTTTTTTAACAACCTGTCTTTCAGATTCTGTCTGATACTTTCAGATCTGATGTAGATAGCTCTTTTAGCCTTAAAGTTCCGTTTTTTTCTACCCTTGTCCCATTTCCTCTTTTTTGAAGAGAGGGCGTTATTACATAAGATCATGTTTGAGTTGAACGACCAGACTTTAACAAATAAGGCGTTGCCAAAGAGAATGACTGAGGCGATTGAAAATGACTATGCAGAAATCAGACTTATTGTCAGTATGCCAAAATATCCATCCATACATCCATTTTCTGTTCACCCTTTGTCCCTAATGGGGTCAGGAGGGTTGCTGGTTCCTCTCCAGCTACGTTCTGGGTGAGAGGTGGGGTTCACCCTGGACAGGTCACCAGTCTGTCGCAGGGCAACACAGAGACCTACAGGACAAACAACCATTCACACACACACTCACACACACCCACACACACACACACACACACACACACCCACACACACCTAGGGAGAATTTAGGGAGTCCAATTCACCTGACAGTCATGTTTTTGGACTGTGGGAGGAAGCCGGAGAACCCGGAGAGAACCCACCATGCACAGGGAGAACATGCAAACTCCATGCAGAAAGACCCCCGGCCGGGAATCGAACCCAGGACCTTCTTGCTGCGAGGCAACAGCTCTACCAACTGCGCCACTGTGCAGCCCGATGCCAAAATATACCTGCCTGTTTACTGTATGATAAAGAACAAAACCAATGTTATTGTTAGAACTATCGGCCTTCTGAACTTTAGTTACAGGTTATGGGTACTTTTCCTAATGTTTGGCTCTCCTGTGTCCAGGCTTTGTCTGGATGCCTGGGAATGAAAGTTAAAATTAATTTAAAAAAAGCAGTGTTAGTAAAAATATACAATTTTTCACTTAACAGCTCTTATTATTACTCAATGACTTAAAACCCTCAATATGTGAATGTGACTTTTCAGTGATTCTCAGATTCTTTTCCAAAATTACATGTGCACACACTTTCTTTTTAGTTCACATATAAACAGTGCTGTTCAAATGCACAATAAAATTACTGCTTAACCTTGCTCTAGTAATGAGCAAAGAACAATTACAGTGAAGTTAAAATTACTGCCTACATGTGTTTGACTCCTTTTCCAAGCTGAACATCGAGAAAAAAACTTCCTTACTCGTCCCTCACCTGAAATCACAATCCAAATTAGTTGAAGAAATATCAGAGAATATTTGTGAAAGTGGGACATTACCAACCTGATTTGAAAACAGACAATGCATAATAAAAAGCAAAACACCCTGAAGGCTGAAAATGGTGAACAGATATTACACTGGCAGTAGTAGCTGCCATCTGTGTTGGAAAAGTTTGTTTTCTCCACATATTTCAGCATCGTCAGCACATTTATCATCATCTTTATTGAGGAAAGAGAAATGTGAAAAGTTATTACAGCATGAGCTGATGCTTGCCTTAATACTGAAATTGATGTCGATGTGAAAAAAGACGTTAACATTTTGTTAAATTCTTTTCTGTCTTGCCCTACAATTAAAATATTATAATAATTAACTTCAAATCAAACAACACTATAACATAAAACTAAGATTTCAAAGGGTGTTTAACAGTTACTCTCTTCAGTTTAAGGAAGAGCTGATATGATGAGTGAATATTGTATTGGCTGGAAAAACTAAATGAAGCAAATATGGAGGTGACTTGTCCAAGGCATCCTTATAAACAAATCAATAAAAGCCAGTGTTATTTTTACTGGTGAAGGATGTGAGAGCAAAATCTAAAGTTCACAGAGGTGGTTCCTGAAGACAAAGTTTGTGAAGCACTGTAAAAATATTGAATCCATCCAAAAGAGAAGTTACTTTGCTAACATCACTCGCTGCCACCACTGCTGCAAGCGGATGGTTTCATGAATCTTTATGTGTAGTTGCACAAACTAAATGGTTACCCTCCGGGTGAACTCACTACACAAAGCGCGCTGATATAGAGGGTGCTTGCAACAATATTTCACACTTTAAAAACAATGAGGTGGAGTTTGTGCTTTGTGACTTTAGGAAAATGGAGATGACAGATAGCGGGCCCATGGGGATGTGTTGTGAACACACCAACAGAGAGAACTCAAAAACCCTCTGACACAAGGACAGCGCAAAATAAACACTTTTCATGATTAAGCATAGCTTAAACAGCAAACATTAAATAAGTATGATCAGGTAACAGTGAATGTGCTCAATGTTTTATTTCATTTTAATTTTTATAAGGGAGATACGGTAAGCAGTTGTTAGCCATTGGTCTGAGAAACTATTTCACGCACACTCAGAAATTAAAATCAAATGAAACTTGAGCTGTTTAATAAAAGTGGCTCTGAGTAGAACAATGTATCATACTTTATCACAGAGGACAGCAGTAACCATTTAAAAAAAAAAATGTTTTTTTTTTTACGCAGCAAAACAAAAAGAGGAACTCTAGTTTACCCAAGAGAGTTTCTCATAGGAACATAAAGACTCACTGGACAATGTGAACTAAGCTAAACTGGTTCTGATTTCTATATTCTGTTCTCTGATGGCAGTCAGAGGTGAGAAAGAAATCCCAAAATAAAGAAGAATAATCTCTTACCTCACACT